>NW_022280050.1:5036594-5100074 GCF_004355925.1 Anarrhichthys ocellatus
TAACTATCTACCTACCTACCTACCTACCTATTTAACTACCTACCTACCTACCTACCTACATAACTAACTACTTACCTACTTACCTACCTACATAACTAACTACTTACCTACTTACCTACCTACATACCTACCTAACAGTGACGTCTATATTTCTTCTTCTACTCCTCACATCAGAGCAGCAGTTGAGCTCGAGGCCGCACATACAAACCGTTTCCACGGTAACGCCAGTCAGAAGTTCCAAACAGAGTCTCCGTTCATCTCGCTCGGCAACTAAAATGTATTCAGAGTGAGTTTTACTGAACTTTAATCATCATAGTCACCGTCATTGCTGTGTTTTCAAACCCCTTTCCCTGCAGACTTATTAGCGCCGTCATTTACAATTTGTATTTAATTTGAGGACTGGATAAATTAGTCAGCTAGTTAGCTTAACCCATGCTAACGTTAATGACGATGCTGTAAGGTAAGTGTTACAAACTGTCGTCGAAGAGGTTGACAGTGTTCGGGTTTTTGTCTCTATTTCCAATAGAAATGTCTCAGGTGTCACGTGCACCGATCTTCCATCGACTGGCAAGTACAACTGTTTGTGCTGACTTAGTTTAGTTACTACTTTGTATGCTACAGAGATCATTAATAATGAGCTACACCTCACTGTGTGTGTGTGTGTGTGTGTGTGTGTGTGTGTGTGTTTTAACATTACAGGTGTGAAACCAGGGTATCAAGGAATAAATGCCCAGATCTCCCAGATTCCAGGACTGTCCCAAACCATCATCTCTCCTCCTGACGAGAAGGCCCGAGGGCGGAGGTCCGGAGTCCTAGAGAGTGACTCTGACTTTGTCAAGCTTTCCAAACAAGGCGGCCATAAGGGTAGAGCCATCACGCACCCTTCTCCAGACACACCCCTCTCGCTGGTTGATGCATATTACCTATACTTATTTTCGCCCTTTTACCCAAACAGGACTTTTATGGCACGAGGAAATAATGACTTCTAAACCCGAGCCATACAAAGCTGCAGGCTGGTTCTGCACTGCACCCGGGCACGAACCGAGGTAACATTTGTCTTGTTTTTTTATCATGCACAAGGACTTGTAGTTAGTTTATGAATTAAAAATACTTTCACCTCCATTACTAACAATACTACCTGCTGCTCATAGCAGCCAAAAAAAACAATACAAACAGTAACAATCAACCGCAATAATAACTGATATCTGCTGTTAATCTTCATCATATATTCCAGCTATCAGGATACATGTCATATCTCTATACTGTCTAATTAACAGTGAGGAGGAGAAAAACCCTGGAGCTTTTCAACCAGCAGAGCCCCCTTTTGGGACTGACAACATGTCAACCTGGGAGAGGGATGATAGCAGCAGCAATGGCAAAGAGAAGGTAAACAAAGAAACGCCAGAGTCATTTAGAAAGTTATTCAGCCACACACGCCTCCACAATAAACAAGTTATTCTGTGTTGTTTTCTGCCTGATTCAAGGGAGAAATGGGGAAGAGTATCCTCGCTTATGTTGACTCTGCTTTGTGTTCTGCAGAACAACAACGTCCACTACATCCCAACTGCGAGAGAGAGTGAGAAACCGCAGCCATCCAATCAATATTATGAGAAAAAACAATTCAAGAGGATGTAAGTTCACGTGGTCACAAGATGGTGCTGTTGTTCCGTATTGTATTCAGTACAAGCGGCTGCTGTCTCACAATGCAGCCACAACTCCCAGCAACCGGATTACACTGAGTGGAATAGATTTATTATAGAGCAGTGATCTTATTGTGTCAGAGCATATCAGTCATTTTAAGAGGAAGTGATAGCAAACAACACTTAAAGGATTGGTTGGTTAAAGTAGCAACGGATCTCTTAATGGCTAGTATGAACAGGAGGAAAGATTACAGCAAACAAAACCTGTTTTGATAAATATAGGGCACCTATTTTATGACTGACTTGAAAAACCGTGAACTTATGATGAATAAGCAATTTCATGTTTGTTAGCTTTTCCATCTCATCGTTATTAGCATAACACATATGATATATGGCTGAATTCTTTGTATTTCAGAGCATATTGTCAGTAAAGTCTACAGCATATGTATACACGTTGCTGTGGTGATTAGGCAGGTATGCTCATGGGAGCCCACTCAGGTCAAACGAACAACCTCCAAACACCAGCTGTTTGCTTTGGCTCACTGCTCGTCTGTGCCGTGTGTTCCTTGTACCCTTATGAAAACACCGATGACTTGTCAAAAACCCAAAGTTACCTCGCCTCGGAGCTACCGAGACAAAACACGGTGAGCACTGTGGTTATAGTTCAGATGAGGTTATAGCCCTCAAAGGATCCAGTAAATCCTGTTTTCATCATCGCAGTGAAGTAATAATCTAAACAGTCTTGGTACAAAATATTGACTTTGAGAGTCAAAAGAATGGAGAGTGTAGAAATGTCCTGGAACAAGCGTGACTGGTCGAATAAAAATGATAATTTCACACCTTCTATTCTTTATTTTAAGGAAGATTAAGAAGGTTAAATCTGAGATTAAATTACTTGTTTAGATGGATAGTTTTGAGGATTGGTGGTTTTGTATAAACTCACAATTATAAAAAAAAAAAAAAAAAAAGGTAAACAGTATTTGACTCAGTGCGCTTTACTGGAAGAGATGTTTTGCAATGAGTAGCACAATGTTTAAAGGGTAGGGTCCAGATTGAATGTTTGCACTGTGCCAGCTGTCGTCCCTCATTTGAATCTGATAGACATTTTGTGGGGATGACAAACATTTACAATACATTGGCACCATTTGGTTTCATTTTGATGAAAAAGTTATCTAATAACTGCATTTCCGTGATATTTGAACATTTTGTCTTTGGTGTTCTCAGAACATTTGGCAAGAATGAATCTCCCGTCGACATGTCTAAGCTGTTGAGCTTTGGTTATGCGGAAGACAACAAACCAACAGACAACATTGATTTGTCAAGTAAGTAGCTCAGTGTTTCTGACAGCTGGAGCTACAAATCTTCCAGGTCACCCTCAATCATCTCCTCTCTTCATCATGCTATCAAAGTTCACCTCACGATAACTACAGGAAATGAAGCCAAAGGGTGTGAACTTGGAAGATTTCAGTCATTAAGAGTTGAAGATGCTTCTTGACAGTATAATGTGGAGAGTATTAGTGAACTGTGATTAGGTGAATGACTTGTGCTTGTACACATTTCCATGTCAACAGATTAGAAGACTGCGAGTGCCGTGGGAAAAGGATACAGAAACTCCAATGCTTCCAACAGGAATAGTTGCCATCCCTCCATTTATTAACCCTTTCATACTGAGCGACATCAAGTGTTTTACTTAGTTCCAAGTGATCTGTTCTGTCAGATGTTATTACTTAAGTGTGGAAGTGCTTCATTGAATTAAAGCTATAGACCTTTTATTTATTGTGCGTGTTAGTGGTGCCTCATTAATAACTGACTTCCTTCAGTAAAGAAGGCACCAGTCAGTCTTTTGTTGTTTTGCTGTATCTGTAACTCTGTAAAGGGAAGTTTTGATTATTCAAATAAAATTAAAAGTGATTTAAAGTGTTTCACAATCTTTTTTTTTTGCTTTGGTCTTATATACATATATAAATTGTATTTTCTTTCTTGGGCGGACATTTGAACGTTATGAATTTGCCACATAACACTGTAACATTACAGCAAATAACGGTCCATTTTCTCGGATCAACAATGTAACATTACCGTTAAAACAACCCATAAAATACAGGATTTGATGTAGTTGATTTTTGCAGGGAAAATATTCACTGCAGTTCAGTTGGCTGTACATGAAATTAGCTCTCTGTGTGTGTGTGTGTGTGTGTGTGTGTGTGTGTGTGTGTGTGTGTGCGTGTCTTAGTTTCACCACAACAAAATATGACATGTCAATGTCAGAGGTTATCTCAGTGTTCTTTGGGAAAGCTGTGTCATAACATTATAACATTATGTAACATCCTCAGACGCTTTTCATATCTAAAGGTACACTGACGCTCCGGAACTGAGCCAACACATTTTCCCGCGATCGATCTCGCTCCGTTTGTTTGGGTGTGGTGGATGTTTTTGCGCTCCGTTTGTTTGGGTGTGGTGAATGTTTTTGCGAGGGCAAGGACGGGTGCTACTCCACTTTCGGGAACCAATCAGTGGCAGGATCAGACGTCCCCGCTATAGCAGCTCTGTAGTCAGACACAACTCTTATTCAAAAACAGCCGCAACGAGAATTTGGAGGGTTTTTTTTTGCAGAAGAACAACTTTTGAAGAGATTTTAACCTGGATTTCAAAGCGTCTCCTGGAGTCATGGAACCAATTGTACTGACCTGTATGGGGAGTGACCACAAAGATTATATCAAGTGAGTATTTGGGAACATCAGATTGGAATAGGGTGACCAGATCCATAACACCAAAAAGGAGGACACTGCGGTATTTAGTGAAGCTGTGAATAATTGCATAGGACTCTGGCGTGCTCCCCTCTACAATACAACTTTGTGTGATTGCTCCATGATGTATGTGTAACAGAATAGGAAAAAATAGTCTTAAAGAGTCAAAAAGTGTTTGTTCACAGTATTTGTTCAATACATTGTGGTGTTCAAAAACTGACCACTGTGCTGAGTGCCACAAAGCATAACATTTGTGGACTTAAAATGTACAAATTAAATCACAGGTCACATAAATAATAAACAATAAACAGATAAATGAATGTTTTAAAAGCATGAAGAAAACCAAACAAATTTGGTTAACATTTAACGGCTCAAAAAGTAAAGAATTTCTAAAGTGATTCAGTCTATTGGGGACTTGTGTGCAGTGTCTTCATCCGTGTATGTGTGCAGCAGTCCACTTGTATTCAAGCAAACTCCACCTTCACTCTGTTCCCGCATGTCTTTCAATGGCAGCTTTACCCTGACTGCTTATGTCAACATCACAGCGACAGAGAGTGCAGAAGCCATGAAAGGAGTCTCGACTGCTTTTTGAAATCAAACCATGTTCTTTGGTCCATTCTGGGTTGAACGACGTCTGACGTTTTGGCATGTTTTCTCCTATGGGTGCGTCCCAAATCGGAGGAGCCACGAGCACGCTGGACACGCCCCCTCACTGTTCATTTGTTATTTGATTGGACGCTGCAGCTGAGCGGTCTGACGCTGGAGTTTCATACCACAGTGAAGACGATCACTGATTAAACTCAAGTTATATATTAGATCTGTTTTCTGATTCACCATCTGGTTAAAATATGTTCATTGTAGTCTGAACAACAAAAGACCTCAAACAACTTTCTTCATTTGTAAAAAGATTTGATCTGTTGTTTCCCTAAATAACTTGTATTATGTAATTAAAATCATAGAGCTGGAGAGAGGAAACACTTTTTACAACATGTAATGAAGAGAAACCATAATCATTGTGGGTTATTTTATAATGACGTCACAATCAGAATTTAAAAACATACCGACGTAAATAATGAATAAATAAGACGCATTCCGCCGGTAGAAACGATGCTGCGCGTATAAGCAGGACACAGAACACAGTATAAATACACACACTGTGTATAAATACCACACACGTATAAAAATACTCAATGCAGTTTGTTTAACAGGTAACAGACTACTGACTCTGACAGTGATGATAACTGTGTCTTTATTAATATAAGTAGTAGTTTAACACCATTAAATCAACTGAAAACATACGATCTTTTTTTTAATCAATATTTAAAGTGCATTTTTATTGGAATGTTCGCTGAAAACGGCCCTGACCAGAAAACAACTCTGTACAGTGATCATGTACAGACACAAATGGAGAGGAGAGAAGACGCGAGGAGATATGTTTCAACAGACATGAGACGTCCTTTCCTCTGAAGCGGCACGTGAAGCGACGTCGGTTTCTGATGATTGAGGTCAGTCGGCCTCAGTGCGTAGATATGACGTAGCCAGCACACGGAGCCTTGTTTACGTTTTTAACCAATGATATAGGGCTAGAACCCAACCTAAGCCTATCAGATATTTATTTGACAACGCTTTTAACCAATCATTTGTTAGACTGCGTTCCAGCAAAATATACTATCGCGCGGCTCTTTAGGCCCAGTGGAACTCCAAAAAGGAGAACAAATACGCGTCCGGCTTGATGCTGCGCCGGACGCCGGACAGGGCATTGAAAATCCGGACTGTCCGGCCTAAATCCGGACGTCTGATCACCCTAGATTGGAATTGACTGTTGCTTCTTGTTGCTCTTCAAAAGCCATTGTAATATTTTTGGTAATCCATTGGGAGCACTGATTGACCCTTTGTTAATGTGCCATACTAAATTTCCCGTAGACAACTAGTCCAAGTGAAGAATCCCTACTTGGACACCATGGAGGAGGATATTCTCTACCACCTCAGCTTGAGCACCAAGACTCACAATCTTCCAGAAATGTTTGGAGATATTAAGGTTTGTGAAATGCTAAAATAAAAAAACTAAATCACAATTTTGGGGTTTACAATTTCAAAAGCAAGAAAACGGAATTCACTCGTCCTCTTTCTCTTATTTCGCACAGTTTGTGTGTGTTGGAGGCAGCTCGAATCGAATGAAGGCTTTCGCCCAGTTCATCCACCAGGAACTGAAACTGCCTGGAAACCCAGAGGAAGTCACAGATATCTGCGAGGCGACTGATCGTTACTGCATGTATAAAGTGGGACCAGTGCTCTCTATTAGTGTAAGTATTACAGAACTAAGGCGTGTACTGTCCTAGTAGGCTTTACTTCAGCTGCCAAGTGCTTCAAATATTGCATTACTGGTTAAATAAGTTGACTGTTTTGAAAGTAATTTCTATGCTGATCTTGTTTCTATCACAGCATGGAATGGGTGTCCCTTCCATCTCTATATTGCTGCATGAGCTCATCAAACTGCTGCACCACGCTCAGTGCCGTGGCGTGGTCCTGTTTCGCCTTGGAACATCTGGTGGTGTTGGTAAGCACATTGCATTTTGTTTTGAAAGTGTTGGAAAACCTTTTTCAAAAGGGTGCCTTCCCTGAATTTCTCCTCCATCCTGGTTCATCAGGCAGGGACTTTAAAAGAAATCGTATTTAAAATGTCTGCCCGGTGCCGTCTCTAGGTCTGGCTGCTGGGACAGTGGTGGTCACGGATAAAGCAGTGGACTTCTCCTTCCTCCCCCAGTTTCAGCAGGTGGTTCTGGGTAAAGTTATCACCAGGCGCACTGAGCTGGACGAGGGAGTGGCCAATGAGCTTCTGCAGTGCTCCTCTGAGCTTCAACACTTCCCCACAGTGATTGCAACCACCATGTGCACCGATGACTTTTATGAAAGTAAACACCTCATGCTCTGGTTGTTTTGTGATCATATTCACAGAGAACTTCATCAGAACACAACCAGTGGTCGGATAGTGACAGATCTTGTGCTGTGTCTCTCTAGGTCAAGGCCGACTTGACGGAGCTCTTTGCTCGTTCTCTCATGAAGACAAACTGGAGTATCTGAGGAAAGCTTACGAGGCCGGAGTGAGGAATATTGAAATGGAGTCCTCCGTATTTGCGGCCATGTGTCATGTCTGTGGACTCAAAGGTATTAGTGTATATAGTGTTTGCGTTACGAAATGTATTCTGTACAGTGGCACAGATTATTTATGGCTTTGAAGATAACATCTTGCCTCTGCAACACCTCTATATTGATCATAAACTGTACGGAATACAGAGCCTCAATTGATTTATGATTTGACCCAATGAAGTGAGGCCCAAAGAAATTAGAAAATAGTTGCACTATATGACCAATAATCTCCCTTTTCTCTCCAGGGGCTGTGGTCTGTGTTGCATTGCTGAACCGCTTTGAGGGAGACCAGATCACCGCCTCGCATGATGTTCTGGAGGAGTATCAGCAGAGACCTCAAGTCCTGGTGTCCCACTTTATCAAGAAACGCCTGGGGCATGTCGTATAAAATCCCTACATCTGCCATCCCAACCCCAGCATCCCAAATAGAGTGTACATATATAGCTGATATGTTTACATGTATATATACCGTATTTTAACATGTTAATGTGTATTAGACGCTTATTTTAAAAAGTTATGAGTTTTATGATTCTATGATGAAGCTCAAATATTAAGTATGTTGCATAAGTATATGAAAGTATATATCGTATTGTTAATATTTAACACTTTATGTAAGGTAACAATCATTCTAAAGAATGTGTTCTGTATGTTGATTTTAGTATTTGACTTGCACTTGTAACTCAACAAAAACTGTTGGGTGTGTTGGGAAATGATTGACCTCCATTGGAGGTTTGCAGTCTGTTAGAAGCCTCTACTTAAAAAGGTATTTCCTCTTATTTGCTTGTTAGATGGTGTCAAAAAAGGTGTTGAGATCCCAGGAAAGCTGCCTTTAATGAAGGAATACAGTTCGATATGAAAGTAGGCTAAAGGGACACAAAGCATATAATTAAGTAAAGGATGAAATCTAATAATCATTTTAAAGCAAGTATGTATTACATGAGAATAATGAAGTGATTTAACAAATGTAAAACTGATAATAATAATGTATGTGTACCTGAGTAAAGTGAAGTCTGTGTGTGTGTGGAAAGAGCTGATGTAAGCAGGGTGGGGTCCTTAAAGGCTGAGATCATAACAGATGTTGGGTTGTTGTCTGAACACATAAACGGGTGTAACCTGAAACGCGCTCGAACATTGAGGAAGTGAGAGCATCCACGAGGGAAGTCAGGTGTGTCCAGCACACACACACACACACAGAAAGTTAGGGTGTTGTTCGCAGCACACACACATAATCAATGTCATTGAGTTGTTTGTGCCACACAAGCTTGTTTATGCAAATGCACAATTCCTGAAAGTAACAAACGGTCAATAAATATTGATAAATGTGCAGAGATGTCATCATCATCTGTTAGAGCTGCATGTTTATTGTCACTCAGTGCTACTGTATGATACTGTATTACTCATGAGGTGTTGAAGAGTATAAAACTTTCAATAAAAGTCAATAACGGTAATTGCTCTGTGTCACTTGGTCACACTAAACTGTGTGATCTGTCCAACTGTAAATATGATTCTTACACGTGCAGCTTATTAAAAAGCATACATTTACATTTGATAAAAGCAGAACAAGGGTTGGACTTAATAACGTGACCCCAAACAAGCCCCCGGTCAGAATTTGAGTATGGATTTGGTATCTCGTCTCGGTGGTTTAGGGGGCTTGATAACAGAGAGGAGGTCTTTGGCATACTGGCTGTGGTGCAGACCAGCCTCCCGTAGAGCCTGCTCAACCCGCACTCTTGGATCAGACACAATCTGGAAAACAGAAGTAAAAAGGAAATCCACAATAAATAATACGTATCCGGCGGTTTCACACTAAATCACCCCGCTGCGATACCATTGTTTGTTTTTATGGTTTACTATGCATTTAATACCTACAACAAGATTAATCACTAATCCTTCACAGTTTGGTATTAGAGGAGAAGATTTGAATGAGTGACAATCATTAGTCACTGCTTGTGTTACACAATAAGCAAACTCGAACCATGGTGACTAAACCACACACGCGCGCGCGCACACACACACACACACACACACACACACACACACACACACACACACATTGAGATCAAGGCTGTGTATACAAGTTTTTTGACATGAGGTAAAACATTGATTGACCAGCCAACCAGCTTACACAATTGTCCTGCCCTGCATGGGTCAGTTTCACCTCAGATGAAACTAAACATTCTGTAAACGGTGGAATATTCAAGGAAACTGGGGAAAGAGTCATACTGTGTGGGAGCTAGGGGCAAAGGACCATATAGCTGTAGAGCTTTTGTAATAATTCAAACAGAAACTAAAGGTTTCAGGAGGGTAGATGCTATCATGCATTACCTGTGTGTCTGTGTACGTGTTGATGCTATAGAGAGGCCTTTGGAGCTGAAACTCCTCTACATTCAAGAGTCGACCCCTCCAAGCCTCTGTATCTGCCATCATCCTCTCTGGGTCTGCCTCTGCCACCACCCTAACCTGAGATAAAGAGGGGAAAAAAGCATTTAACATAGAGATAATTTTATTTTTATTTACTGCCATAGGGTGGCAGTGATCTCTCAAGAGTGATTAAAAGGGTTAACAAACGTATATAAAGACCCACCTGGTTTCTGAGAACTTCCAGATGATTCTGTTTCTCTTCTTCTTCTCTCAGCCGCTCAAGCTCCCGTGCCTCTCTCTCCTCCCTTCGCCGCTGCAACATATCGCCCCGAAACAGGACCCTGAAGGGAGCACAGAGGGTGTGGACATCAGACCCGAACAGCCCCTCTCCTCCTCTGCCACTGCCATGACCTACCTATCGCTCCTGACACAGCAGGCCTCCGGGCGGTGGAGGGTTTTATGGAGCTGCCAGAGTGCAGCTCCTCTCCCATCGTCTTTTTTTTTTAATCTGTTCCTCAGCCCCACCATGATTGCTGTTCTCATTCCTGCCAAGTTCATTCTCACAGCCAAAGTCAGCATCATTATCTGGTTTTAATGCCAGACTCTGTGAGTGTCTGCAGAGAAATGCTAAGCAAATTGCACCAAACAGGGTGTTTTAAACTATATAATGCAGTTTTGGCACTGCTCCCTCTGGGCAAAAGTTTCAAGTGTAACGACGGCAGGCGCAGCTTATTAAGGAGTTAAAGGTCAAATCCACCCACAGTCTTAAAATGTATTACAATCATCAGATTCATACAGCTACATACATGCAATTTAATCTCTGCATTTAACCCATCCTAAGCATTTGAGGAGCAGTGGGCTGCTGTAAAGCCCCCAGAAGCAACTTGGAGTAGGAACTGCCATCCTTGTGGTCAGAGGATGACCCGCTCTACCCATTGAGCCAAAGCCACCCCGTCTGTGACATTCAATCCAGGAGTTATGTTGACACGAGGTGCTGTTTATCAGTCTCCTAGTCTCTCTTTCAGTTAAAGGCATAGTCCAGCAATTTTGCAATGCACATCCATAAAGTTGGGTGACTCTACTCTACTGACTTTAACCTTCAAAAACGCCCGGTCCTTCACTACATAGCTGTTACATAAAGAAGAGTAAAGTTAGCTTGATATTGGAAGTGTAGATGAAGTAGTAGTATATTTGATAATAATAATGTATTCTATATAGGCTTATATATTAGCAACTCTTTTAGCATCTCTTTGAAAACTCAAGGTCCCATCGTGCAACACTCACCTTTCTTTATCTCGCCTTGCCTGTTCTTCCATGACGCTCCTCAGATTAGCGAGTCTCTCTTGATCCCTCGCCTCCAGCATCTCCCTCCTCGTCTGCTGCTGTAAATGAAACTGCCTGACCTTGGGGGAAAAAACAACAATTTACAAAGAAAAACAAGAAAAAGTTAACAACAGCCACCAGAATAGAATTTGACTCCTACAGAACTCTTTAAGATCATCATGTCCTATTGATTGTGACAGAGCAGGAATCAGATAAGTTTAAATAGAAAGAATGAGATGATATTTCAATGCCCGGCAGACTATTGTGCTAAATGATATGGAATCCAATGCAGCCTAAATGCTCTCATTAATCAGAGTGTCTCAGGTTGCCCACGTTCTCCAAGCAGACCCCTGAGGAGCGAAATAATTAAACAGTCACACACACAGATTGTGGAGCAGTTGTACCTGTGAGGACAACAACCAAATTAAATGATCAAAACGCCCAGATAATTGTAACAATGTATGCTTTTAATTTGATCTCCATGGGTGCCCGTAAATAAAAAAACTTCAATGTAGCAACAACTGGGAGGCAACTTAAAGCTAGTCTAATTTTATCGAATGGCAAGCATTAATTGAAAACCTTATGATATAGTATGGTAATATGTTTTTTATCTATAGAGAGCTCCAATTGTCCCAAAAGATGCAAACAAGTTATTTAAAAGTGTCTACAAGTGAAATTATAGGGAAATATCTTGTTATTTTTTCCTTAAGATAAAACTAGGTAATAGGTTGTGCACACAACATATGAATGGTGTGGGCACAGGATACAAAATACCACCTGCTATAGTATCTACAAAGAATATTTACTGTAAAATACCTATGAAGATTGCTTTTTCACCACTTTTTAAATTGTACGTGGTTTGATCATAATACATGTTTTTACAAATATTGTGAAATCATAAAAAAGGACAGTAAAATGTGATGTACACACTCAAATGCACACATTTTGATATGGAGCAAAAATGCTGCAGGAAAACAACCGATACATTCAGTGTGATGGGTGTTATGATGTTTACTTTCTCTTTGTGCTGTGATCTGACAGCAGCCTCCTTCTCCTGCTCCCTCTTTAGCCTCGCCTCTTCGTCCTCTTGTTGTCTAGAAGCTATAGCTGCCTCTAGCTTTGCCACCTCCTCCTGCTGGGCCCGCCACTGCTGCAGCTACGTCGACACATGCAAACACGCACCAGGGAGAAACAAAAAAAAAAAAGCAGGTTATAGTCCGTTAACAGCCGTCTTGAAAGAATCACTCACAGCTGAGCCCCACTGCCACGGTGCCAAGGACTTAGGAGGAGGTGTCAAAGCTTCCTTTCACACTTTGTGTTAGATCACCTCAGGACACGTCAAAACACTGAATAATAAAGAAAACCCTTGCGTTTGAGCTCTATAGCAAATAGAACATATTCTAGTTATAATGCTTATTCTGTCCTCATGCGGCAATTCAGGAAAGGTATCATAGTTCAAAAAAGTCAAACAAAACTGTCACCTATGCCCATCCAACCTTTAAACTTTAAAGATTCTTACCAGTAACTTTTAGTTTAAAACTATTGGGCAACAATAGATATCTGAAATATCAGATTTTAATAACCAAAGGAATGCAACTTTATGACTATGGATTTTTGTCATTATCCAGTTTGAAAGGCTTTTATGAAACTACGAGTGTGTACAAACTTCCAGTAATCACCAAACATGGAGATATATTTGTCTTGACAGGAAAGTTGACAAATATTTGTCTTCTAAAATTGTGTTCACATGCTTCAATGCTTGCAGAGAAAGCAATCTTCACTCACCCAGCTAGACATCTGGAAACAGACGGTCTAAATTTATCACACGTTCACACATTCAGTCCAACATTTGCTGGGGGGGGGGTGAGTGACAGGTTCGTTATGCAGTAGCCTCTCTGCGGCATGCTGGGTATTAGAGTGTTGCATTCCGATCGGGCAGACAGATTCACAGATCTATCAGTGGAGAGCTTAGGAATCCCCGAAGGAATGAACTGCAAATTAACAAGGTCTCACACACATTAGCACAAGTGGTATCATCAAGTCAATCACACTTCATGTCCACCTGAGAAAAAGCAGCAGCTGTGTGTTTGAGAGAGGGGACTTTAAAACAATCCAGCCTCTAATCCACCTCCATCTGAGAAGTGTTGAAGCTGGGGCGGCAACAAGTTTCTTCATTAGAAATCAAAATGTTCCCTCATGCAGACATTTATCATCTATCATTTCCTGGAACTGGGTTCAATATGCAATCCAGAGAGCAGTGACTGAGTACCACATACCATAACTGTTTTCCAGTAGTCGTGCACCGTCCACTGCTTTTGTCCTTTGTACTGTGTGTTGATATGTAATGTTCACCTTTTGGTGTTAGCGTTGATTCCAATACTGCCTTGTGTAATACAATCTTGTGAATGCGAAAGGTCACAGTAATGACTCCAATAACTACTATTGGTGCCCCGAGCAAAACACCACTCCTTTACAAAACCTAAATAGCACATTCAGGTTTCAAGTAAATGTAATGCCTATTATAGTTCTTTAGTGCACATTGTGGGTATCTTAACTTGCAACACCATGTTTGGGTGTATAACACAAGCCATAACAAGCAATGTTGACATTATGGTCCACGAGTGTCGACCTTATGTATAGCAAATACTGCACAGCTCTGTGATGTTTTCCATATCATGCATAAAAAGGGTTTAAACTATCCATAATTTGAGGCGTCCTGTTGGGCTGGGGCTCTAACGCAGAAGCTGAACACCTGCAGTAACAGCCCTGATTCGAGGCCACCTGGAGGCCTTTGTTGCATGTCATTCCTCGACTTTCTCTCCTTCTCTCCCTCTGAAAATGAAATTAAAGAACCTTTGCTTTTAGATTTTAAAAAAAAAAGAAGAAACCAGAAAAACTAGCGTCCATAATTAAACCATCCATCAAACTCCAGCCTGGCCCCGATAAGAGATAGCTGTTTGATGTTTGGAACATTGAGAGACGAGGTGTGTAAACAACCTGGTGGGTCTGGAAAGCATTTTTATTTGAGACATACAGACTAAAAAAAACAAAGATTTGTGCACATAACAGATAGCACTATCTTTGTCATAAAGCAAGAATCTAAAGTTCAATTGCACTGGTCACTCAAGGTCACAGAACAATCTGAAATGTATCTTTATAGCCATAGACCCACAGACACAGAAGAAAGCACATTGGTTGAATGCATTTTGTCTGCCTTTCTTGTTTAGGCAGATGAAAAGGCATTTTAGGCGGCACAAAGAGAATAAAATGGTCATTATGTTCAGTCTACTGTAATTTGTCACCGGAATCTCATTTTCTGTGAATTCAAAGGGAAACGGGACGCCATCCTTTTTCATGGCAGCACAAAAAAACGACTCCAGAGATGTCAGAATAACAAAAGAATGACAGCCTTTTTATCTGCACATGGCAGCCTGCTCAAAGCCTTTCTTAATATAACTGTACAGTTATCGTGATGTCTTCTGTCAGGGGGAGTAGCAGCAGCCTTTATTGTAACTCACCATTGCAGGTCATTTAATGACAAACTTTAAATAGATAACAGATGAGGGAAACAGATTGGATATGAACTCATACTGATCTTGCACCAATATCAATGCTGTGAATTAAAGCAGCAAACTGAAGACAATGTGTGGTGTGTATATATATATATATATATATATATATATATATAAACAGCACCACTGCTTCATATGTGGCACCACTCTACAGAGTGACACTGACGCATGAGATATATTATACCGAATCTTTAAAGGGACAAGAACTAGCGTCCATTAAGACATGAGAAAAATGAGACTATGCAATTATCTTTGTATTTCCACAGCTGGCACAATAAGAATGTTCCTGAGGTCCATAACAGGTACATGATTTTGCAGAGAAAAAATTATACACATTTGAGCAATTAACTCCTCCAAGTTGTCAGCTGAAACACTATGTGGCCCACGCATGGTGTCAATCACTGAGACTCTACCTTGTCCCTTCCACCACCAGAGAATGAAGAGTTGTGCTTGTTAGTCACCAACACTCAGTGACAGCTGGGGATCTGCTAACCCACAGTGCCTACAAAACACATAGATTACTGCAGGAAGGACACACAGATCATCCAGGTTCACTGACGTTCAAAAAGTTTGGAATCTCCTGCTACAAACGCTTGATTTGTTACAGTCAGATGTGGGAGGACTGTACTCAGTAGAAAGGCCTCTTTACAAATAGATGTTATATTGTAGGAAAAAAGTAATGTTTTGTACATGGGGAACAAAACACTGTACAATGGTTCAACCAGACTGATAATTGAAATGGCAGTAAAAGACAAAATACCTCTGAGCCACATTTGAATATGAACAGAAGAAAAGTCACTGGTATTGTGTTTGAGTGCACAGTAATGCCTAAAACAAGCTGAAATTAACCCGGTGTACTAAACATATTATGGACTGACAGTTCACACTAATCTAACCACTGGGTAGAGTGCAGAGGGCCCAAAGAAACACAGGTTTCCAAAATATTTAAAGCCCAATTGCACCGCTGTGGTTCAATAATGATCAAGTGTCACTTACGCTTTTCTGGACTGGAAGACAAATTCAAAATCGAAGGGTATTCGGGGGGTAAAAACAGTATTCTCCCCTGTCATGCAACACTGTAGGACATCGACTACACGGCAGCATTTAATAATTCATCTTTTGGGGCTAAAATGATCTGAAATGTAAATAAAATACTTGGTATCTAACTCATACTGTTTATTATCTATGCTCAAATAGCAATTTTTGAAGGAAAGAAGAAAAACATCGATATAACAGGTGATTCCCAACTTGTGAATGGCAGTATATGTTAATCTGTAACGGAGCTTTTTATATTGTAAAGTACTTTGAAGAGCAGGAAATGAAAAAAAATTTGATTATGCAAAAAAAGATGAAAACCTTTTCTTCTTTCAATTGTTGTGTTGCTTTTCCTGCTGCTGCTGCTCATCGTTTCCCCCCCTGAGCATGTTGCAACAATCTGTCATCCCTCAAGCTCTATTTACTAATGTGAAAAACACAATTGCTCCTCAAAGATGCCTGTTGGTAAGATGTAAGTAGGAGGCAAAAAGAAAGCAAGGACAGCATAAGGCTTGAATGAACAGTAACACCAAGAACAATGCCAGCTAATTACAGCAGCCAGAACACTGCAGAACCAACAGCTGATGATTCGAGAAAAAGAGTCAATGCAAAAATCCAATGCATGCAGTGTTGCTAGTTATCTTATTTGAATGTATTTTATTGTACTTTCCACAACACGTATATCACATCTGGAGCTGGTGAGCAACTGCTTTTTGATCAATAATGTCGTCTGTGTCCATGACACATGAATCTAGCCAGCCATCTTTGCATGGCCAATCTTTGGTTCTCAGGAAGAAGCGGTTGTCTGTGTGACAGCCTTGCCCTTTCCAAAATAGAAGGCTACAAGCTCACTCAGAAATCAATTACCCTGGATTTCCTCCCACTGCATGTTCCTCAGCAGAGAGCTGGCAGGACACGCCTTGCTCCCAATCGCGAGGTCAGAAGAACCAGACCAGCACTGACCAAAAACCGTCCAATATACACTCTCATCTGAACCCGTGGAGGCACAGAGAAGATGAGATGTGGAGAGTGTTTATTTGCATAATCACAGCTAGAAAATATAACAAGGAAACAATTTACTACTTTAGCTGACAGGTACCATCACAGCAGTCCTTTTTCTACTCTGTTTCTTAAAGCAGTTAGACAACAGCCCCTTGCCCACTTCCTACCCGCATACTCCTGGTACCCTTGCTTAGACCTTTGAACTCTGCCTACATTTTAGCCTCTACTTCACACTCGTAAAGTATCGTGACAACGTCTATCGCAGTGACACCTGCCGGTACTCAAAACTGCTTGGTCCTGCTACAGGAGGTGTCTCCAGGACCACATTGTGCCATGATGATACACACAGACTCACACGGGGGAAATAAAACCAGCGTTGCTGTTGCAGCTGGCAAATACATCAATACTTTATATTAAGCTATTTTTACTGTTTGTCCATTGCTTTCAGCTGACTATTTCGACTGTTTTCCATTTTCATCCAACAATGTTATCCGACGATCTCAAATGCATATCCGTTACTTTTAAGTTTTATTTAACTAAATAAACTGGCCGTCCAACACTTTAGCCATGTCACCTATACTCATTATTTACTAATAGCTAACTATTTCAAATGTTTATTCAGCTGTGGCTCAGAAGATTGGCCTTTTGGACCTTGGCTCCTCCAGTCCATGTTGATGTGGATTTGGGCAAGACCCCAAATCGCTCCCGAAGAATGTGCCTATGGTGTTTGACTGGGTGGGCATGGTTAGTTTGTCCTGATTGGCAGGTGAGACCTTGGTAGCCCCTGACATCAGTGTATGATTGGGTGTGGATGGGTGAATGACGTGTAGTGTGCTCCGAGTGGTCGGCAGACTACAGGTGCAATACAAGTACAAGTCCGTCTACCATTACTTTGAACTTGTTCAGCTCTGCTTATAGTCCCATTTTAGCAAGTAATGAAGAAATAAGTCATTTGTAAAACACATTGGCCCTTAGAATTTTAATCTGTGCATGTAATAAATAAAATATTTAATCTGGAAAAAACTGTCATAATATTAGACATGGAATTGCAATTGTTTCGGTTTTATTTTTCTTATAGCCCTTTTCTGTTTTTTGTTTTTTTAATTTTTTTATTTTGCACATGAAAAGTGTTCGATAAGCATGTTTAAACAAATTTGCAAAATGTTTACCTGTATATGCATGGTGACCTGTTAGCCCAAGTTAAGTTTACTGTGGCACCAAGATGGCATATATTGAGTGAATTAGACATCGAAAAATGATGGCAACAAAGTGACAATCAATATTATTGAATAGATTTAAAGTTAGAATAGCAGTGGGAATGTGTTGAATTAAGTAACAATGTGCTAAAATGTGAGTTGATATAATTTATTTTATTTAGTGAATCCAACTCAATTTTACCCAAATAATTAATAAATATGAATCAATTTCACCCAAATATTCAGTAAATGTAAATCAATTTCTACAAAATCATAGCACACTATAAAGCACACAC
Organism: Anarrhichthys ocellatus; assembly: GCF_004355925.1. Classification (NCBI taxonomy): domain Eukaryota; kingdom Metazoa; phylum Chordata; class Actinopteri; order Perciformes; family Anarhichadidae; genus Anarrhichthys; species Anarrhichthys ocellatus. The sequence continues at coordinate 5,054,911 of NW_022280050.1, forward strand.
AGTAAAATAGGGATCAAATTTAGATTGTAGAAAGGGAGTTGATCTCAAGAGGGGTAATGACTCACAGTAGAGTCGGTGGAGTTGTTTAGGTCAGAGGGAGCAGCTGCAGAAAAGAAAACGTTAAAGAAGCAGCTGCTACAGGAGGAGAATATTGTTGTGGCAAAAGGACGAGAAGAGACGGCGAACTGAAGTCTGCAACCAGCGGGAAGTGTTTTAATAAGATCAAGCCAACATCAACCAGTTCAGCATATCGAAACAAATCCAAATGTATTACTTTTCACAGATCACTTTTATAGTCAAGATTCACCCCCCTTAAGTTACTTTCCACTAATCAAACCAGTCCGTTGAACCAAAAACAAAGCACATCTGGCCTCTTCATTATGTTCTCATGACTTTGTTTGGCTCAAGGTAACCTTTGGCAGAACACATGACTCTTTTACGGGAAATGTTTTGGTAAGACTGGAGAGATTTATTACAATTTGTCTGGCGCGCACTGATCATTTCCTAAGAATGTTTCTATGAGCCAGAATGTGTTATATAAGCTGTTTACTTGTGAAGCCAAAATGTGTTCACTTCAATCCTAAGTTAAATGATGATTTTCTTCAACAATATACTATATCTTGTCTCACCGCTGTGCTGGGATGATAAAGGCAGTGGAAAAAAATAGATTGGATGCAAACAGGCATCCATCTGAGCCTCCACACAAACTCAAATACGTGAACATGCACTGCATAAACAAAAAACATGGAGGTGGAAAAAATCATGGGAATGAAAATGTCTGGGTGATTTTATTTTTCTTATTGCCTCACAGAGCCATGAAAACAAAACTCAGAAATGTGTTTGCAATAGTCAGAGGCATTTAGTTTGTGTTCTGCTTCAGATTTACCCAAACTGAAAGTCAAAGGACCCTGTTGTTTTCAAAAATACAGAAAAAATTAGCTTGCATGGACATGTCACTGTCTTAAATAACACATTACTTCCTTTTAGAAACCTGTGATGTCTTTTCTCCCCACAACTTTATTAGGCCACGGTTGTTGCAGCTGTATTTAAGGTAGAACTGAATGTGAAGTGTCCTTGAATTTGCATTGCTATACTTACACCAGTAGAAAATGGCAGAGCACAGTGAAGGATAAAGTGAACACAGTCCATTTAAATGTAATCATCAGCCACATAATATAAGCAAGTTAGGAGAAAAACTATCTGTCCAACATAATGCATTATACTAGTCAAAGTGAAAGAATCTGCAAGCTGCTGCTTGATAGAAACTGTAGGAGTATTTGAATTCCGTGAAATTTGGGGTTAAGTGTCTTGTCCAAGGACACATCGACGTGGACTAGCGGTCTTGGGATCGGGGATCGAACCACCAATCCTCTGATTGAAGGATGACCCACTGTATCACTGGGCCACAGTCGCCCCTAAGTTAAGTAGAGTAATGCCAGTGATTGCAAATACTTCAGCATCTTTCTGCTGGAAGATGAGGCAGGAAATATATACATGACACAAAACATCAATTGGCAGCCTCTTTTGAAATGGTCCTTCCAGCCCAACCTTTGTTTTAGGTTTAGCGAGAGAGATTTTGGTGTTAGGGATCAGGTGCGCTGCAATTAATCAGAGTGCTGTTGGCTTTATCTTAAGTGTTTGTTGCACAAGTTGCACATTTACACGCAGCGTGTGAAATGAAGAGACAGTTTTTATGCCACAATTTTGCAGCCGAACTATAAAATTAAATGATAACCCTAAAATAAAAGACGAGGGGAAAATCGAAATGGGGAAAAGATGTAATTGTGACAGATGGGAAAAACCACTATTGCACAAGGCAAGTGGTACAGGGAGGGGGGTGCCCCCTATGACTAATAGAGAGATTGTCATGTTGTGTTCCTATTGTCCCAACACATAAAATATCCCTACAGTAGGCTTGTTGGATTGTTAGTTCACAACATAACTGGTTTTACCTCCCATGATGTAAATATGTATATTGTTTTTAAACTGTAACTTTGGCTGGCATGTCCACAAGAGACGTTTGGGGGCATTTGAGGTTACAAAACACTGAAAAAAGAGAGATTGATAAATAAAGCAAAGGGGGTGAGCGCAAGCAAACAGATTGGAAGGAAGCAAACCTAGGACCTTGTTCCTGTAAACAGTGCAAAAAACTAAACCAGCGTTCTGCCTCCCGCTTTGGTGATACGTCGTGTTATTTGACAAAACTAGGCTCAGTGGTGACGGCCCACACAAACCCTCTCAGTACATCAGACTCTTCTTATCTAATCAGCCATAGGACATCAGCACTATTTTTTTTCTTCAAACTGGCAGGCAAAGCAAATTCAATTTGCACAGCACTGCATCAACAACACATGGATTTGTTCACATGAGTAACCCGTTTGTTGTGTGAATGTGAACCAGCACCCCTCAGAGACAGCAACATCATGTTTGCAAGACCATCCTTATTAGCTTGTTTGCATTCACAGCCCATCCCAAGTGGCAGCTAAAGTGAGAGATGCTGTCAGGCAGCCTGGAGTAATATGCAGCCTCATCAGCAGATATACTGTACACAAGAAGGCAGTCAGACACTATTGCCTGTCTGGCTCCTCACAACTACCACATCCACACATGGAAAAGGTTGTTAAATATATACGGGTCCACTCCAGCAGTCAATGAGAGTGAGTGTGCCTTAAAAAATAAGAAGTAGATCACAGAGAGCTCATATTGGATTAGCTGCAGAAGAAAACTATCAAAGTTATGCATCCACTTCCTGCGCATATTACATATGGGATGGAAGCACAGAACTTTAGCATAAATGCTAACATAAAAAGTGCCGTCTCATGAAGATAGAAATGTTCCTGAAGTTTGACAGCCCCTGGTGGGAAAGGTATACAAGACTAACCTTCTCTCTGAGATGCGAGCAGATGTCCTGCTGGTGCTGGTGGCCTCTGTGGAGCTCCAGCTCCTCCTGGTGGGCATGTCTCGCCTCCTGCAGGGTGAACAGGGCTCTGGCCAGCAGCTCTTCCTGGTCTCGCTGACATTGCTGGGTCACCACTCTCAGCTGTGCCTGGGTGAAGCGCAGCCAGTCCCACACACGTTCATGTTCCACCTGGAAGAAGAGCATGGCACGGAGAAGGCAGTGTTTGCACATGGGATGGGGTCAAGTGTGTTATTTATTCTTATAAGCATTGAACAAAAAACATCACCGAAAACACAAAAATGGATATGAGGAACACGGTGTGCAAGAGGGACTGACGCCCAAAGGGCAACACTGCTGTATTATTCATAGTGATGGTCACAATTGATGACACACAAACAGAAATCAACACCACTACGTGATATACTGTCTATAATAATGGCAGCAGGACCACAGGGAAAACTCTGTGTCAGTTCTGGCTCTGCTGGTGTATAAAATGGTCCCTCTCTCCTGGCTGTGAAATGTCCTGGAGGAAAACAGTTCCTTTCTGTGTGAGGGCTGCCTGTAGCAATTCATCATTGTGTCAGCAGTCACAGTGGCTGCATCACTTGGCTGCTTCATTGGAACAGAGGGAATGATACTCATCTACGGGCTAATAGCGGCTAACTGACGGTGGGAAGGCATTAGACGGCTGACTGGTTTTATTGAAAATGAGTGAGCTGACAGAACTGCCAACGGAACAGAAGTGCCAGAAGCAGTCAAGCAAATCCTGTTTATTAATGCACAACTTTAGAACTTGAGATCCACCCTTTGTTATTTACTACCCTTGTCCTCTCCTTCACTACCCTTGCCTTCCTTGTGATGTTGCGAGTGGGCAAGAACACAGTATGTGTTCATGCCCGCTGTATGTGTTCGCACATATTCAATTCAATTCATTTTTGTGTAGTCCAAAATCACAAATTACAAATTTACCTCAGAGGGCTATGTGCATGTGCACATGTGCAGGCATGCACCTTAGCCAACACATTAGATCCAGTATGTACGTGGAACCATCCACCGCACTGTGTCTGCAGTGCACACTTAAAGTGGCACGACATCTAGTTTAGCTGCTGCATCCACATTCCCTCTGCGGAGTGCTGTCTCCTCGAGGACTGAGCCACACAAAGGGGAAAATAAGAGTGGCTGCCCAGACACAGTCAGAAAAGGTAAGAGGTATAAATTATTTCCACTTTTGCCATGGAACATTATGAGGACATCGCTATGAAATGGCCTACTTGATATTAGAGAACATCAAGGAGTATGTCATAATAGAACCAGAAAAAGACCCCCATCCAGCAGAGGGAGATGTCCACTTTGGGTGGAGTACCACCATCTGATAGTAAAACTGAGAAACTAGTTCTACTTTAGGTCAGCACAAAGAACACAGAAAATGTCCACATACTTCTACATACTGTATAAAGAGCCTCTTTACTGAGATAGTGATATACACTGGGATTGCAGCTGTAAGTTTCATGTAAGAAAAACTGCAATAAGAAAGTATTTTGTTAGAGAAAAGTAAGTAAATGTCACTAATTCTCTAAACCTTTTGTTTCTGCTCTATATTCCTTTGGATATACAAAAGAAGGTTCTCTCTCAAACTATTCTTCTTAATCCTACCCCTCACCCCCACAAACAAAAATGTTTTTAAAAGAATACAGGAGCAGATTTATCACCAAGGCTCTTACATTTTTACACAGCACAAAGGCGTCAACTGTGATTTTATGTCACACCTGCGATCTAGCTAAAAGCAGAGCTGCTGTATCGTGCATTAGAATTTAAAGCAGACTGACAGAAGCAACGGTAAATAATGTTATCATTCTGAAATGATTGAACGCGGATGGAACTAAATGGCAGGTGAGGAAAATATTAAGGCTCAAGCAGGAGAAGCCTTCAACGCTCTGAGGTTGAAAAACCAAAATAAGAACGGCTGAAAGCGAAGACATTGACTTCATGGAAACAAATTTTGCCATTACAGTGCTAACTTTAGGATTGCCAATCGACCCATATGTCTGCAAGAGCAATGGGAATAATTTTCATCTCAACGAATACGAAGGATATATCTGCCCAGAGCAGACTACTGCTACTGCAGACATGATTCTTTTTTCATTTTATTTAAAGATAAAAATGTGCAGGTGCAGTCAGAGGACCATCCTTTGAGCATACTGGATACCGATGTCACAGTTGTTCACTTCAGATGCAGAAAAAAAGCCTGTAAAAAAAAATACACTGGTATCAGCCTGGCTGAATGATCTCAGCTGTCAATGCAGCACCCAGCTGGAACTAATGTGAGGACAGGTCTCTGGGTGCGGGTGAGGAGGGGGGGAGGGAGCGCGGTTGGCGGTTGTCATGACAATGCAAGGTGGTGGCATTAACTAGTGGTCCACAGTGGGCAACACGGCACATCCTGCCGCGTTTTGAGTGGCTCAGTGTCCAGGCTTATCTGTGCGCCTCTCTGCTCAGATCCGATCTACTGAGCCACATTGATCAGGGAGTCTGGGAGTCACACTGCAGGGGGTGGTTCAGACTGGGGGGGGGGGTTACATTTTTAGATGGGTGCGAGTGGAGGTGCATTGATATACAGTATGTGTGTGTGTGTTTTTTATGTGCACTAATGTTATGGAGAAATATCCAAAAGGGCGGCAGTGCCCAGGATAAATACACATAACCTCCAAATGCTCAGCAGATCAGATCAATTTGTTCGGCAGCTTCAAGGTGTTAATGAAAGTGTGTCAGTGTGAACAGGACCCCCAAAAAAAAGAGCATTTCCCCCAGCGACACTTCCCAAACAATTATTTTCATCATCAAATAATCTTCCCAAAACATAAGAGGGCCTTGAACAAGCTTTTGCGTGAAATATACCAATAATTGATTGTCAAAATTGTTTTTATTCAAAAAAAATTCTAAAGTATATCAACAACTATCAGTATTTTACTATACGTGCTCAGTGCGTTTTGCCAAAGTACTAACCAGCTCTTGTCTAGTTTTCTCAGGGAAGAGTCTTTGCAGCATGTCCATGTAGAGCGCCCTGTGGTTGGGTATGTCATGAGTGTACTGTGACAAAGTGAACTGGAAGCGTTGGTGGTCATCTGCACACCAGCCACAGAACCTGAAACAGATTCCAACCCAGACAACATATGACCATATCGAAAAATAGATAATACGGTACAATGACACTAGAGGCTGCACTCTCGGCGGCTCAGTCGATGTCATGTATCTTCCACTGCTCAGAGGATTGTGGGCTTGCATACTGCAAAAGAAACGCGACCAGATGCAGTCGGACATCCTGGTGTTTTTGGCGTACTACATTTGACATATTATATATTGGGGCATACAAAATAGTATGGTAGTATGGTTATTGGAACGCATCCTATGTTCACCATCCTTTGTTTCACTTCACTTAACTTCCAAAGGATTATGTATTGATAAATTGCAAACTACTTATAGGAGCCAACATAGAGCAACCATATGGAAATACAAATCAATGGCTGAAAATGATTAAAAGCAGCAAAAATCACTACAATTTTCTTGTTCAATCAATATGCACGCACTTAGAATTATTAAAATAAGCAAAGCTGAACTTCAGTTATACCTGTCAGTTGTTTGCAGTTGATCTTGGAGATTGTGCAGCCTGCTCTGGTACCTTTCTGACAGGGAGTGGAAGGCCTGGATCAGGGAGTCCTTCAGCTCTGGGTAAGGGCAGTCTGAATTCAAAACCTCCTCTGGAATGTTTTCTATGTTCACCAGATCATCTGAAGTACTCGTAAGATATTTCTGCGGAGGACAATATGACCAACTTTGAGATATAATAATGAAATGTTTAGACTTTTGCTTTTGTGACACACAGTAGCAAGTTCTTCTTAAGCTCAAGTGTGAGCTATGATACAGAATGGGAATTGGTCAGAAGGAGGATAACAGCAGTGAAAAAAAACTTACTTCTAAACCAAGGCCAATGATCTCCCCCTCCAGGGCCAGGTACTCTGCTTGAAGTTTTGCAGTTATGTCATCTTGCTGGTCCTTCACAAAGTGTATCTGGTGATCAAAGGATAAAAAAAACCATTAAAAAAATGTACCCTAAATACAAGCTTAGAAACAAACAAACATGGCTGTGGCACAGTTTGAAGGGGAATAAAACTGGCAAGTATGAACTGTCACTTTAGTGTCACATGGTCTAAATTGTTCCACCTCTTGCCCTGACCAGGAAATCCTTTTATATCAATAATGCTTCGAGAAAACTCTCCTTCTGCAGACTGGGACTCAAGAGATCACAGCTATCAACTGTAGCACTCTTTCCCTCTTATGCCATGCCTGCTCAAATCAACAGGACTGATTGAACTGAGGTCCAGCCTGGTCTGGCAGATGTCTAGATACAGAAACGTTTATCATGAGAATGATATAGTAATAGCAAGTTATCAGTAACTGCTTATTTTGCAAGATGCTAGATATCACAAGGAGGAAAACAGCTAGAAATTGAGAGGATGCTTATCAAATGATTAGGGCTGTTTCTCCGTTATATAAAGGGAACATAGACATTACAATTATAATGGAAGTAGCTATTTCTGTTTATTCAAGTATAATAACAACTTGCCGATGTGAAAGGAAGCCGGAAAAACAAAAAAATCGAATTCATAGATATGCTCCATGTTCCGGACCACTTTGCAGTATAGTGCAGTGCAAAGCTTAAAGATATTGAGATGTTATTTTTTCCAACCACTTTGCCCAGCTCTACCATTCTGTTGTACAATGAGGGGAGTGAGCCATGAACTTAATATGCACGCAGGTGCTATGAGCCTGGATGGGATTCATGCATGATAAAGATGGGGACCCCTTCTGTTGATTACAAGAATATCAATTTTATCAGTAATATAAAAGGTAAACGTAATTGATTACTAAATATGGCAAAAAGATAGCAATTGATTTCAGAATTCCACAACAACTGATGTGGATGGCTGGACGGACAAGTGAAAAAACATTATAATGTATGGTGTCAAAATAATTCAAAATCTTTAGTCTTTAGTCCAATGGCATGGGGTAAATTTCACTCTCATGGTACCTTTTGAATTCCCTTTCATAAAGTAGCGCTTAACATAGTGCCCATTTTCTTCAGACTCTGGTTTTCATTTAACACTCGGGGATGGGAGTGTAATTATATTGCACCTGAAAAGGATCTCTCTTTGATTTGTTGTGAGTCAGACAGTTGAGTAACCTGGTGAAATAAGAAATAGAAAAAATTGACATGGAAAAAAAAGACAGAGGCACCGTGGCTGTGTGTGTGTGTGTGTGGATGGGTTGGTTGTCCTATTGTGGCCATGCAATCAGTTGGCTAGGGGTTTTGGGCCAGCAAGAGTAGAGGGGGGTCATGGGAAAGAAACAAGCAGGAGTGAGCCGCACAGAGGCGACAAAACGTCTGGCAGACGGTTCATTCCAAGTTTGGTCTGTCTTTAAAGACCCCTGCTTACTCCTTATTCTCACCATTCATATCTAGAGCTTGCAAAAAGCTTCTGAGAGTCAAAGGCAGCCTGGGTGACTTATAGGGACTGTGGATAACTAACAAACAAGAGATTCGTGGACAATGAACACGTCTCTGTGTGCAAACTGAGATCATTGTGTGGACACGCAGGACAGCTTACATTTCTGTTAGATGTACCAGACCGACTGTGTGGTTCGGTACCTGCAGAGAGTGAGCACAGCTAAGATCCATCGTTGATCGCTATGAGTATACTGACGGGATAGAATGCTCCCAAATGGTTCGCTACCAGCCACGGACAAAGTACTCTCAAAGGCTGGACCACTGCATTTTTTCAAACCAGGTGCAGCAAAATACTCTATTTTTCTGAGATAGATTTAGAAATCTTGCATTTCTGCTAGTTTTTTTTTTTTACACTAAAGCTCTTTTGTGAAAATCACTGTGGACATCCAGACACGTCTTTATTTCATATATAACACAGATACCTGTTGTATTACTTGTTCCCAGTTTGATCGATGGGCAGTGAGCTGCTGATGTTGAAGTTCACTCAGTCTGAAGCGCAGGTCATCCTTGAGCTGATGAACAGGCTCCACCGTGGCTATCCTGAATGCCTCCTGCTCTCTCTCTAGAAGCTGCCCTGAACCCGAACACAGACATGCAAGGACACGTATTAGTACAGTACTTGTAAACAAAAGAGACTGATGAAGATACAGCTGCTAATACAATCAACTAAATTAGTGTTGTTTACCATAATCTTGAAGAGAGAAGATGGCAGTATCTGTTCTACCATTTGGCCGGATCTGTTCTAGAAAATCCTGGATGTCATTCTCAGCCTTCTCCCTGTTCCATGAGAGAAAGAGAAAGCGGTGTTAAATACAACCGCATTAGTTAATTTAGCCAACAGTTTACATAATACAACATATAACCTGCAAAGACAGCAAGATAATGTCACTTGTTTCAAATGTTTGCTGGGGAGAAAAGACAAAAAAAACCTCATAATTCTGGGCACATATATAGCTAAATTAATTATTGACATGTACACTGGTAAAGGTGGAGATAATTTGAAATACTGCTACGAAGCTAAATCCACAATTATCCATCCTGACTAAAACTGTGAAATAAATGTAGTGAAGTAAAAGTATGAAGTAGCATTAAATTGAATAGATAAAATAAAGTATGTGTCCCTCAAAATTGTTCTTAAGTTCAGCATTGAAATACATTATTTTGTTATTTTCCACCACTGCTGCTATGATTAGTTTTTGGAGATATAGGGGTGGCATGGGGACCAGATCTATCTTTCATCCTGACTATCACACACAAGAATCTCTCCAAAAATGTGATTATGATGTGGGCAGCATCACACTAACAAGCCGACGGAGGATGCTACAGTGACGGTTTACCCTTTCCTTACTGGTCATGGGGTTGATTGTGAATAAAGGGAGTATAACCATATAGATATACCTGCCTGTTTTACCATTTGACAAGGTGGCTTTTGAATCCCATGATATTCTTACTGGATATGTTGAGAGTTGCAAGCTGTGACACATCTTTATGATTGGGCTCATTACTGGGGCTCACGCTTGTGTACATCATTAACCTTGGGTGGCTCAGACACAGTCATTACGCAGCCAAACAAGCTGCACCCCAGAGCTAGCGCTGCCCTTCTCACTTCACAAGGCATGACACCGCTGGGGCCCCAGCCCCACACTTCTGCCTCAGCACGCAGAGGGAGAGTTTTCCTTCCATTCGGTACACTCCGCTGCCCACACATACAGTAGCTCAAACCATCCACTTCTCTCTGTTTCTCACCCTTTAATTCAATGGCATCACTGCAAGAAAATCAGCTTAAATGTTCCTCTTCTTGTTTTCTCACTGATACATTTTTCTCTTTGGTCTTACTTTTATAACCCCCCCCCCCCTCTTTACACCCTATTTTTTTTCATGCAGAGTCCTGTCTGGGCTCAATGGAGCTTAAGTGGAATGGCTGCATGGTGTAATAGCAGATCCAGAAAACTGCAGCATATAATGACAGGGAGTAATAGGGGGCTCTTACTCAGCCTTTTGCTGCCTGGGGCACTCTCTGCTCCACACCTGTCTGTGCTGCCGTAATATGGAGCTCTCCTTGGTTGCCTTGGCTGCACAACGAGTCTTCTGAACCTATAGGACAAGGTTTAATGCACAGCAGGAATAAACCCTGGAATGAGCACTGAGTGAAAAAATAATAAATTGCCGGAGTGTTGCTTTTAAATGCACTTTAGCCATGACATTTATTTCCTCCTACAAATAATTGACTTCATCTGGACAGACCTGAGTCTGGAGTACTTTAATGCATCAATTATCTGGAGCAGTTTATAACACAGGAAAAGCGTAAGAACTATAAATGGAATTAATTATGATGTTGCAAGGACGGTAAAACATAGAAAAGGTGATTTTTGTATCCTATAGTGAAGGATAAATTCCCTTCCTCTCTGCCCATAAGGGATATTTTGCCTCAGCCTTTGTTAGCATTTTGTGTCTTTGAGAGCCTCATAAATGTAGGTAATTCAACCGAAACAGTATCACTGTTAAAGCATGAAAGCAAAGTAAACAGCGGCAAATTAAAATAATCAAGTAGAAAGATGCGTGACATGCATGTCGTTAGGAGACGAGGGGGAGGCAGAGGTCTTAATCTACTCTCATTTGTTTTCCTTTTTCACCGTGAAAGAACAAGGCCCTCCTTCAGAAATGTCTCCATGAAGCGAATTATTGTCCTCCATCAGTGTTTTAATACACAGTCCACTGGCTCAGAAAATTGTACAAAAGAATACTTCAACTAACTAATTTGTGGGTACAATCAATTTCATATTAATAGGAAATCTAAAGGAGTAAGGGTGTTGATTTGTGTTGCAGGCTGTCTATCTGCATTTACAGTTGCTACTGCTTTTGTTGCGTTTACCCTCGGGGAGATGTCCATTTTACAGTGAAGGGAATCTACGGTCTGAAACTAGTGCTGCTCTGAAAGAAAAAGGCCAAATTGAGGTCATCCCATGCCTCCCCATGTATTGTAGATGATGTTAATTTGCATTGGCTGTCTAATAAGCTCAGCTGGAGAACAAAAACTGTGCCTGAAGCTAAACTTACATCAGCGGATTTCTAGTCTTACTTAGTCAAATAAAACTAATCTATTAACATCCAACCTTAACTATTTTATATTGACTATTAAACCACACGTCCACCCTTTTAATGGGCATTACTTTTTATTTGTATAAAACCCCCAATCCACAGTGTAATGCACACAACACCATTTTACACCTCTTTTTTTTAATGTAATCTTGCAGATTTAAGGTCAGATGATGGTGCCTTTCAGATATCTCTTATCAGAAATCGGCACATTGCATTGTGGGATTGTCGCAGAAAGTAGTGCACCTGTCATGGACACAGAAAAAACAATCTTGTCGATAGGCAAACTTTTTAAGGTTTTTAGTAATGTTGCCGGTCCCTTCCTGAACAAAAAACGATCCTGCTTGAGGTGACTCCTGGTCATTTATTCACCAATGGGAGGTGCTCAGAAAGCCTTTCAGCAGGGCAACCCAACGTGAACATAGCAGGTCTTATCTAGCTTATGCAGAGCGCTGGGTTGGAAGGAGCCACCGGCAACCATAATGATACTGAAAGACTTCTGCCACAGTTTACCAATTAAAGCACCGCAGGTCTCACAGCCTTATCTCCATCGCCCCTAGCATTAACTTCTTGCTCTTCTCAGAGTGAGACGACGATGAACTTCAAACAAGTTTATAGAAACCCCGTGCAACCAAATGAATATTCATGAATCTGGCAATGCTATTGCGTATGGCAGTGATATTGTTGCTCTGTTTCATGTTGTTAGACAAACTCCAAAGCTCATGCAATGCCTGTTTTCATATGGAATGAAATCCCTTTACAGTATGTGGTGTGTAAAAGAGAGGAAAGAAAGGTAGACAAACAGAAGCAAATTGCACTGTTTACCACTATTGAAGACATGCTGTTTTATCACCTCACATTAAAATCAGGTTTTTGTCAGTTCAAGCTCTTCCTGTGGTGGATAATGAGGACTGTTTGCTCTCTGAAAAAAAAAACACATTTTCTATCCCTGTGTCGTTCTTCTTCATTTGCTGTTGAATCACCTTGTTATCAAATGTAATAAGAATGGATTTTATAATAACGTTGCTGTTTTAGGCACAGGCACAATATTGATAACAACTCAAATGTACCTTTATTCCAATTAGATCAGACTCCAGGCGTTTGGCATCAACAATGGCTTGAAGTCTTTTGTATTCAGCCGGTTTGTACTTTGAGCTGCCAAGACCATATTTCATCCGCAGTGTCAGTTGCTCTGCATGGATGGAAGCAAATGATACGGCTGTATTAGGATCATTTGAATCGTCGAAAACCCCGTCACTCTCAACGTCTGAAGTAAAGTATTTATGCTGACTTCAGCAAAGAAAGGAATAGAAGTAAAGACAGTGTTTTTTTGAGTAGTTCAGCTGTGACTCAACGAGGGAGGTGAATAAACACAGGCAAGGCTGCCTCTAACAAAAGCATCAAAGGCTTGACACCAATTCAACTTGGGGACTAAAGGTCAAATCTGTTCAACAGATCAATGGGCAACCGTATCACGAGTCAGTAATGTTTCAGACCTAGTTGCTGCTGACTTACCCACGTCTTCTGCTCTGTAGTTTGTAACGAACGTACGCAGATCCCTTCCACTCATCACTGTAGAGCCCTATTTGGATGCATTAGTGCCTGCAAAATAAAAGACAAAAATACTGAGGTTGCATGACATAATCAGTGGACAAGTTTCAGTGTTTGGGGGGGGGGGTGGTGAACCTGGTGTGATCAGATATTCTTCTGCAACACTAAGGGTTAGTGAGAATTATGCAGGCCAGGATTTAATCCACGACTAAAACGAAAACTGAGTTCTGGATCAATTGATGACAATTGCTATTTCTTGTTCATGTCAGTAGCAGACATAAAGGCCTCGTTTCTTAAATGAAGACCTATATTATTATTTTGTAGATATTAACACAAAATTACAAGCTATGTAAGGATTCAGAATATAAAAGCAGCCTTACATTTGCTTTTGCTTTAGCTTACTTCAGGATGATTGTCCATACCTGAGAGGGACATGTAAATACCCAAAACAGCTTTTGAAATGTGAATATATTATATTACAATATATTAGCTGGTCCTCTATGATAGCAAAGTGAAAGCCCTACCTTTGAATATCTCACTGTTGTTTGGACAAATTGAGCAAGTCCCTTTAAAACAACAGAAATTTTACTCAACTAAGAAGAAAAAAATCCATAATAATCATGACAATAGCAGATAGCTGCAGCATTGTTATAGTTCAACAGTAATACTGCAGCACACAAACTTATGCACACAAATACAAAAAGGCAGGTGAGCTGGAGAGAGTCGAAATATGACGAATATTGTGAACAGAAACACTGGTAAGTTTATCAGAGCCTCGTAATATAAATGAACACAAACACCCGCACGAGTAGTATGACGTCTTTGCTGTGTACGTGAAATGAACATTTAACCCACTGAACCCGAGCTTACCTCGCGCTCCTGCTCTCTGTACAGTTGACAAAAATTTGTAACCAAGGAAACTATCAGCTCTTCCGTCATTGGGTAAACCGGCAATGCAAACACCATATGGGAACGCCCCCTTGCTGCTATCGGAACCAATCAGGAGTGCGCATGGCTTTCCCCCACATTCCCACTGACGTCATGCACGCTCGCATTGCACTGGGACCAGTGGTGGAAGCAGAGGGACAGAGGAAAAGGGGTTGTCTTCTTCTCCACGAGTATGGAGGCGCGATTCACTCCTCCACATGCATGGGACTAAACGAGGGGACTTTACCGATGAAGTTACACCTTCCAATGTAGATCCGAGCCGCAGCTCCGCCGATCGGAACAACAGTCCTCCTAAGGTAATTAATTGCGTTTTATGTCGCCCGCTCCTTCACTAACTGCAGAACAATTGGGGGAAAACGTAGGGGAAAAAATAAAAGCATCCGTGCGTAAGGCGAACGAGGGTATGGACTAACGTTACATACTTGCACTCAGAAAGTACTGCGCAAAGAACGTGTTAAGCCTTTGTGTTGCGTCTGTGTGTGGCAGAAGGCAAAACTTATTTCGGCTTCTTCACGGCGGGAGATAATCTAATACTATGCTAATCTTGATCTTGTGACCGAGTCATCGCCTACAACGCGCACCTTCTCTAGGGATCCTCATGCGCTGCCCTCGATGCCCAATCCCGTCGGGATGAAAACTTGGCCGGCTTGCGTGCAGGAACAGTTTCGGTGTTAGTTTTCTCCCCGGCACCGTGAAGCCTCACTTTTCCCTCTGATTTGTTGCCCTTGAAAGCGTGCAGGTGAGCTTGGAGTGTGGGAATCTGTGGAATGCGAGGTCGGCGAAAAGGGGCGGAGATCCCGACTCTGTGCTCCCGCAGGATAAGCTTACCTTTACCCCTCCGCGCTCACTCGCCACAATTCAAACTACGCCATATTTAATGACCCTAATCTGCATTTTAAGCAGGGGCGTTTCTGCTAACGTGTACCGTGACTGCGGTGCCATTGCTTAGCAGTGTGAAAGAATAACCTACCTCTTAGGACACGATGGACTCACCTTTATTGCCCCGGAAGCTAATAATAATATACAAAGTCACATTACCTTACTTAAATGCAGCATTGTTTTAGCATGGTTAATTAGGTAGATATTCTAACTCACTCATGTTTTACACATGTTTATTGCCTTGTCCCACTTTGGTGTAAAAAGTAGGTTTTGTTTGAAATGCACATCATTATACCTCTCTCACATGCAACCTCAAGCCCTTTCCTCTTTCTTCAACGTATATCTTCTAATAACCCAGTACTTACAATGTCACTGCAATCTGAGTTTGAGACATGTTATTTCAGGGGGAATAGCAAATTTGCCATTTAATTTGAATCATTCTGTTTAAAAGTCTGGCTAAAACAGAAGAAGACACAAGACTCAAGGAGCAGTTATTAACTGTGTTATGATGGCTATTCACCAAAGGTCAAGTCCCATTCCCCTCTCGCCACGTAAAAAGATGCTGGGAGCAGTGCTTCAAGCCTCCTCTGTTGCCATGCGAGGTGTTGAAAGGTTATCAGCCTGCATCACCGATGTTGCCACAGTGCAAGTTTTATTTCAGCCAACAGTGGAAGTGCATAAGGTAAATGAGATCATATGTGAACTCTCTCTCTCTCACACACACACACACACACCAATAAGGAATCGCTAGTTTGCTCCCCTCGTGATTCACATTACCGTAAAAGACACACACTGCCGCACAGCTGACAGCCATTGGGAGTGGGTTACTGTGGAATTGAAAGAGCAGCGGGGCGTTGGTTCGAAGAGTCAGGCTGTTTTTACTTCTCTTTCTTTTTTTTTTTGCAGTTTGGCTCAAGGAGAGAGGTTTTAAGCGAGTCGGGCATTCAACCAACCCACTGTCCGTTTCATTTGTCACGCTCCACGTTCTTTATCATTCTTGCTGTACAAAGATGGTGATCCGTGTCTGTGAAACTTTCTGTATTAATTACGCGGGTAGGCTACTTATAGATGTAAGAAAAAGTTGCATGAAGAGCGACCGTCTACTCCGGTAGACACAAACAAGTTGCAAATGGGCTTTTGTGTGTTGGTGTGATTATTTGGCCCAGGCTTCAGGGTGAGTTCTTTTTAATGTGAACTGACAACAGTTGAATAGTTTACGCCCTTTGGCGGGCCTCTCCTCCTTGTACTTTTTTCACCCCCTAATTCTGGCTTGAAATCGAGGCTTAAGTCCTCACCCTTATTTTACATTTCAGATTTGCTTTTTTTCTGTATCCCCCCACCCCTCTACAGGGGGGAGAGAAAGAATTTCCAGTCTGCGCCTCACAGCCTGTTTGCCTGGAAACAAAATGGTTATTTGTGTTGTGTCTTTGCATGGCTGTATTTAAAGTAAAGTGCTGAAGTATCAATCTCTTCTCTCTGCAAGTCAAAGAGAATGTCAGCCTCCCTTGTGCTCTTAAAAGTAGAGCTCTCACGGCGGCAGTCAGCCTTTTCTTTACTCCGCTACCAACCATTAAATAAACAATTTAATATTTTTATTACATCGGTGTATTCATAACACGGATGCAGAATTTATAGCCTTACAGATACTGATGCAATGCTCAGACTGCTATGATTGAACGTTCGTGTTTATGTCGCACTAAAATAGTTTACTGTATACAAAACTGCGAGAGAGATATACAACACATTTGTGATTTATTAGTTGTTTTTTATGTGAAGGACTCTCAGCTACTGAGGTGTGGCTCCAGTGTGGGACAATAATAATATTTACTGGAAGCACAAATCCCACCCCACATACTGCAGCTTCTTCCCTTCCCACATTTGCATGGTGTAGTCTAAAGAGAGTTTCTCTCCTGCCTCCCTTGAGAACAACCACACGATGTAGCAGAGTAGGGAATTTCCATTGTGAACCCTGTAAAATCTCTTTGTTTTGTCAATGTGGAGACTTAAACCAGCGAGCAGATCTGTTATTATTCTAAAATAGTATTTCAATATCTGAAGTATATTGTGACGATTCAACATAATACGCAAGCTTAATTGTTAATTATGAATTAGTAGCACGGCACATATTACTTATCATTACCTATCATATGTAAAAGAAATCGAACAAATTAAAGAAGCACACTTCACATATTCAGCTTGCAAAGGCTTGTGTGGATACGCCTTGACATGTGGGCTGATTGTTGATCTAACTAGATATGTACACAGATTCCTGAAAGAGCCCTTTAATGCTGTGGTTGGATCCCGGACAGCTAAAGATAATACAGAACACAAAGCATGTCAGCACTTTCAGAGATTAGGAGCACAATAGATTTTTTTTGGTACGGTAAAATAGCCCTCCATAGGCCCGCCATGCTGAGTCTGAAAGACTGCCCCTCGTCGGTGTCTGCTATGTGGACAGCAGCAGCGAAGGCACAGAGCTTTCCCACTGTTGTTAGCGCCACATGCGGCCCTACTATATACTAAAGTCTTCCTGCGAGCTCATTGCTCCAACAATCCCCTCTATCTAAAGGCTACGTGGCTGCAGAATGAGCTCAGCAAGGCACATGATACCTTGTTGAATATTTCAAAGTGCTACTCACATTATCGCCCCCAGGCGAAAGCTCTCTCTTTGCTGATGGTAGAAGGACGAGTAGAGTCCATCCCAGTGGAGCGCATGAGTTCATATACAGAGACCCTGAAAACACAGCCGTAACCTCTACAGTCATAAAAACATCTCAGAACCTATAGGGTGACATTTAATGCTGAACGGTGAATCTTTGATACGAATGCCATACTGTTGTAAATATCTCAACAGTCTTACAGACTGAGCTGTTTAAAACTAGAGCACTTCTAGATGTTTCGATGGCAGCAACTAGCGATTATTGATTATTCTTAGTTTCATTGATTGTTAAGGCTTTGAAATGTCAGGCAAACGAGTCAAACAATTAGAGCTATCGCTTAATTGTTCTGTTTCAGCACATAAGATACAAACATAAACTTAGGCTGTGTGCTTCTTGTTTTAGACTTTTAAAATCTGTGGGGTCAGGTGTCCTTCCAGAGTGGTATGTAAGTGCGCTCAGTGGCTGGATTTAGTCAGAAGTTGAAGGCATCTCCAGCAATGTCAGGTGACATTCTGACCACGAGGTTTACAACTGAAAACTGGGACAATCTACAGGACTTGTCTGCCTCACCTGCTTCCGTAAAACCTTCCCGAGAAGCAGAAGATCCACTTCTTAAAGGAATACTTCACCCACAAAATGACCATCTGTTCAGTTACTCACCCCGGGTAACCTTGAATTTGTGAAGAAAATGTTTGTTTTTTTGGCCTCCTCTGTAAACTAAGAATCAAAAAACAGAAAAGTCTGAATGAATTGATGTAAAACGGGGCCGCGTTTAACAACAAGAAAGCTTCATCAAAACATCCAATTCTGAACTTTCACACATGTGCAGTAGAACCCAGACTCATTCATCCAGTTGTTTGCTGAAAAACATGCATCTTCACTAAAACCGTAGCATTCAAAAGACTTCTGCATAAACTCATATTTGCGCAGGCGGGCTACTTGTCCGTGTGAGTCCGGAGGAGTGTTTTTAAATAGTACGGTTTAAGTGAAGATGCTTGTGTTTGGGAAGTATCATGAGATTGGAGACATGAGACTTTGGATTGCACTGCACCAGTTCTGCAACAGTTCCTAAATTGATGTGTAAATACAGTTTTGCTGTATTAAACGCGGTCCCCATTTACTCCAATTCAGCCAGGCGTTTCTCCACTTTTTGATTCTTCGTTCACCATGGAGGCCTGGAAGATAAAGTTTCAAGAATTCAAGGTAACACGGGGGGAGGAATTGATATACAAATCATCATTTTGCGGGTGTAGTGTTCATATAAATGTCAAGGCATTTAAAAGTCTGCAACAAAGTCAAATTAACTCCTGTTGAACCAATTTTCCCAACTCAGGAGTTAATGAACAAATACAGTTCAAGCACATGACATTTAAAATGGCATTTTATAGATCCTAAGATTTGCATTTAGTTATGGAGTGGTGAGGCAGGTGTGGGCTGTGTGATATCACAGATATACTCCATCTTTTCTTTCTCTATCGGAGTAACGATAAAGGGACAGCATCAAAGCTGACAAAACCTGTAGCCTTAAGGCAACTCTTTAAGTTTCCTTCACTCTCTAGAACAAAGCTTAGTTAGCAGATCTACCCAGAAAGAAATCCCAGAATAATGTTTCACTAGAGAAACTGTGACTTCAATGCTACCGGCTTACAAACCCATTTAACCTGTTAAAGGGCTCATTCTTGTCTCAGGATAATGTGTTTTTGTGGCACCCAAAATGCACTCTCCTCTGCATGCACCAGTAAACCCCCGATCAATGCCAAAGCCCACTTATTTTGGGATGGACATTCACTCCCACATCATATACATTTTCCTGCTGCAGCCAATTTAAACAGAAAAAACCCCATTACCCACACGTCGTAGAAGAGGTGCACATGTTTTGTGGCTACCGGGATAAGAAACAGCATATTGTTATGTCCTACGTTGGATACAAGAACAGATTTGCAGAAGTATATCTGTGGCATATGATGAATGTGACCGCATCCACACTAGACCAAAAAAAAAAAACGTAACTCTGCACAGCTGCAAAATCCTGTCCTCTATGAATCATTACAGCTAAAGGGGATTTTATTTTACCAACATGAGGGGTGTGATTTATTTTTTCAATTAAATCCCCTTTGATAGAGCATCCATATGGTGCCATCTAACAGGACACCCCGCCTTCCCTTCAGTACGCTGTGACTTTGCAGTTATTCAGTCTATATTCCCAGCATTTGTTAGTTAAACTCACCTGAACTAAGTCACTGTTTTAAAAGGCCAGCTGGTGCTGGTCGGCTGACCTGACATTTACTTAAATAACAGCAATAACAGCATTCCTTCTGTCTTCCTGAATCATGGTTCAATGCATGTCGGTGTCCTGATGGTTACAGGAAATAGATTTTTGCACCTTTTAATTATTCCAGTTGTTACTTTGGTTCCTCAAGGTTCATTCTCAGTTGTGTTAAGTTCTTTTCAATTCAAATTTGAATGCAGATGGATTTATTGTTCGACATCCAGCAGTAAGTCTGGATTACCTTCTTCTTTAATACAGTAATTAACAGTCCTTTTGCAACAAAACAAAAAACCGCAACTCAAGCAATCTCAGTTAAATGGAACTGACAATAGTCACTGAAATATTCAAGTCTTTGTGTGTATGCTAATTCTGTCATCAGTTATAGTTGGCATTGACTAAAGGAAAGCAGGTGCAGGGTTCAGTTCATTCAGTCTGAGGTGTACAGAATTATAGATGAGGTTTTTCTTCCTCGGGACTCTTAGACATCACTTTCCAACCTGCAGGCCAGAACTAATGGAGGCTAAAAGAAGTTGTAAATAACAAGTTGGAGTGCTGGTTATTTCAATTAATGTTGTTAGCTTCGGGGCATTTCTCATTTGAGCGGTCAAATGAGCGAAATTGTTAAACTCTTGCCAAAATCAAGACGAAACGTGAGATATCCTCAGATATACTTTCAAGATTCGCCTGCTTTCGAAAAAAATTGTAGATGACAGGCAAGAATGTTTGCAAAAGAACAGCAAAAAACAAATGTGACATGTTTTCTACTTTTGAGATGAAGTAATTGATTGATTGCAGACACCTTTACCAGTAGTGTTTACCAATAAATGTAACTCCATCTGTTACCAAGCACCACATTTACAGTACACAGTGCTGATGGAAACGGCATGATATTCCAGTGAAAGGAAAATATATTTATCAGCCAGTCGTGGGACTTTAAAGGGCCAACAAGGCCTTGAAACTGTGCATATTAACTCCATGACTTATTGGATAACCGGCTTGTTTCATTCCGGAGGACTTTGCTTCATATTGATCAATATATTCATGTTTGTTCAGCTCTTACATTTGAATGGGCAGCAGCACGACATTCATGACCCCCGCCTGTCCACCCAGAAGCACAGAGCATTGAGCAGGCAGTGCTAATGTAGATCAGCTGTCAGGAAGTACATGATCGGGCCTCTGCTTATCCATCTTCGTCATGAAGTTGGTTTCAAAATACTTCACAAGAACAGGGGTTTTGTTTTTCCAATTTAAACAAACTTCATAAGTCACTTCGAAGCAGAATTTAGTCTTTCAGTAGAACCTGTGCAGTGCATTGAAAATACATTTTTAGCAAAGCTTTAAGCCAGAAGACCAGATGTACAGATGTAGAGCCTGAAGCTTGTCAGTTAGAATCGAAAGAGTGGCAGATTTGTGTCAACATGAAATAATGATCTTTACATCCTAAAGCGGAAATACTATCATGATTTCCACTGAACATCAGAATATTCTGAGATAAAATGACCTAGATTATCATGTTTGGTTCCTAAAATTCATCTCAGATTGTCAATCTGTCGGCACTTTTTATACATAGTTGTTGTGCGAGTAGAACTGCTGTAGTAATTGCTGCATTGGCTTTTTACTTCTACTGCAGATGTTTTTTGTTTTAAATGACAGGCAGCATACTGACGGTGATGTTGGAGAGCTTCTGAGGTTTGTATCTTAAAGCAATTTAAATTGGACAGGCCTTGCCAGCATCGCTAACATTTGCATACTCTGTCGCTAAGGGATCCTCAAGTTTCAGCTATGTGGCTGTATTTTACCACGCTTTTAACACTGAAATATGTCCAGCAACCATTGGAGTCATAGCCGTATAATTAATGATCTAATAAGAGCCTGCTGTTTGCAACAGGATCACGTTTTGTGGGGGTGAAAATATATAGTTGAGGATCCTGCCAATATGAGAGCCATGAACAAAACTGAAATGGATACTTGGTCGTATTAATACTTAGTGTTCATTAATGAGTCGTCAGACAGAGCGAGGTGTATGTATGACAGTTTATGTAAAAGCCATCGTTCTTCAATCTCATAATTGATCACAACACACCCACAGAATTGCCCTTTTTATCAAGAAGCAGTCAGCGAAGCTAAATTTATACAATTCATAGCGTTGTTACTGATCATCTCTTGCTGTAATCAGTCTTAATAGAAGGTGCTGAGCGAGATCCGTTGTTCACCTGAGAGACACCTTATATAGTTGGAGCCAGGACACTGCCAATAGCAGGACATTTGTTATGCTAATTCTCAATTTCTCACGTTCAAATAGTCAGTGTATTTCAGTCATATATGAAGTCTGAGCACAATCATTTGATGACTGTAGGGTTGATTAAACTGTAGCATTGATTAAACACATTTTTTTTTTTATTGAGCTGTTAAATGAGGTTAACTAATAAACGTCCCAATCCATGACCAAATTCTCTAACTCAACTTTGTCAGTTATCTTAGTGCATGAAACCTTCTGTTTACATTTGTTTTGTGGTACATCCGCCACACAAGAAATGAGTTTATTGCATTGACTTCTCTAGAGATGCACAGAGCACTGTGCTGTAATTCCTTCTTCAGAGGCATTGGGGTGTTGAATGTATTTGTCTAACAATGTGTGACAGGATGAAGCACGTCTATCTAGCAGAAACTGATTCTATTTAGGGGATTTGCATGCAATCAGAATAATTTATGTCCTCTTCTGGCACGTATTACTGGCGGTGACATGTTGGAAACAGCTGATGGGACAGTTGAGCCTCTCTGCTCCCCATTAGTTGAGGTATTGTCATGAGGAAATGATTTAGAGGGTGGATGATCACTGTAGGAAGTTGGTCGCGGAAAGTTAGTCTTGTGTTTTTACTGCTGCATAGTGCAAACATGGATTATTTGCAGCCATCTTTCTCATGTCCTCGTATATTGCAAGATAAAGGAGTGTGCGTAGGGCATCTGGGCATGTAGTATTAGACAGTTTGTGTGTTGAATAGATTGTATGATGACTGTGTTTCCTGCTGTTACTCAGAGGAAAGTCCTGCCCTGTGGATACACATGTTCAGATAGGCCTCCAGTTATTGCAACATTTGTCGGGGTGCAGTACAAGGTGTGAGGTAGGCATGGGTGCAGCTTGTGAATGATTTATTTTGCATGTCCGCTTTGTAGCAGGTTTGAGGAGATGTGGTCGGACTATTGTCTCCTCTCCATATAGCCTCATACTTGTCACCACGTTTAATCCTCGGTCAACGGAACAACAGGTATGTGTCTATTTGTGGCTGCATCATTCTCTTTAGCCTATTCAGCGTAATGATTGATAGGGTGATTGTATGTACATATAAGACTGTTTCTGCTCTGGAAAGGAGACATTCCTTTTGCTGCTGGGTGTGTCAATATGAGCAAAGCATCTTCAGCTGTTGAGAGCAGCAGAAAGTGAAACATCTAGGGATCTAATAATAACCTTTTTTTTGTGTATTACTGCTGGCTAGTCCATCATGTGCTTCCAGAAAATGTGTCATCCTCCTCAAAAGAATTGTCCACATGTGGCACCTACTAAGAAGTCACAGTATGCGGATACTTAGTAGTGTACTGTCTGAGGTTAAGGTTAATCAGTGACATGCAGTGTGTGCAGGACCATTGGTATATTTGTGTTACCCACATTCTCAAATCAGCTCAGAGCAATTACTTTGTCAGGGCTTCGGTCAGCACTTCCTAACAACGTGTCTCGCCTTATAGTAGTGTGTGCAGTTTAGGGGATTTCAGAAATTGTTTCAGAATTCATTGACTTGCTGTAAAAACATAATGCTGCTGTCGTGAATGCTTTTGGAGCGAATGCATGAAGTGTTTTTCTACCTCCGTCTTCATTCTGGGGATTTATTGAGGCGGAAATATATTTTTATTGTTCATCTTGGTTAATTCTGATAAACTACATTGGACCACAAATGTTAGTTTTATTCAAGGAAGTCAATACAGTGAAAGAAGCAATTAAGCATTGGGGGGTCTTTGGGGATGTAGTTGTAGCTGCTGAGAGATTAGTAATGGGACTGTATTTCTCCCCACAAAGCTTTTACATGCTACATAATGCTGCTTGGTCACTCTAGTTAAGTGCCAATGGGCAACACTGAGAGCCTGAGAGCATGTGGGCTTTCATAAAAAAAAAATCCACCAGATGATTTCACTGATCAGCTCCTCCTGCACAAGTTGCTGTGTTAATCAGTGAATATCTAATTTGGTGTATGGATGAAGTCAGCTTAGAGGTCGCTTGATACGCAACGAAATATGTATTGGCTCACTACACAATGCAGCACTGCATGGATTGCCATGTTTGGTTCTGTATGTGGAAATAAAAACGAGTTATAAAGAAGAAGGTAATTAACTGTTATCACCCCTTTGTTTCCAAAAAAGAGCTGCAGTATATGAGAAATGGAGCCTGCTGTATATTCCGCCAGCAGCTCTCAGCTCTGTTTGAGCTGTCGATTTCCCGGACCTTTTTTAGCTCAGCAAGTCGGAGCAATCAGCGTTTGAACTGCTGCTTCTCCGAGACTCCCTGCGATTGAAATTTAGGGTAATTTATAATTATTTCTTAGCTCATCTCCATTTGTCTGTGTTGAATGTCTGTGACCTGGTGTCACTCAGCCTCCTGAAGACAAATGTTCCTCCCCCTGAATGACGAGACAATAGAGCTTTTGACTTGGGCTACATCCACACCAATACGTTTCCATTTAAAACCGGGGTTTTAAAACAAAAACGATCCACGTCCCCACGGGCGTTTCAGCATCGTTTTCGAAATGATTTCTGTCCATACTAGCACGACTGAAAACAAAAATCACATAACTGTACACGTACACTGGGCATGCAGGTGCCGGTTTAAACAGGAAGTAGAGTGGTTGATAAGTTACAGCAGTATTATAGTACTCCTTAATAATAAAAGGTTGTGCTTGATACTTCAATTTCTACCTCTAAAATCTTCCTCTCTATACTCAAACAGACTAATTTCCAAAACGTATGCATTTACGCCGTCCACACTAGGAGGTAGCCCCGGATCTTTCAAACGTAGCCGTCCTCGGGAGTGTTTTTAAACGTATCCGTTTTCGGTGCTTTAAACCTCTGGAAACGTAGCAAAAGATACGCGTTTTAAAAGGGAAACGTAGTAGTGTGGATGTGCACGGCACGTGTTATAGTAACGGCTGTTTAACTCTCCAAGAGTTCAAATAAGAAAATAAAGGAATACATCAGTCGGTGCATTAACATGCACTTAGGTCACTAGTCAGGGTTCTGCAGTACCCTGGTTGATTGATTGCTATGTAGAGATTAAGAGAAAACAGCTTGTAACACAGCTAGAGTTTTGCTGGAGAAACCTGATTTCTCAGTGTTCAACCAGGTTTCCGACAATGTTTTTATAAAAGCACGCGTCATAACGTATGACAAACGCTACAGACATGTATCAACGTGACAGCAGCATGAAAGGAAAGATTACTAATGGTGGTGCATCCTCGAGTCCAAAATAATCAAATCGAAAGTCAGACTAAAACAGAAACTGAAATGAATAAGTTAGTTATTATTGTTTAAGTGGAAGGATATTTTCAAAATGCAGACACATGAACACAGTCATTAAAGACAACAATTCTTCAATGCTGTATCACTGATACACATGGATATGCAGTTGTATTCCCTTGGAGAGATGTGTTTACTGACCAGCTGCATGTGAACACAGCAGTTACAATAATTGTATTACTATAGTGCCAGTAAACCTGTTCTCTGGTTTCCTGCTTTAACCTGATTTCTCCCAGTAACCTGGTTTCCCGTGTGCATGTAAACGTGGCCTGTGTGTCAGCTGATGTTACATTTGCTGCTGCAGTGCTCTTGGAGAAGGTGACACAAGGCACAGGTGGCTTTCAGAGGAATCAGAGAAATGATGAATTCATGGATGCGGATGAAATTGATGCAAGAAGGCAGTATTTGAATCTGGGCCAGTTGATCTGTTTTTAAGCAACATTCCCTTCAGAACAGCTGTTTTTAAAACACTCTGTTGCACTCTAGCTTCCATTTCCCTTTCCTCACTTGAACCATAAACTAGATTTAGTCTTCGAGACAGAGTCACGGAAACAGGGATTGTGTAAGAAGCTCCGAGGAGTGGCCGGAGTCTGAGGTCAGTAGATCAGATCACGTGGTCCGAGTCAGGGTGGGATCAGGCTAAGACGTTTCTTGGCAGACTTGGAGACTTGAAGATTAAGATACGTTAAAGGGGAGATTTAGCTGACTAGAAAGAGCGTCTTGTCAAGGAGATGCTTATTATTGCACGCTGAATAGTTGGACAACTCTGTCACTGAAAGAGATATTGTTTAAAATAATCCGGTTTATTTTGTCATTACCTATACTCAAAGATGGTATGCAGAGTGTTTATTTTCCACTTAGTCAAGGGAAATAACCATAAGGCTAATAATTAGACGCTAGTTAGCCTCATTGTTGAGACCAGAATGAGGTCATCTTTACTCTGTGGGAACTACGCAGTACGGTCCTCAGGCATTACCCTAATGATAGCCTTGAAAGCTGCTCAGTTTGGGCTTTCCACCTGCTTCTCAGTGTGTGTGTGTTTGGGCTGCGGCAGTTGGGGATCCTGAAAAAAAACAACAACGCATCGGCCTGCGGTGAAAAAAAGTTGAAACAGAATCAAGTTTTGGAGAAATGCAGCGTGGCGTGGAGCTGCGGTGACCAATCACGCAACCAGTGAGTCGGTGAGAGAGTAACCTACAGTTAACATCTCTTCCTCTCGCTGCCTTGGGAAAGGGGGAAGAAAAAACTTTAAGAAAGTAAAAAACAGGGTGCAAGACAAAACACGAGCATTTACCTCAATTGCCCAGGTGTTTGTGTAACAGCTGACTTCATGGGTGCCCGTTGGAGCAATTCTCTGGGAAGTGTTTACTTCAAAGTGTTTACTGCCAAGTCTTCTCATCAGTCTAGCTGCTGTGAATTGAATGAAGCTGCCTTCAAGTGTGGTTGTAACTGTCAATATCATAAAAACACTCTGACTGAAAACAATAATTGTGATACATAAAGTCTAGTTGTGCTACATTTGGGGGGTTGAATGTGTGTGTGTCTGTTGAGTGACATTCTCCCGCTGCCACACAACCCCGCGCCGGTCGGCGGCACGTACCTGATTTGTTGTGAATGCAGCTTACGGGCATGAGAAACCAAATTTTTAGCGAAGGCAGTCCAGCGAGATTATTTCCATCCCCAGGCATTTTGGAGCAAAACACAAAGAGTAATGTTGAAGAACCAGTCAGCCGTGTGCCAATAGGACTGCGGTAGGTTGGCAGCAGCTTGGTTGTCTTCACTCACATCTCACAGCTGCCGAGAACTCCAAGCTAAGCAGAGTGAAATCATTCTGGACCCGATACAATGGGGAATTGCAGAGGTAGGCTCGGATACATAATGAAGGAAATTTATCTTTTCCCAATGCTGCCTTCAGTAGGGGGTTTCTTTTCCTTTTTTGTATGTTGTTTTTTTCTGATTCTATTTCCTACAGTCTGCTTAGTGTGGACTCTCCTGAGAATATTCATTTGGACAGATTATATTCACATTTTGGTGACGCCTTGATGAAAATCAGTTTTTTTTTCGACAAGCTAGTAAGTCAGTTTTTTGACGGAGGGCGTGTTTTATCAGACATTGAAGGGTCACAGAGAGGCCGAGCTCGATAAGGCCCATTTTCTACTTCTATGGTGATTTACATGACAATCACCATAACTGGCTCCATAGCTGCGCTCCTCTTTTTTTTTGTTCTTCTGTGAGAACATACCGAGAGAGAAAGAAGAAAGGATTTTGCCCTCCCCGACCGGGCTGGCAACTTCTGTCAGCTTAAAATGTGCGCTCTGTCGGTCCTGTCTGTGTTGTTTCTCTTGTGTTTGTGCAAAAGTCAAGGAGGAGGAGCTCTGTCAAATTCAAACAGCTTTTCCCCGTTTCCTGTCGCTGCGTTTTCTGGGAATCCAGCGGCGTGTCCTTGATTCAAAGGCTGCAATGGAAGTGAGGGAGGATGGGGGAGTG
Organism: Anarrhichthys ocellatus; assembly: GCF_004355925.1. Classification (NCBI taxonomy): domain Eukaryota; kingdom Metazoa; phylum Chordata; class Actinopteri; order Perciformes; family Anarhichadidae; genus Anarrhichthys; species Anarrhichthys ocellatus. The sequence goes on from NW_022280050.1 coordinate 5,082,822, forward strand.
TGTTGCAACACTATGAATGAGCAGGAAAGGAATTTCAGAGACTGACAGGGGAATACATGGAATATCCTGTGTGGACTAACATACTTTGGAGTAGTACAACCTTATCTGTCATTTAACACCGTGCCTGGCACATGACACCGGGTCAGCTCAAACACCTTGAAATGCTCGCGCTGCCTTGGTGACAGACTCCCAGAATACCTCAGGGTCACATTTCACCCAAATGTCCGGGGGACCTCCCACGTTCTTCTACTCCCTAGAAGTAAACAACAGAACCGGCTCACACAAACTGACTGTCAGCCTGAGCTAAATGATTCTTTACTTGTGTGCGTGTGTGAGTGTGTGTGTGTGTGTGTGTGCACATATGCAAATTTAAGTCGGCGGGGGCTTTTACATGACAACAAATTACCCTTTAACCCTTTAAAAGGATGTCTGTTGGCACAACTTTGACTCATTCAGCAGAGCTACTGTATAACAAGTCTACCAGTCACCCTGAGGCACCCATTATGAACCAGAGGTGCTATAATACACACTTTCATGGGGGGAGAGTTCAGTTGCTCGGGGCATGGCTCTTTAGTAAATTACCATATGGTTATTTAATGGAGATTTTCGCAGCTACTCTTTCCTCTCCATATTCACACGTGAAGACGGCGTTTCTGTATCACGGTGACTGCATGCTGTGTGGTTTAGTGAAGTACAGCATGTAGATGAAGATGTACGTGGAGTGGGCTGGGGGTGGAGTCTGTCTTTATCTTTGTATCTTGGAGATGACAGTGGCAGTGGATCGCTACGGCAGTAAAAGTCATAGTAAAATCCCTGTTTCCCTAAAGTCACATACCTCCTGTGTTATTAGACTCCTTGCTTGTGTCTGCTGCCGCAGCCCTGTCTGGCTCAACAGGCTCCTTCTAGTATGCATCCACCTTGAGCAGCGTTCCCTTGACACTCTCTCTGTCAACAGATATAATGAGACCATAACTATTCGCTCTGCTTTCTTATTTCAATCTCGGACAAGAGGCCAGAGAGAGCAAAGGAGACAGGGAACACCTTATCTCTTCCGTCGGGGCTGCTGGCTTTTTTTTATTCTGTTTTTCAAAAGCCAGCCCTCGCTCATCTTCTTCTACCTCTCCACTGCATCTTATATACGCAAACATATATTGTATTCACCTCTGTGCACACTCGCTTGGTATTTCAGGGCAGCTTTTGCATTGCTAAGATATACATTTCTGTTGTATTCTTAACGTGAGAGTGTGTTACATACACACTGGTCATCATTTAAAGTTGTGTGTAGTCTTAGTCCATGTGGCATTGATTTGCACTGTCACAGACGTGAAACACGGACAGCCCTTTTTGTCTTTGGTCCATATGGCGTGTGTGGGTGTGTGTTTGTGTATTGCTGGTCGTGGTGTGTGACCATTGATTGTCACTTGTCAGCATTACTCGCCTCTGTGTATGGAGGAGTGGTTGGCTCAAGTGTGTATTTGTGAGTGGAGCGTGTTTGCACACACATGCACACAGTTTGGTATGTGTGTACAAGATTGTGCTGTTTTTTTTTTTTTCAGACCAGATCATGTTGTGTGTGTGTGTATGTGTGTGTGTTTGTCCTCACAGGAGGAATGCCAGCTCCTGAGCAGAGCCCAGTGACGGAGGAGGGGCTTCTGCTGACCATCTGCAACAGTTCAACTGGCCGCAACATGGAGGCTGACAACACAGCCAACAACATCCTGGCCTCCGTCAAAGAACAGGTAGTTTGTTTCTTCCGTTCACACCCTGCTAAGAGCCCACTGATTCATGTCTTATCTCTCATAGCACTGTACAGTGACATTTATTGAACGCAAAGTTGTCTGGTGACTCACACACATTGTGTTCAGAAGAAATCCACCAGGTCGAAGTATGTGGACTTTCTTTTTTCCTCCTGTCGCAGTTGTGCCACACACCCTGTTGTCACTGTAATCATACAACTTTTATTAGGAAGTAGAAAGTTGTCATTTCTCTGCGTGCGGGATGATTTATGTTTAGAGCAGAACTGTGGTTGGAGCGGACTTTTGTTTACTTCGTTGCCTTGAAGTGGAATAAGTTTGACTGGGAGCTTTAGGTTGTTTGGTGGCTGCAGTCGTGGCCTGGCTTGCGTCAATGGACAACCAGGAAGATCATCTCGAGCAGGGTTTGTGAGCCTGTGGTGGGACATGCCCTCTGACTCACTCCCTCTCTATGATTCATCCACACTACCTTCTGTTAAACACACACAGATGCACACACTCCTCTGCTCTGGCTTCGTTCCAGCCCTCCATATTCTTGAGAATTCAGCACAGGGCAAACTGGGTTAAAGAGATTTAGTCTATTATTAATTATGATAATTTCCCCCTGGGACATCTCGCATACCTCTTTACCCCCCCAGAATGACACTTAAGTTGAGTTAAGTTTGATAATATATACCAGAGAAGGCAATTAATTAATGTCAAATAGCCCACGGACGTCCCATTTAGGCTTGCAGCAGGAAAGCGGGTGTTGTTTACATGAGTAGGGAAGGAAGGAAGGAAGGAAGGAAGGAAAGAAAGAAAGAAAGAAAGAAAGAAAGAAAGAAAGAAAGAAAGAGGGAGTACCTGTCGATGTCACTTCCTTCCCTAGAGTATTCCTCAGCGGCTCTTCCGGTTAGTGCAGATATCCCTGCAGGCAAGCAGGAAGAGCGAGTAGCCTGCTTGAGCTGTTGCTTTTAGAGGGACTGGCTGGAAACATGCAGTCGGGACTGTAAAAAGATCGTTCTCCTCCGTATTTAACAGAGTTGGAGAGGCAAATCAGAGGGTGAGTGAGAGTGTAAAGATGGAGGTCAGAGACTAGGCTCGTGTGAGTTAGTTTTTTTCCTTCCCTCTGTGCTTTCACGTGAGGTTGTCCTGTGATTGTTGAGAGAAAGACCTTCGAGGGATCCGGCTGTCGATGTAAACATGCAAGTCTGCTGCGCTGTAGCTGTGGTGACGGGCTGGGGCTTAGCATGACTGGGTGTTTGGTAAGTGTTGACTCTATCGCCCTACTATCTTTCGTTTTTTCCCCCTTTTTCTGCCTTTCTTATTGGTTGATTTCCCTCCCTCCTCTTGTCTTCTTCACTCCTTGCCTTGCTCCTCTTTTTCTTCGTCTCTCTTCTCAAACTTCTGTTTCTGTCACTGCTGTAGTTGCAGCTGCACAGGCTTTGCCAAGATGCCCAAACAAGGAGAGATTCACCAACATATTATGACTGCATTCTCCTTTTGTGTTCATATCCGTGGACTTAAGTCTTCTCTCTGTACTACTACTACTAACACGTCTTTTGCCATTAATCTGAGGATTTGGTCCTGTCGTGCAGCAGTTGCTGGTTATTGGAGTCCTGTCTTTGCTCTGCGCCTCTTTAAAAGCACTGATCCACCATCAGGATGACACATCCATAATGGTTTATTACAGACCCCATTTAAGTCTTTAAATGTCAATGTTTTTCTTGCTGCACTGCACAACTTGCTTTGAAGCTCAAACTGTATTGTAATTTAAAATGAACTGTACAAATTTCCCCTTTTCAGTATTTATTATCTTTATTCAAATTTAATTTAACCAAAGGGGGTTGTTTCAAGGATTATCGGAGACCTAGTTTTTGTTATCTGTTTCATCTTTAGTGTAATTGAAGCAGTGGGAGGCGGCCGCACTCGTCCAGACAGTCTTTTGTGTGGATTCAGCAACCACAACGTCCCTTGTGTGTCTTGTCAGATGTAGTTTACTTTTTTTGTTTTTTATTATTACATAAAACCACAGATGTCTTATTATATTTATTGGAATATTTAAGAATATTTTGTTTAGTATAAAATCTGATTTAAAAAAATATGTTATTTCTTATTTCTTTGACTCGTCTGTAAAAAGTGGTACCGTTTTGCGAAACTCTGTTGTCAAAGAAATTACTCTGAATGAATTTCAATTATGATTTTAATTTCATCCTTCCAGTGTGATGTATTGCCAAAGAACTCTGAAGCTGTTCTGGAGGCTCGTGGTAGCAAAGCACCTTACTGAGACACGTCAGTTTAATTTGTCACCGATCTGTGCATCTGTAAAGAGCTGACAGTGACAGACTCATGTTGTTAGCCATAAATTAGCAACTCAGTTGACATCTCAACTAACATTTTGCCGTGTTAAAATGCTGCTGGAAATATCCAAACTGCAAGTCGAGTGTGTATGAATGATACAAGCAATGAGGTTAAGCTGTAAAATTAAGATCTCCAAGATTTCCAAGGTGTGATTTATGGAGAGCATGAAAAGCTCGTCGATGACTAATGACGATGTTGACTGTCTTTAATTAGAATAGAATACAACCCACATCGAATCAGTCTCACGATGACAGGGAGGCGCATGAGGACAGGATTTTCCGTGTTTTTTACATTTGAATTTAATCAGTTTAAGCTCTTCTCCTTCAGTTATTGAAGACTTTTGGGAAAGTGCTGACTAATAAAGCAAATCGGGGAGCCTAATAATAGTGTTTTTTTACATGTCTGCGTCTAGTATTACGGTAAAATATTCAACCTCCACTGGTAGACACATTGTTATTACAAGTTGTTAGTGTACCGTTTATTATTTTAATAATAAATAACAATTCTTTGAATTTATATCTATTTATATTCTAATTATTTATTGGTAATATTTTGTTTTACTAAAGCAATGTTAAAGTCAAGCCTGATGTCGCCTTACACACAAAACAAACTGATCTCAGTCACTTCCACACAGTGACACAAACAGCTTATTAATTAAACACTGGTATCAGATCGGCCGATGACTGAAGCCCAGGTATCAGTATCCAGATTGAAAAAGTCGGATCAGTGCATCCCTACTGATGTGTGCCATTATCTCCATATTTAAACGATTATCACGTCGAACAACACATCATGTGAACTTGTTTATTTGGAGCATAACCCGGCCCTTAATGTCGGAATCAGCTGGAGAACTGTTCAAGCTGGATACAACTGCATCTTATAGTAATATTTCTCATTTCAGTCGTTTACAACTGTTTGACGAATAAAATGCTTGACCGCGTTTTTGTCTGAGCTCACACTGTGTGTGTTTACATGCAAATAAAAATGCCACATCATGGCCCGATTAGGGGTGCTCTCTGCGGTGATTTAGTATTGGGCGTGAAGAACGCACGTTTACAATGTCAAGTTCTTTTACATTTGACATTGTCTTTCCTGCCTGGTTGAAGTACTTTGCAACAGCAGGACACCGAACAATTTGCAGTTGAAATGAACAAAAGGTCATAGATAGATGTTGACAGGTATGAAATGTAGTAAAAAGTTGAACGTGTGGAAGGGCTCTAGAATGTTTCTTCCAGACCGATCTGCAAGATAAATGGCTTGAAATACGTTTTTGTAACTCCCGCTGGGAAGCGCCTTCGGGTGTGACCAATCATGGAAGGAAGCGCCAATGTCAGCAAATGTATCAAGGCTGAGATATACTGAAACATCTCAGTTTAGAAGCGCTACCTTCAAATGAGCAACGCATGTAAGTCTCTTTTGCTTGCAAACTCACAAAGAATAGGAACGTTTGACTTCCCTCATGGGCAAGAGCTATCTGCTACAAAGGAAACACGTTATTATTGCTAGATAATGATTAAGTGTTAAAGCATTTCTGGCACTTCCATTCAGGTGTTCTTATGCTCAAATTTAAATACACATAAAGTAGCATATAGATGAAACCTTTTAGAGGCTGTAGATGTTGGAGTATCCTGGCAGTTGCATTCAGCACCCTATTCAACAGCATTAGGAGAGCAAGCCAGGCGAGCATACAGGAGCCTTTAGGTTGGCTCCCACTGATCAGGCATCAGTGAGTGTGAGGTTAGCCCTTTAATAAAGAGCATGTCAGTGATCACTTTGCCCTCATCTCCGCTACCTACCGCGTCTCCCAGGAGAGGAGTAGCTGCGTCAAATTTGATTTCATCCTCACCAAGCACTCCTTAATGTACACACACATCTTCAGTGGCTTCTCAGTATTCCTATTTTGATTATGTTTGTGTTGCAGCATCAATAGGCTGGGGAAGCTGAAAGCGTGGGAGGGATGGTAGGTGATGACAAGAGAGTAAACCTCGCTATGTGTAGTTGGCATAGGGCTATTAATGTAAGCCTTGAAATGTCGAGGCTTTTTGCAGCAATGCTGCACCTTTGCAGCCCGTAAAGGACTCAACATATGAAGCAGTATCCCTCAGCAACTTTCTGTGCTAATGTCAGAGATGAACAGTTTGTACCTTGATGGAAACAGCTGGCTAATGTCCATTATGTCCAGCACTGACAGGTGTCATCCAGAGCGATGAAAGAGGTTTTGTTTTTGTTGTCGACATTCATCAGCCGCACACTTGCCACATTTTGTAGTAAGTGTGTGCACTTCTGTGTTTCTGTTAAAAAGGCTCTTATTTTGGCAAGTACCTTTTTAAAAGTGTTTACAGCCGGCGTAGGCAACATTAGCCACCACTGGCTTAACCAATAGCACACTAGCAATAAAACCGTTTGCAGTTTGTGCCCTATTGTTCATGGTAGTTGGATGGATTTTATTCCCAACCAGCATTCCGCTAAGACCCGCCCTACTCTGTTTCTGATTGGCTCGTATTTATTGTCTGTTTCGCAAAATGTGTTAAGTTTATTGCTGATGAACAAGATTGGTGGAAAGTTGGTGATTTCAACTCCGATGTGGATGTTTTTATATATCGTGCTCTCACATATACGTAATTACTATGTCGAAAATATGGAGACAAATTATTTTATTATTTTTTTATTTTTTTTAAATGTTGCTATACACGTTGCCTATAAAGATGTAATACAATCACAGATCCATTGGACATTTAAGTTCTGATTTGATGTCATAATTCAACTTAATCGTAACTGTAATGTTGATATTGCACACTGAGCAACAAGAACATTTCAAAATGGCCCCTTGTTTACAGCTATAAGAGTTGCAGACAGAGGCAGAGATTTATCCTCAAACGCAAGTCTGGTGTCAAATTAGTCCTTGCGATCCTAAGCGCTGATGAGCAGATCATTTTCTAGAATCAAGATTGTGGTTTCTTACCCGTGTAAAGCGCTGTGTTTCGTTGTGTGCTCCTCTTCCTCCCCCATCATGGGGCTTTGCCCTCAGAGTAATGCTGTCATTAGCTGTGCCTGGACATGACTACATGCACCACACTACTGGCAAAAAGGGGCCTCTTAGGCGTTGCCGCACTATGGTGTTTCAACACAGCGCCTTCCAGAAAACACCACAGTGGAATTTTCCCACTTTGTTGGAGTCCCGTTCCACATGAAAAATCTGTCTGCCTCCAGCTTCTCCCCGGCAAACTGGAGCTATACACTCTGTGACCCCGTTTTCCTCCGAATCAGCACAGGCGCACACACATATGGACTCGTCGCAAAGCCAATGAGCTGACCTTGCTTTGAGAGCTACAACTCCAGCACCCTCTTCTTCAAGGCTTGATGAGCTGGCTGAAATATTACCCTCTTGTGATACCAGTGCAAGTCTCCATAACGTTTTTAATGAAGCCAATGTCATCTTTGTCTAAGTGACCCCAGCTTAAGGACTTAACAGGCGGGTCGTGGGCAAAGCTTCAAGGCAGTGCTTTTTCCCATTTATGCAATTCCATGCCATGAGCACAGCAGAAAGGTTGAATTCTCTCTGCAGGCGATAGTGTCTCTTCCACCTCCATAGCAGAAATAAGGACTCTAATTACAATCGACTAGTGATTTTCTCCACTCCTCGGGGCCTTATCTGCCTTCCTCTCCCTAGCGCTGCCTCTGTGACACAGGCAAGGAGAAATCTAAAGGCATAAGCATTCTGGCCTTGATTATAGTCATAAAAATGGAAGCCTGGCTCCGAGCAATTACCCCACGGGGGAGCAGAACAAGTACAAGAGAGAGAAAAAGAGAGAGACCGATCGAGAGGGGAGGGATACAGGTGAAGGAGAGTGCTCGGATATACAGAGGAAAGACAAAACGCTCCGATACAGAGGGAGGGAGCAGAGGGTGGTGAGTGAATGGAAGAGGACAAAAGAGAGCGTGAGCGTGATGGAGAGAGGCAGAGTCAGAGAGGCTGTCACCTGTGAATGGTGCTCTGAAGCGCTGTGGCAGGAGGCTGTCAATGCAGCGGAAAACAGAAAGGAAAGGAAGCGAGGAAGAGGAGATAAATGTGACATGGTGTCAAAGGAGCGCGTCTGTGTGCAGCCTGGGCCCGGCACACTGCTGTCGGTTTGAACCCAGCCCAGGGAGATCTCTCCCCCCCCCCCCCCCAAGCTAGCCTGTTAATACTCATCACCGTCACTGTCATCAGCATCATCGTTATCACTATAATCATTGCCACAGTCAACAGCGCACACGGAGGACCCGGTCACCGGGGAGCAGGAGTTGTGCTCAGGAAGTTGGAAGCACCGTGTAAGATGCTGCTGGGGCCGCCCTTGGAACGGCACGCGTTCCAAGTTTTAGGAACTCCGCCGGGTGAATCACCAATGAGGTTTTTACGGCTCTTCTATCTCTCGAATGAGTTTCTCTAAATGACTGATCTTGAGGTAATCGCACGAGTCACTGCAGTCTTTGTTCACTACAGAAACCGCCGGATTGACAGCCCCTGGATTGCTTACTCTCTTCATCTTTGCCCAGAGCAATGTTCTTCTGTGTCTTGTGACACAACGCTGTTGATCTCTCAGTGGAATTGTTCGTTCACAGGTCTGCGTGAATTGCACTGGCTGTGTGATTGCACTGCCGCAGCATTTTGGGTTTTTTGTTCCAGCGGAGGAGATACAGATTGCCTTTTTTTTTTTGTGAGTTACTCTTATTTATTATCTGCCACTATGCCTTGGCATTATTATCAGCAGCGTCACCTACGAGCTTTTGTTGAGGTTCAACAGCTTTATAGTTTACTTTTTGTAATTTGCAGCTATAAGTCCTGTTTTTGAATTCAGTCTTTCACACTTGTGCTAACAGCACCAATGACAAGATGATGCTGTTAGATTAGAAAACATTGTTTTCACACACAATAATCAGGTGCCACGTGCACTTGAAGCCAGGTTTATTATAGAAGTCAAGGTTTTTGAAAGGAGAAATTGTGTCCACCGATTCACAGAAAAATTGCTAATTGGTTCCACTAGTAATGCTGCATAAATTGTCTTTTAAGGTGTAATTATGTCTGGCTTTGAATGCTAATGAGGCAGAAATGCAAAGGCGTTTACTGTGAAGATTTAAGTGTGAGGGGGAAGAACACCCACCAGCCTTTGCATTGAGCCCTATTTCCAACATGTTCCTTTTTCACCACCTGTACCAGTCACACCTCGCTTACAGGGGCCACAAACAAATCGTTGAAAGATTTACTTTAGTTCAATCAACACATTTTAAGATTGTCGTTGGATCTGTCGGGAACTGACATGATGTTTCTTTTTTTGCGCTCGCCCCCTCGCACACAGTCTCTCTTTGTCATTGAGGGTCTTTCTTTTGTTGTCAATCTCCGGCAAGTGCTGGCTGCAGTAACTTGCTAATGCTGATGACAGCTCCTTTTATTCAGCATTCACCACACAAATGACAGTTTCTATAATGGCATTTCATTATCAAGCCAAATTGTAATTTCCTTTTCATGCTCAAATATATGGGAAACAATGTTCTCAGGGGTCTTATACTCCTCCGTGTCAGCAGCAATGTTTTATCTCAAATGCTGCCAACATGAAATTATTTTTGGAGTGATGCGGTCTGGTGAACAATGTTTTTAGTCTGTGCTTTTTTTTAATAGAGTGCAACAACTAACATTTTTAAAGATACATTTAAAATTAACAAAGAAATTTCAGCCACGGATCAATGGATTACACTGTATTTTGGTAAACACAGAATCATAAGCAGCTAAAGTGTACCGGTACAACATGGAGGTCATCACGGAGTGAATCATTATTGGACATGGGAAGCCAGCAGTAAATCAATTTTCTAACAGTATTCATCCTGCTTTTACCTTGAATTCCATGTCTGTATACAACTGCCGTATGCCAATTTCCTCTCGATAGAAGAACTTAAAAAATAATTTTAGCTGCTGCTCGACAAATTCCCTGCTATAAATGCTTGTAATGCCGCATTAGAAATCCTGGCAGAAATGATGTTCTATTGTAAACTTGCTTTTCCATTATCTGAGAGTGAATGATGATTTGCATTTCTGTTTTTTTTGTGGCCTCTTGTCACATTATCAGCTTATACAGTACAAAAAGCTCTGGTGCAGCTGTGGGTGCGAAAGCAATTTTCTCCCTTGGATTGACCTATATCTGCCGTACACTCTCTTACCTCAGCAAGCCACTTTACAGTATTTTTTAAATGTCTTTCTATCCAGTGTGGTTATTATAATTCTGCTGTGGTGGCATGACGCTGCAGCCAGTTTCCTCAAACCTTTAGTATTGTAACAAGGTGACTTTGTGGCAGTTTTTGTAAGTAATTGCACTGCGTGGTTCCTTCAGGTCTGGTCACACAGCCTCTTCTGAGGCCAGTTCTTTTTTGTTTTGCTCACACCTCAGGCCTGCTTTTCTGTCCCTGCTGCTGCAGAAAATCCTTTAACCTCTGCCGTCATTCTCCCACTGCGCGACAGCGTCGGGAATGGGTCTGCCACACTGCAGTGAGGATGAAGAGCTGTCAAGCCTCATTGCCACTTAATGAGCAAACATATTTCTGGTAGATTCACATCTTTGGTTAAAAGGGAAAAAAAAAGCCATCTGCACCAGTTATGCAAAATGGATCTGAACATCACAAATGAACATGCAAGCCCATATCTTTCCAGGCCCAATTCACAGCACCACCGAAACACACTTTGCAACAGATTCACATGGGCGGCGCTCAGGCTAACGAGAACTATTAAGGATAAGATCTCAAGTCTTAATTAATAGAGGGATTTGGGCTCTCACTACTAAGGATTGGGCAGCAATTGCTCTGATGTATTGCTCACAATTATTATTCTGTCACATAAAGGAAGGAGCCGAGTTACCGAGCATAATTTCACACATCGCTAGCACAGCATTATATTATCCTAATTTATCATATGTGGCATGTATGATGTTGTAGGTTTCTTGTTTTGCATACAGGAGGTGAAATGATGCATCTGTTCGGTAACTAGGTCGTATGCATGGTGAATCTCGCATGACATGGACATGCATTCCTGTCCAGACATTGACCGTAAGAGAGGTGGCATCACAAATCTAGGTAAATGTTTTGTGAATTATTTGGATAAATGTAAAATATGACTTTGCAACCACGCTAGCTACAAATACACATCGTGTTATATCTGTTTTGGACGTACAAATATAGAGCCGTAAGCGAGTGGAGCGATTTTGGGACACGGTGTGGGTGTTAAACTCTTTTGCCCGCCATAAATTCATGTTGCCCATGCTGACTGTGTGCTGTATGCGAAGGAACTACCAACATTTAGCAGCCAGCTTTCAAATCAAAATATTTGATGCAATAACTTTTTATTCTGCAAGGTTTAGCAGAATGACATTCCTATATCATAATATTTCATTTTGACTTAACAGAGAAACATCTGGCATAATCAATCTTTACATTCATGCACCCAAACCTGCCCAACAAAGCATTAGATATGCATTAAAATGTATTGAATAATGTATTGAAAGTTCCCCAGAATAGAAAGTTGTAAGCAGAAAAACACGGTATAAAGCAGGGTACGGTACATGTTCCATTTTCTGTGGTTGTCCAATTGAATGAATTTACGAGGAAGTGACGCAACAATTCAAGAGTGTGCTGGTTGACCAATTATTGTGTGAAAGATGTTTAAAAAACATTGCATCACTGACAATCTGTCCTATCTTGTTTGAAGAGCTCGGCTTGATTGGCAAGTTTGTGTACGAGTCAGAAGCCTCTCTTTTGGATGCTTTCTGCTCCCACAAAAAGATCTACGGAACATCCTTAAAGATTATATGGTTGTATTCTTGATTGCTAGTTTATGCCAAGGTACCGTCTTTCTCTGGTGAATTCAAGTATACTGTCAGCAAGGCGATATATTACCATTTATTATGTCGCCGTTCTGGAGACAGCCCTAAAAGGAGGCATTCGTTTTTTAGGTTTTTATTAGGTTTTTATTATTTGTGTACAATTTCACACAAATTGTACACTGCATATACAATATTTCAGTTATTGATTAAAAATCAATCCACGATGGTGTAGTGGGGCTGTTTGTGTATGTTATGTCGATATAGCTGTATGACATTTGGGGTTTATGTGTGCGTAAGCTCCCTCGCTTATCTATGCTGCACGGGCGTTCATGTGCTGAACCAGCAGCGGGCAGAAGCCACTTCAGGCATTTCAGATGGGTCTTGTACTGTCAGCATCCATAAAGATGACAAGGGAGCCTGTATATTGGTAGCGGGGTCTGCTGCCATGTGTCATCTGTTTCTTTAGGGCCCATCTGAGGACACAAGGGGGACAGGATCTGATTCAGCTCTGGGACTAAAGGCAGACCAGCAGGCCCAACAGGCTCATTGTAATGTCAAATAAAAGCGTTGGAAGCCTTGTTGGTACAGAAAGGCCGGCCACCCATTGTTTCTGTCCTCCCTCTTCACGCCTGGTACCGACCAAGGCTGCGCCCCCACTCGTTAAATAAGCATAGGCCTTGCTTAACGACCATTACCACTGTGCTCAGTCTGACTCGGTGGACTGTTACGGTGAATAGATGTGTCCTATTCTGTGCTGGGGCCAAGCATGGAATGAATTACACAGAGTAGAGAGTACTCCTTCTCCATGGCTAATATGAGCCCCACTTAGGAGTGTCATCCTTGTCCCCGTTCCATCAGACCAGGGTCCACTTTGGCACACAGCCTTTGTGCTATCACACACTAATTATGGATATTAGCTAAATCTATTACAGATGTATCCTTGTTCATAATAGTCTTAATGAGTCGTTGGCAATAAGGAAAGTCTATTGAAATGTGTGTGAGAGAATCCAAGCTTTGGAACATTTGTCTTTTGCTAAGGAAAGCCTGAGGATGGGATAGTAAAGAGGCATGGCGGCAATCCTCCATGCCGTCTGAGAGGCCAGTGAACTGTTTCATGGTTGGCTGTAGGATTAGAACGAGGAGGCCACCTGACCTTTTGCCATTCTCCAGCTTCTGAAAAGGGCTCCAAGTTTAATGAAAACAACTAAATGAATATACAGTACATAACGGTATATAACAAAAATCAATACAGCACACAATGATTCTACAACTGATACCGGCTGAAACCAATTTATGAAGCGATAGAAAAGACCTGGAGGATAGAGCTCCACGCAGGAAGCTTTGTACTTCCTCCATGCACCTCCAGAGTAAGAACACAGCAGGGTTGGGCCGGGCATCCGGGAAGATGCTGACCGCTATAGCCTGGGAGCAGCTTTGAATATCACGAGTGACAGAGACTTATTCTGCCTTACGGCTGCAACAGATGCCTCTTTCGGCTGCGCTCGATCAATATCGCAGAACGTCTAATCAGCCGGGTTGAAGGCCCGGCCACTCTTTTTGTGTGAAGTATCAAGAAAGGCAGAGCTGTTTATTTCTCTTGTGGCTCACATGTGCAACTGTGTAATGAGAAGTGCCGCATAAGATGAAGCTGCCGGACTTGACGAGGTGACGCGCTGCCAAACAAAACAATTGGATTATGAGCTTAAAAGAGGGAAGGCACAGAAATGGTGGGCCAAGAATAGTGACATTTGCAGGAGCAGGAAATCTCCGTCTTCATTTGGAGAGTGTTTACTGTCTTTTCTTTTCCCATAAGCGTCTGCTACATATTCATACATGACTCGCATACAGTAACTATAAGCTTTACACACGAAGGATTCACTTAATCTTTTAGTTGTATGTATGGGTGTTTGTGTGAGGATGAGTGGAAATCCATATTTATGTTCATTTGCATTTATACTGTATTTGTCTCATTTACACTCTTCTACAATGGCCCAGTGCTCCCAGACTGACATATCTAGTGGGAGTAAACTGTAGTCAAATATTCGGATGTTAAAATATTCTCTCTGTCCTTGCTGTTTTCTGTGCATGTGTCCATATGGATTACACCCCTCTCTTGTCACTTCCACCATATGTTCTCTCTCTTGCACATTGTTGGCAGAATCACACACTGGAGTAATTCCAGATTTGTATCAAGTAGACTGTTTTTGAGTCATCTCTCTCTCTGTCTCTGTCTCTCTGTCTCTGTCTCTCTCTCTCTCTCTGTCTCTCTGTCTCTGTCTCTGTCTCTCTCTCTCTGTCTCTGTCTCTGTCTCTCTCTCTCTGTCTGTGTCTCTGTCTCTGTCTCTCTCTCTGGCTCAGTCTCTTCTCACTACTATTCAGTGTCATCTCTCTCTCTCTCTCTCTTATACATTGAAGGTGAAGCATTAAGTCCTATTCCTTGTTCGCACCGTAAAGTCATCTTATTACCACAGCACCGTAAATGCACACAAGATACAGGCGTCTTTGTGTGTGTGTGCGCGTGTGTGCAGAAATGGTGTCTCAATAATTTAAATCTTTTGACCGTCTCTTGTGGGAAACAGTCCTCCGACTAGCACTGCCCCATTGTGCATCACTTAGTAGGACTCAGCAAGAACAGTCCACGTTGTTTGTGAACTCTGAGTGTATTTCTATGAGGAGGAGTGTGTGCCGGACCAAGAGGTCAGAACTCAAGATTTCTTGGTAAAAACAAAAAACGGCCAGTTTCTTAAAATGAATGCTGTGTCAAAAGCAGCCCATGAATTGAATAAGTCCCTCTTCCCTTGACATTCTGCACATAGGTATAGAAATACATTTCTGTATTTTGATCACTGAGCCACACAAAAAGTAAGACTGTGAACAAGAATGATTGTTTGGAATGGAAAGTTGAAATTGGCAATTTTCATGGGGCTAAATCACTCAGAAGGGGGTTATGTGTCACAAAGAGGATTTATGGCTCATTTCTTCTTCTAAGTAAATCAGTGTTTTGGCCACTCTATCTCTGTCCTCCTCCTGGAGCTGTGATCTGCACTCTGTTAGCTTGTGGGTGTGTTTTATGTATCAGGAATAAGCAGGCGTCGGGATGATCCCTGCTGTTTCCTCAGGAGTCTGGCCTGTGCTCGGCGATTAAATGATTGGGATAATGATCTCAAAGTGAAAATGTAATTTGCTCAATCATTTTTTAACACACAGAGGAACTACACTGCTTTCTGGAGTGTTTCGCCAATAGTGATAGTTTAAAGGCAAATTGCATTTGAAGACTTACATTAACGGAAATGGTTGTTCTTTAAGGCAGAGCATGTTTTGGACACATTGGCCAGCACAAGTACGAATGGTCTTCCCTGGTATAGTTACTTACATATGTGTTCTTTGTAACAGCTAATGCAAGCTTAACATTTCCTGCCGCTGCTTCACATCACAAGCTTTCCACCAGGAACTCCTGCCAAGCTTTTATTGAGAAGCAGCAACAGAAAACTCATTTTATTTGTCATGAAGATAGAGCGGTGCTTTGTTATAGCTGCACTATTGCTCAGTAAAAAAAAATTGGTTTTCCAACAAGATGTGGACATATTCTGCACTGCTGTGTCAGTGAGTTGAGTTTGAATATTGCAAAAAGGCGAACGTGACCGGAGGAGAAAGCCGCTGGCATGTGAGCTGCAGGCTTTTACTGTGCAAACCAACACATCTCCACCACGTCGTGAAGGTAAACAATAACTTGTTCTGTACCAGGCTGTCCTTTTTAGTATATGTAATAATAATATGGATGTTCATTTCCCCATCCCATGAATGAAGGTCTATCTTATCTCATCTTATTTGCTGAGCAGCACAAGATGTAATCGGGCTTGCTCGTAGCACCGCGCATGTATCTCAGCGAGATGAAAAAAAAAAAATGTCATTAAGGAAATAGGACTTAGCAGCTTTCCCTCCCGCATGCTCCCTCTCACTGCAGTTAGGCTTCACATATCTGCAAATGAGGTAGAGGAGAGGAGAGCAGTGGAGGGTAAAAAAAAGCAGCAGCATGGGGGGGGGGGGGGGGGGGGGGGGGTGAGTAGAGCATGTCTTCAATGTAAAGGAGCATTGAACAGTAGGTGTGGAAAGTAGCTGGTCTTGGTGTCGTAGAGTGGCCAAACTTCCTCAGAGGTCACAAAAGAAGCTGAGAGTCTATTTGTGTGTGTGTGTGTGTGTGTGTGTGTGTGTGTGTGAAGGCAGCTGACTGTGAATGTAATTGACCATGGTAATGGACATTACATGGCACAACTAAAGATAGCAGGGCGAGGATCCTGCCATCTAGAGTTATGGTGAGTGAGGCCTTTTTGCAAGAAAAACATGAATGTTGGTGCTAGTTAGAATTTTCTCTTTATACTGCCGTGGTAGTGGTATGGGTGAATAAAAAAAAAAAGTTGTTTCTACAGCCCCTTTCACACTGGTCAAATAACAGCTAACATCTTAGGCTTTTGTATTTAGTGGGAATGGTTACAGTTGGCAAAGTAGGACAAATTACTCTGCTGTAGTCACAAGTATTAATTGCTGTGTGACACACGTTGTAAATAAAATCAACAGGGTTGTGAAACAATTACTATAATTCATTAATGTACAAAACATATATACAGTAATTACTATGCTCTCCTCACAGCCACCAGACTCTATTCAGACAACAGAAACAAAATAAAACTCATCAAAACCATCTTTTAGTCTTTCCACTGTTCCAACCATCACAAAATCTGGTTTGGGAATTTGATAGAGTGACTGAATAAACAACAGAAGTAAAAGATAGAGGTACGCAGTAACATTTTCACTGCTTCTGGTGCATCCATGCTGTTGAACGTGACCCACAAGAAAACAAAAAAACAGAAAGGCTTACCCGTCTACTGCCAGTAGGAAATGAGTCTATTGCGTGTTTTCCCGTGTTTAAAAAAAATCTGCATATACAGTCTAATTTTAGTGGAAAAGGGTAGAAGGTATGCAAATTAGTGCCCGTGTGTGTGTGAGTGTGTGTGTGTGTGTGTGTGTGTGTGTATGCAATCATTTTTTCCGTGTACTAAAGCCCCTGTGTGGATCTTATGAGTGTCATGATGCAGTGCTTGGAGCTAGAGAGCTGTGCAAGTAATGGCCTCGCTCGGGCTAGATAATTAGTCAAATGCTGATTTCTACTCGACTCCCATAGGAACAGTGCCACCAAGGCTAAATATCACCCACTGAAGTGGTGCTTATCTCTCTGTGTGGGCTGGGGAAATAGCAGTACCATATAGCCTCTGTGTGTGTGTGTGTGTGTGTGTGTGTGTGTGTGTGTGTGTGTGTGT
>NW_022280050.1:5100084-5129772 GCF_004355925.1 Anarrhichthys ocellatus
TGTGTGTGTGTGTGTGTGTGTGTGTGTGTGTGTGTGTGTGTGTGTGTTTGAATGTACACGGTCCCTATTTTTTAACCTACTTGGGAGCTAACATTTATATTTGGATTTAGCTTGTTTGAGGTTCCTTAATCTTCTATTTTGTGTCATCATTAACCTACATGCCATGATGGAGCGCAACGCTGTAGGAGCTACCTGTCAAACTGTCAACCTGCCTCCCTCGTATTGACTTCACATTTGTCATTTCGAAGTACGCAAAGCTCTCTCTGATGAGAATGTCCCTTGTCTTTTGTGTGTGTGTGTGTGTGTGTGTGTGTGTGTGTGTGTGTGTGTGTGTGGGTGGGTGCGTGTGTGTGTATGCGCAGGAGCTCCAGTTTGAGCGGCTAACCAGGGAGCTAGAAGTGGAAAGGCAGATTGTGGCCAATCAGCTGGAAAGATGCAGACTCGGGGCCGAGTCGCCAGGCACTGGTAGCAGCAGCAGGTAATGAGAAGATGCACTCACACACACACACACACACACACACACACACACACACACACACACAGAGCAACAATCCAACACATGGCGTTTTCATCCTTCACAGCAGTGACCATATTCCATAGTGTAACCTTATGGCATAGTGATGGAGCATCCCAGTTTGCTCAAATATGATTGGACTGTAAATCTGAAAATGTGCCCCTCCTGTCCTGTTATTTAGAAACAGACAGAATTGCTCCGGTCTTCTCTTGGCTTATCAGAAACACGGTTGTAGCAGTTAGCAATTTAAATCTGCAGGATTTTGTCCTGGCTGATTCACTCAAATCACTTTTATGTTGAGCTGAAATGAAAATGTAAACGGCTGTCTCTGTGGGCAAAATATTAAGCCTATGTTTATCAGTGACGGAATGTGTTTGTGAATGTGCGTGCTAGTGGAGTGTCGTTTGCTCACTGAAGCGCTGCTGGGGAGCTTCTGAGTTTGTTCTGGGAACTCATTCCCATTTCATCAGCTAAGAGACTACCAGGCTTCATCTTCATCACACCTCAGTGACCGCGCATTCTGTCCTGTGGGCTGTGCCTCCGACGTGCCGGCTTCATTTGTACAGCTCGATACCACATACAATATCCCAATGGGCTTCATAGAACTCCTTTTGAAGAAGGGTTGACACCAGCCTTATATTGACACGTGGCGTGAATGTCCAACTCAATTTCATTTGACAAAGATACAGAAGATGAGGAGATACACTGACATTGTACTACTAAT
This sequence comes from Anarrhichthys ocellatus, assembly GCF_004355925.1. NCBI lineage: Eukaryota > Metazoa > Chordata > Actinopteri > Perciformes > Anarhichadidae > Anarrhichthys > Anarrhichthys ocellatus. The sequence continues at coordinate 5,101,323 of NW_022280050.1, forward strand.
AATATACTGCAGAATAAAACATCACGGTTGAATGTTTACATACAGATAATCTGTAATAATATGTATGTCTGCATAAAAGTCATAGCAACATGGTTTGAATTTTTGCGTGCGTGTTTCATAACTTTCATTCATGGATCACTGTTTTCAGTTGCACTTAATTAAACGATTCATAGGTGGACTGTCTTTTAGGTCTTGTTAAAATGTAATTCCTTAAAGCGGCAAGGGAAATTACAATAGAGGTTAATAGACTGTGACATTTAAGAGATTGCTTAATGGTCAGATTTGTCAGGCACTGTTAATATTATGGTCTTTTATTGTTGCTCTTGCCTATTTCCTTCACGGGTTTTGATGGCACAGCATAGTGCTCTGTTGTGTGGCTATTTTACTAACCTATACGCTGGTCATATGTTTCATTAGAAAGTATGTGTGATTAAATATATCGACATAAAGGTCAGACTTTGAACTAAACATAGTCTCTCAAGCCATATTTTGATATGGCCATGAACACATGTGCTGACTACATGTCCTTTCTTTGTTCCCCTGACCACTGAGGGTTTCTTTGTTGTTTACCATGGTGATAAGACGCTGGTACACCCCAGTACTTCCAACAGTTAAATAGTGTTTTTCCCCCAATATCCCATCACACTGGATAGTTACTGATATGGAGTATTGTTTCATATGAGAGGAATAGCACTGTAGAAGGCGTTGATTACTTTGGTGACATACTGTTGACAACACAGTTCCTCCCGTCAGCTCAGTTTGGCAGCTTCTTCTTTCTCCCTTGTTCCCTGCTGTATTTATAAAGTATCCACTCTTTTTATAAGTGCCTTACTGTCCGAAGTCTATCTGTAGAACACTGAATACTAATGTCTTTAATTAATGCTCGCAGAAGTTGTACATGAACCCCAAGGTACCATCCCAGGCAGGTGTTATTTGCATATTTTTCACAAATGGTCACCTGATGCCAGGTCTGAGCCGCATTCGTTCTCAAATGGACCATGATGCAATATGTGATATATCTGGATACATGACACTTGGCTGTAGTGTAATGGCTCTCTGTGATCTCTTCTGGCTTTTTAGTAATAAGCCCTGTGCCCTTACACGATGCGTTCTTGTACTCCAGCCTGCATACCTACAAAAGCACCCACCTATCACCAGCAGATTGCAGTACTCGGGACTAAGAGTGTCAATTTCCCCTTTCTTCATTTTTAGAGAGATGCTGGTATGGAGCAGCTTCCAGTGCTGCCAAAAAGGTCTGCACAACAGCTCTCTGAAAATATACACATCCAGGCTATTTTCTTTCATTTCCTCTTTCGGGAGTTCTGTGTTTTAGACCCCAGGTTTAGTGTATACAACAACCACGCCAGTGATCATATTTGGAGATATAAGCGACACATTTGCTTTCCGGTGGTTGTCCCTTAGTCGCTCATGACATTTAACAAACTGAGTGGCAGCTCAAGATACATTTTAGAATAAAAGCTAAAGAACTAGGCCATCTTTCTTTGCGATATATAATGACTGCTTCTATAATAAAAGGGTTCTTTTTGTGTGCCAGTCACAATGAAAATTAGCAGCCCAATTTGTTTTGTGAAGCATTTACCTCATTGTCAGTGACAGGTTTAACATTTAGCCTGCCAAAAGAAAAATAAGATGGCAATAACTTCTACATTAGTCGGTGGACTAAACAAGCCAAATACCAGTAAATATAGAACATTGATTTGAACTCTCGTGAGAAGGCAATTGTCTCCCAAAACGTTTAGTTCCTGGAACTGTTCAGTCAAAAAAGGGGGCTCTGGTTATCAGTTAAGTGATTCGAGGCTGCAGCTGTTTTGCAACATTTGGTTTGACGGTGCTGATAGCGGCTTGACTGTTGTTGATGAGCAGACTGTTTTCACTCACCGTGCCGGTGTGTTCAAGGGATTTTTCTTCATGTTTTTTTTTGTTGTAGCAGAAAAAAAAAATCATTCCTGCTCCTTTTTTCAGTAAAATTGTGGACGCAACCCCAAAAAGTAAGAAGTGGTTAAGTACTTTCCTTTCACCTCTCTTCACTGTTGCCACAGAGATAGAAGTGCTTTCGGTGTTTTTAGGTCACACGACCTCTCAGAAACATGTTCAAATAATCAGGTGTCTTCAGTGGTAGTCTACATTTGTTATCCAGGTTTTTTTATAATATATTAATAATACGTTTCCCATGATGTTTCAGAAATCTGGTTTCTGACAAAAGATATAATCACATTTTAAACACATTCACTTTTTCCTCTGGGGGGGGCGTGTATCCATCCACCACCTCCTAGGGACTCTGACGAGGCAAGGCAAGTGTATTTGCATAGCATATTTCAACAACAAGGCAATTCAACGTGCTTCACATAAAACCATTAAAAGCATCAAAACATATGGTAAAAGAAAAGGAGATTTAAAAACAATTAAGAACATTGATTGGAACATTAAAAACAGTCATTAAAACACTAAATACAGTAGTAAAATGCAGATATAGATTAATATCCTTGAATCTGGTTCAATTAAAGGCATGCAGCAAACAGAAAGGTCTTCAATCTTGATTTAAAGGAGCTCAAGGGTCTCAAGAGAAAACACGCAACACCATTGTCACACCTTTTTTAATTTAAAGACAGACATGGAAGGACAATTAAAATGTCACTGGACATCTGTGTGTGAATGGAGATTAGCCTTTAACCATTGAGTTCACACTGCTTGGCTCAATAAGCTCAGCGGGACATCTGCAGAAGTGATGGTGCACTTAAAGGGTTGTAATGGGAGTCATTACATTTCACGACACCTCCGGAGTTGGCCGCTCCCTTCGTTTCTACAAGCATACAGGGTGTGGTCGTCAAACTTCACCTCTAGCAAAACGACTAAAAGATGCAACCTCCACCCGGCCAAAGGGGTTGATGGGAAATAAAGTGTCCTGTCAGGTTTAGGCCCGTAGTTTATCGGCAATTTTTACGATCTCTTTACGCTGCCTTCATCCAGCCAGCTGGTCGACATGCAGCGCGCGTGTGGTGCATCATCACCATGGTCACCATTCTTCCACCTCATCTGCCATGGTTCAGTGGAGCACGGCTCCCCCAACTTCCTCTCTTTTAATTGCCTACGTGCTCATTAAAAGTCAGAGAGCCGTGCTTCTTAAAGCTCACCTTAGATGGGGAAAAAATAGCAACATCAGGTAACGACCAGAAAGTATATAGTCAGATTTATGCACAATCCTTGGGCCTAGCATTGCGATGGTATCAGCGGATGAAATACAATGCTCAACTATTAATCAAAATATTCTTTGCAGGTTTCTAGTGGGACTCTGTTTAGCCCCTTGCGTCTATAAATTCAGCAATGCAGTTGCCAAAGCGGGCCTGTTTTCTCTCTTCCTCTCATAGCCTGCTCTACTATTGGGTGGAAGAGGAAACTTCCAGCACTAGTGGGTTCACCAGTAAAACTCCAGCTACCGGTTGGACTTTGCGCTTTCCTAATGTCGGGTGTGGATGCCTCAGGCCAAAGGTCCAGGGGATTTTTCATCACAAAACAAATCTCACATTTCCCAATAGATTGAACGGATTTCGGCCATAGTCTGCTGGGAACTTGGCCTGATGCTTTCCTGCTCTTATCTTGCAATTAAGAATGATCCCTCATCTACTGACCGAGGCCGATTCATCATCGATCACCCACACACTGTCCCTCGATCCCATCTGTTTTTGCTGCTTGGTATATCCTCAGTGTTGTGGCCGAGCACTCGCAGACTGCGATCGCTCTCTGTCTCGACCGTTATTCTGCCACGACATTCTCTGGAGACTGAGTATCTCTCTGAATTGCTCTCTGTGCTGGAATATACACTGGCTTGCATGTCAGGGTTACTTTAGGGTGTCAGGATACTGTGGGCTTGTACACTCGGTGTGTGTGATTGTACTGTATGATCACATCTGATTTTTTTCTGATTTCACTTGTCCTTGGGCAGTTTCAGCTCCCATCAGGATGTATCCAATCCCCTGGCCTTTTTTTTGGGGGGCTTTGTTTATTAAAGCTGCAAGTGGAAGAACAGCTTCCAGTCCCACAGTTTTAGAACATCTCTTATTGCTGATGGCTCCTCGAAACACGAGCTGTCACCAAAGGCCCCTTTTAGGTCTTGATGAACACAGATGACATGAATGGACTTTACATCTGAGTTGTAAACATTAAATCTGCTCTTAGGCTGCATACTCTGAATCTCCGAGCTGTTTATCTCAAACAGACATTACCATCTCTGACCCTGTTGTTAAAGGCCCAAGGAAAGAAATGCATGAGGCTAAAAAGTGTCTCTTCCAGATGATTTCACACATGTCTTTCACCGTGGTGTCTCTGGTTTTGTGGTGTGCATGTATTCACTGTTCCATCTCCTGTTTTCTCCCATACAGCTCGTCTGAGAAGTCCCTGCCGTGGAAAATTGCAGGTATGTCAACTCAAACACTTAACGATTGGATAGCTGTCCCTCTTCCTAACAAAATCTGTTTTTGCTGTTTACATGCATTCAGATCACATGAAGTGTCCTCTGCACTCACTCATTGGTAACCTGATAGTTACGCATGGTGCAATATTTGTCAAAAACTTAATATGGAGCAATAAATCGGTGCTCAGTGTATGTATGAGCAATAGAAACACTTAATATTTCATATCTCATATGTGTATACAACCAGTCGATCTGTATATTGTATTATTAGCTTTTGTTGTTTTTTACAATACACTTATTTATTGTACCTTTACTTTTTGATCGTTTATTGTACCTGTTTTGTTTTGATTTCTACTGATGTTTTATACTTGCTGCTGTAGACATCATTCAATACTAAAATACATAGACTTATTCAGGTGTCCTCTCTAAAGGTTTGAAGCAACCTTCATTAATTCCTGTTCCTGTTCGACCCTGACTACACCAGTCGGTGATCAATAACCACCGTTGGACATGAATACCCATCTGCTTGGCTTGATTCTTGGTTTACTTTATGAGGTCCACACTAAATGATAGTGGATTAGACCGTTCTGTTCAGTATCACACTGATGTAGATAGTAAACAGTGACATATGTGCTATCAGTAAGGCTTAACTGTTCCGCTAAGTGCCTCTGAATTATTTAATATTGGCAGAAAGTGTGTGCATCTTTTTTGTACGGGGTCTGTTAAGGGTGTGCGTTTGTGTGTGTGTGTAATGCAGTTTAGGCATGTTTTACATTTCCTTAATAATCATAGCTACCATGAGACATTTCAACCAAGCTCACATTAATGGACAGCCTAAGGCCTTTTCTTGTTTTAATATTTATCTAAGCTACGTCTGCCCACTCGCACACAGCACCACAGTCAGTGATGTGGAGCGGAAGGATCTCTGTCAGACCCCTTCGGTCTCTTTAGTGTTTGTTTAGGGATCTTCACCAGAGACCTGATAATGAATTGAATATACTAATGTATTTCATGGCTTATTTATTGCAGAGTGGAACTTAGCAAATTTCGGCAATGGCCATTAATCTTTTATTGTCAATCCTGTCTGCAAAGCCTAAAGGGTTATACTTGTACATATGCACTGGGAATATTAATTCTACACCGTTTTCTTATTTGCTGCCCATTCCCCATTTCCTCGCTGAATGCGTTTCATTGGGGTTTGAACAGCGCCGGGGACTAATCACAATCACTGTTTTTGCTTCGCATTGATTTCTCATCGTAGTGTAGATGATAAATGATAGTCAGATGTGGCAGTGTACTTTTTCCAATCGAAATGAATTAAAGTGTAAACGTGTGGCACATAGCGTAATGGGCCACGTTTGTCTGTGAGGTCTATTGGCAACGTGAGCCGCCATGTGTCGCGCCCGCTGTCTGAGAGTTTCGGATAGAAGTGTTAGTGTGGAAACGGCCTTTTAGCCGCAGGAAATGTCAATGCAGTCACACCTCGTGTCCACTGAGAGTGGAAAACACCCCAGAATGAAAGCTTTCTGTCCGTTTCTGTCCCCCGTCTTCTTCTTTCTTCAGATATTTATTCTCTCAACATGCTGACAGTTTAACATGTCACCATCACACTTGCCAGACTTGAGAACTAAAAATGGATCCCGAAACTGGAACGGGGGGGGTATGCCCCCCAGAAAAAGTTGACTGTCAGATATGTAGTTTCCTGCAATCTTGTGATTTTTAAATAAAGAAAATACCAAAATAATAAGTACACTCAACAATTTTGGTGTTAAATAGCCTACTTATAATTTGACTGTTTTGGTTGCTGGCATTGGTTACCTGCCCAGCTCCTCAAACCACAGCTCGATTTCTCACAGACGACAATTATTTCCACTCACTTTTTCTTGTTCCCAGCCCATTGGATGCCTAGCAGGCTCATAATTATACGCCTGTGGTCCTTTTACATGCTTATAAATATGTATTTTTTAACCTCAACAGGCTCAAAGTTAGCACTAGAATTCAGATTTATTATTAGTTAACCTGTGACACGTCTGGTTTCTTTGTTTTAAAGTTAAAATGAAAAGTGCCTAACAAAAGCTAGTCCAGATTTCACTGTAGTGTATATATAGATATATCTTTTTAAAACCCACATCATTTTCCAACACATTAATTAGAAGTAGTGAAATACCTACAAAAAAGGTAGTGAGGGAAATGTAAATACAATTCTTATGAGCTGCAGACTTGTTGAGTATCTGCATGGGTGCCGCTTGACTGTAAACCATATTGTGTAGTTTTATCTAATACATAATTAATTTACAAGAAAATGTTTTGGGGGGGGAGGTCCACAGAGTGCGTTGACAACTGGGGTTACTAAAGTGAGCATAAGTAGTAGAGATACATATTCAACTGCAAAATAAGTTTTAAAATCTATCTCCTGTGGAAGAACTTACAACTCTGTTCTTCAGCTTCGTAGAGAAAAAATGAAATACTCTATCCAGAGTGGCCATGTTATGGCTGAAAACGGCAACATTGAAATTGTAACTTATGGGAGACTTTATTGTGAATGTCAAAAATCTACTGCCATGCATAGCTAACGGCAGCTAGTGATGTTTAATCTTCAATGTGTGAAAAAAGGGGCTTCTGTCTCTCTTTCTGTCTTCCAGTTGTCTCCCTCTCTTCCTTCTCTGTTCTGGCTTTTTGGCATCTCATTTATCAAACAGGGTCAAGGCTCAGTATAAAAACCCTGTGGTCTGAAAGGACACACTGTGTGCCAGACACAGAGTCACTGCTGGGATCGGAGGAGACAAAGCACTAGTTCAGTCCTGTTATTATACGTTTACAGGACATATAAAAGCTTCCTGGTCTTATAAAACCTAGACTCTCATTGTTTTTCTGTAAATACTTTAACAAGTCTCTTGTATCACCCACATGAAATTTTAATGACGTTCTCTCTGTATGTCAGGGCCCGTCGCCAAAGAGCACTGGGGTCCAAAAAAAGTTCACGTAGAGAGAGGAAAAAAAAGAAGGTGGATTAACACTTGCTGCATCCTCTGCAATGTGTGACAATGTATTATTGAGTAAAGTTTTAATGACCCTGTTAAAGAGAGGTGCTGAGGGTGCTGCAGCAACAACAACCCACCCCCAGGTGGGTGAGGTATATTATGCATATCATTATTACTTTTTTCCTGTCACATTACACCCCACCTCTCCCGGTTGCTGTCACCTGTGATATATTTGTTTTAATTATTTCAAGCAGTGCAAGATTTCCAGATGGTTTCCACAAAAATCTTTTTATAGTGTGCCGTAGTAATTCGTCTGTAGGCCTATTAATATGAGGCGGCAGGAAGGTTTGGACCAGATTCAGGCTCTCTAGCATGAAGAAAATATAATTAAAATCCAGCTTTTAACCAGCATTTGCATTAAAGAAATGTGGCTTTGTGCTGTCAGTGTTGTTATACGGACGAGTAAAGTAGCCTACATTTCTTAACTGTGCTGTTTTCATACGGCCATATTGTTTTTGCTGACAAAACATATGGGTCTGTCAAGGTGTGATTTACATGGTTGCATGGTTGGTATGAAAGTGAGGGCGTTTTGCACAAGTTTAATTACGTCCAACTGCAATACTGTGGTTTTATTAGCTAAATTACAAATTCATTGCGTGCATAAATTGAGAAAATCACATCGTATCAACAGATTTATTCAACAGGTCAGTTTGGGCAACAAGGCGGCTCCTTCAACGCTTATTTTCGCACCCGCTAATCGGGCAGAATTTTAAGAAAAACAACCTGGCTGCCAGTGTTTGCCTCTCTGTTCCCCTCCACTTGCTGGCTTTTGTTGCAGTGATTGCAGAGTAACTCATTGACACTGGTCACGCTTAACTAGATTGGGATTACGGGGGGAACATTGTGCACAGGGGACATAAGAGGGCTGATTCCAGTTCCTGTTTTCCACACTGGTTGTTGTCCTGAAGAGAGGAAGATGTAGGGGAATGTTAGAGCAGCGAAACTATTCCGATTTAATGACTCCACCGTACACAAGCGTGAAACTAATGTCGCGGAAATCATTGTCCGTTGTTGTTTTCTCTCAACTCCATCAATTGTTCACTGCTTTAATGACTATTATAATCTTTCCATGCAAAGCCCGAACTCTTATTGTTTCAGACTCGAAGCCTTGTCTCTTTGTCTGACTCCCTGCTCTGCTGTGTCTTCCCAGATGCCTCCGCCGCAGCGGACACCAAGTCTCGGGTGACTGACAGCTCCCAGTCGCCCAGCTACCGCATCAGGACCGAGTCAGAGCAGGTGCCTCTGTACTCCCCGGAGCAGGCCTCCCTCCATGAAAGTGAGGGTCTGTTATTGCCTTCTCTCTATCGTGTGCGGTTTTCTTTTCTCTCACTCCCACCTTCGTTTTCTTACCTCATTCTATCGTTACTTCTCCTTTGATGATACAGAAAGCCTTTTTCCCCTTTCAGCGTTGTCCTTTTCATACTTTATACTTTGACATCATCTATATCATCTATAGCAACTGATCCCTCATCACAGCTTATGAAAGGCTGAATGTACCACAGCACACTGAATTACAGTGGTGGCAGGACAGTTCTTCCCCGCTGTGCCATTTGTCATTAGCAATGCTGTCTAGGTAAAGGTCATGTTTATTATGAAACCACGTATGATGTGTCTCCTGTTCCTCTAACCCGTCCTTCTACTCTCCCTCTCTCTCTCACTATTTCTGCATTTAATTTTTGGCCTTCTTTTTCTGTCACGCTCTCTCAGAGTCCGCGGGGAATTCGCGTAGCTCAACTCAGATGAACTCGTACTCGGACAGTGGCTACCAGGATGCCGGCAGTGGCTACGTCAGCAGCCAGAACCTGGGCAAGGCTGAGCTGAGGATGCAGCACTCCTTCCCTGGCGCCGGCACTGGTACCCTGGGGAGGAATACCAGGGCCGAGGGCCAGGCTTCAGTCCAGGTACTGCCAGCAATCAACAGACAACATATTGCTGTTTTCAAGCACAAAATGTATTTTTAACGTATTACCTTCTGAGTAACACCGACATATATTCAGTTTTTTTTTTTTTTTTTAATTAAACAGTCACTGCTCACAATGTCCATGGCCTCATAAAGTTTAATTACATAATTTACTGTTGGCTTTTATAAGACAACAAAAGAGAAACACCAAAATTGCTGTTATATTTTTTTTTCAGTGGCGGTACTGAAGTAATGCTTAAAGAAACAGAAGGCACACAGGTCACTGAGCACTGTGACATAATCATGCTTCATACAGCGCTGTACACACAGACCATTGAGAAACCAAATGGCGCTGTCACACACAACAGAGGGGGGGGGATTAATATGGCCCAGAGTAAAGTCATCCCCTTGTCATGAATTGGTTTATGTAACGCTGTGTTTTTTAGCATGTCATGCTTGTTAATGATTTTATAGCTCCTGAATGAAACAAATGAAGCCATATTGTTTTTTTTCTGCAGGGTCCGGCAGTAACAGCAGCTGTGCCTGGTCGTGCTATGCGGAGGGTAAGCTCAGTGCCTTCTCGCTCTCACTCGCCAGCCTACGCCAGCAGCATGTCCCCGTCCCGCGGCTCCTCCCTGCGTACCTCTGTTGGCAGTGCCTACGGCTCCCCCATTGTAACTGAACCCAAACCCCTCTCCAGCATCTTCTCCACCACCTTGCCCTCTGCCCAGCGCACCAGTAACAATGTCGGCGGTAGCGGCTCGCCGTACTCCATGCAGAAAAACTCCCCTGCTGCGCTGCGACGCATGGGCTCCACGAACTCACGGTCGGGAGGCGCCAGCCGCACAACCTCGCCTTATCAGGCCTCGGCGGGGTCATCATCAGGCCGCGTGGGCTCGCCTCTGACCATGGTGGAAGGCATCAACTCTCCGCTGACTAAGCAGCCCACTCATTCGTCGTCTCCAGTCAGGGCTAGTATGACCGCTGTGCCCCAGCACTTCAGCTCCACTCTGCCCCGCTCCATGATCCACAACACCAACCCCTATGGACCCCAGAGTTATGACATTTACGAGAGGATGACGCGACCTGACAACCTTGCAGGTGCTCAAATGCACACACACACTCGCACACTCACAGACATTTACAGAGTTTCAGCTCAGCAGCCTGCTCAAACTCACTTTTTTATTCAAGCCGTTAATGTAAGACATCAATATTAGTCAAAGTGTTTATTACCTTAAAAAAGGAAAACATTGATATAATGAAAAGTAACAAAACATCTTTTAAAAAGGTTATTTTGAGTTTCATAGCATGTTCAGCTTACCATCTTTGCCACATAATTGCTTTCCATAAATTCCTCTGAACTCCTCGAGTAGAGGATTTGTATTGCGGGCTGTCAATATTTGGTCAGCGGTACATTTCTTGTTGGCTTGTCATTGGCTCTGTGCTCAGCATAACGAATCCGAAAATAAACAGCGACTGTGAGGTCAGCGATTGTCCTGGTGTGAAGCCAAAACAGAGTTCCTGCAAGAAGACAAATATTAGCCCAAGGAGAATAATAGACTGCTAATCACAGTTAGTTTTGCTGTTTACAAAAGAACAGGAAACCAAAATAGTCGTCCTAAAGTAGAAGCCCACAAAGCTAACATGCGGCTAAGAAGTATTTTTTCGAATTAATATTCAAGAGCTTTGGAAAACACTTTAACCATAAACATTTCAGTCAAAGCGAGATGTTTCACCACTGGGAGCCAAGAACAAGCTTTTTTCAGCTGCAGTTAAGTTGCGGTTTAAATTGAGCAAATGTATCAAGAATATTGCTGGATGTTAAGTAAACAAGGAAGTTTTAATTTGCAGGTTAAATAAGTGACAGGCAATTTAATTTTATACCTCTGTGGTGAAATAATAGAGAAGGTAGAGTAAGACATTTCCACGACACATAATGGAGTTCTGTGGGAATCCATTACTTTGCCACGGCTATATCGAATGCACTCACCAAGGACAATATGAGGTGACTGTTTAACTGTTTGTGTACTTTAACCAGAACAGTTGAGATCAGGAAGATAACGATTGGAAAACCTGCCTGCCGAAACTGGCTTGTGTGTGTGTCATCCTTTTAGGACACACGCTGACTCATGTTTTCTAGCTAAACACGCATCCTGTTCAAATCTGGAGCTATCTAATTTTCCCCCGCAGCCAAAGGAAGAGGCCATGCCTGTCCTGATTCATTCCCAGCTCTCACTTCTTCTTCAGGTATCTCCTGGAGATAAGAGCGTAGCTATGACAAAATAATGAAAACCATAGTTATTACCTAGCAAAATCTATTCTCATTTCAGTATCATATTATTATATTTTCAGCTTGAGGAAAGAAAAAAAAAATCAATGTAGTCATTCATAACAGGTGAAAGCAGGATTCCACCGAAAGGCAAAAGGATCACTCTGTATGACGGTTGCGAGGTTAATAGACTGTGTTGTGCTTGTCTTCATGCTGCCTGGGGATATCCTCAGATGCCCTGCTTGATGATGACGTTCAAGGTGATGATTTTTGGTTGTTGTGTGACGTCTGTTTCCTGTCATCCTCACTGTGCCGTGTTTGCATGTAGGTGCTGCATGTGCACATTTTTACCATGTTTATTGTGTTATCGGCTATAATATGACATGCTACCTCGTGGTCTAACTCTGTAATCTACTCAGAATATATTGAAAGATATTGTCACTAGGTTTTTTTTCATTTTGATCTATTGATAATCATCACAGTATACATCAAGGTACGTGCAGCCCTAATCTTGAGTTTGAACCATACGTAAACAAACGGCGCTGTTAAACATTACAAAAGATAAACCAGTTAAGACGTATATCGGCTATAACGGCGAGCTTGTCGCTCTACTTGGTGGGCCGGTTGTTGTTTCCCAGCCTTCATTGGCACACGCCGCCTGTAACAGATAACAATCTGTTCATAATCCAAACCGTCTTTATGCCACAGAGCTAGTGGGACCTGGTTTTGACAGAATTCCTCATCTTATGCGTTACCCTTCTGCCAAACGTTCATTGTCACGTGCAGGTTCTTGAAAGTAGGCATTTACGTCACACTGACACTCTGAGTGGTGATGTTTCAAGCAGACACAAACGGGGTTTTCAGTCTCTGTCCTCTGAGCAAAGGGAGGCGCCAGCCTTGTTCTCCTCCTCTCCCTCCTGTCTTTCTCACCCCCTCCGTCTGTCCCTTCACTGCCTTCCTTCCTCTCACATACACCACAGTGGAGCCTAACCTCTAACACAGTAATTTGTCACAAGTGTTTGATGAGCCATAGTGGAAGGAAATGGGACGTTCACGTGATCAGGCTCAATTGCAAGCATTTGGCAAACGCCTTCCGACAGCCTAACCTTGATATTGTTGGTGTTGGTGGTTTTCTGTCAGTATCTATCAGAAGATGCTTTGTCTCCTTTCCTCTTCTCTCTTTTGCTGTGTCACGCATTGTGCGGTTTCCTTTTATTTTCCTTTCAGCAGACTTCTATCCCTTTACTTGTATTTGTTATTTCTTATCTTGTGCTCTTCTCTTTTTCCCTTACCTCTTTTTTTTTTTTTTTTTTTTCACCACCCACCTGGCTCCCCTCCCTCCACTGTCATTGTCAGGAAGTCATATCTTCCCTCCGCTGCTGAGAAATGGGAAAATGAAGACAAATTGTTCTTAATAACGTGCCTGTTAGGTTTGATGTCCGTTTCAGAGCAGAGCGGGACAAACTGAGCGAGAGGAAATGTTCTCAGCCAAGCCGCCATGACAGTTTTAACATTTGTACACTTTTTGTTTACACCTATTCTCCCTTTTAGTATTACGATTTTTTCACTAATGCTCATTTAATTTCTCCTGTTAATCTGGAGAAGAGTTTTTCTTTTTTGAAAATGATTCTTTTTGAGAAATGCAGTCAGCTGCATCCATTTAAGTGTTTGTTTCTCCAGAGCAAGCACGCGCCAAGCCCGCCACCGCCCTTCATCTAGCCTCTGCCAAGTGCAATCTGTTAAAGCCACGGTGAAAGGGCTGAGGGGGAGAATTAAATGACTATAACGCACCAGGAATGTGGACCATTCATCCTTAATAGACGGCAGTATGTTATTTCTCCCCGACAATTTGCAGATGCTTTTTTGGAAGTCACTGCAGCCCTACTACCAGGGGAGCAGACTAAAGAAGGCAGATGGATTAGTCTCCTCTAAGGTTGTTTGAATGTTGCTACGTTCAGGAGTCAGTGCTGCTGAGTGGCAGAGATATGCATGGAGGCTCCTGTGCCTGGGAGATTCTGTCCCTGTCGCTCGGTCACAGCGGGGCTTTACATGGGATGAGAAGTCTCTGGTGGTCCTAGACAGCCTCATTAACCCTCTTTTCATTTTCATCCTTTCTTGTCCTCCCCCCTCGCATATTCTCCCCCGCTTTCTTCTCCGTTGCTACCGCCCTTTTCCTTAAGTCTTCCCACTACCTCCTCTCTCTTCATAGCCTCACCCCCTTTAAACCTTTTGTACAACTGAACTGATTTCCTGCCAAGCCGCTGCTAGTGGCTATTGTGTGCTCTGCCACAGAGTGAAAGGCTTCCTGCGCTATTGAGGGTGCCACTACAGCACTCAGCGGCAGCGGCATTATTCAGTTTTACTCCCTAACCCTTCACAACAACATGCCTGCCATTTCAGAGTATTTGTTTACATGTAATTCGTGGTTAAGTTTAACCACCGGTGCCTCAAATTTAGATATGAAATAGAATTCATTGATGAGCCTGACATTGTGAACCTGCACTATATTTTCCAGCCAAACTGTTTCATTTAGCAAAAAGCCAGAAGAGAGGACACTAAAAGCTGAGAGACATTCACCCTGGAGTGCCTAAAACCCTCTAAGCTGCTCTGAAAGCATTGCATTAAGTGGATCATTTATTTTATTTAATACTGTTTAAAAACCATTTCTTTTGAATAATGTAAAATTAAAATAAAAAACTAAATGAAATGTTCCCCACCAAGCAATATTTAAACAATGGAGAAACAACCCTGGTAGCAGGGAAGAGGAGGCGGGATGCTATAGGTAGGGGGCCAAACGGTTGCATATAAAGATCTATAAAAGATCTGTTAATATAGTAACAGACAATTCAACCCAAAAGCATTTTGATGTAAAAATGTTACATGGCACAAAATATCCAAAGCTATTATAGAGCAGTTAGACATGTCGTTTAATGGAATGCTACCAAACCTGACCAGGACTTCAGCTTTAATATCTTTAAAAGGCGTGGGTAAAAACTAACCATTAATCTAGATAATTCATCCTCCTATGCATTAGTCATGCGGCTAGAGGTTGGCTGGGTCTTTTGATGACCCCCCCCCCCCCCCCTGCAGAGCTCTGCTTCTCAACTGCTTGGTCCTTCAGAGGTCAGAGTCAGTCTGGCCCCGCTATCTACATCTAAAAATCTTCACTCGTTTGCCCCCCCCCCCCCCCCTGCTCCCAAAGGAGGCAAACTCTTCTTTATTAATTTCCTCCGTCTCAAACTGTGACAAGAATCCCTCATATCTGCTGGTTCTGCATTGGCGGAGCTGGTGTTTAGTAGCGGTCTGCGACTGAGCTCATGCAGTTGGAGAGGACCCAAGTGACGTTTGGAGGCTCGTGAAATGTGCAATGAGCAGTTAGTTGCCAGCTGCATGCTGGTCCGCTGGGCTTCACAGTGCAGTGAGCTTCACTGACGTGAGGTTTAACACAAACACGGAAACATCGGCATCAACATGGAGTATAAAGAAAAGTACAGCAGAGATCTCTTAATATTCACCTTGTCTTCTACTCTTCATTGCACCAGTGTGTCTTTTACTTTTCTTCAGCTTTAAATAAGAGCGTAGTGCATAACACATTCACGACATCTTCAAAACTTCACAGTGAAAGCATGTCAGTTATTTTACCTCTCATCACAATAACACATTCACGTTTAATTTAATAAGGGGGATGATTAGCCGAATCATGCCGGAATTACATCCATTTTCAAGAATTAGACCTTTTATTATTTGGATTTTGCAGCTTTACAGCCCATCATCCATCTCCTATGCAGAAATTTGTGAGTTAATGTGGTCATTTTCAGCCTGTCTCAAAAGACAGGACCATTAGATTTAATTGTGTAATATGCTTTAATCATAACATACTTTTTACTTATTGCTGTTTAGTTTTTAATGTGACTTTCTCCCTGCAGACCCTAATGGGGAGTAGGGTGTAGGAGACCAACAGGCTCTTTCTGACTGTCAGCAATGGGGTTCACTTGGAGGGTTGTAGCACACAGGAGGATTTCAATGCTCTAGAATTACCACATCCCCCTTTAAGAAAGAGCACGGATATGTGCTGGGCTCATGTTGTGATTTGAAGGCATTTTGAGGTTGGTTTGGTGAGGGGTCTCATGGCGGTGGGTCTTGTTTACGTGGACGGATTCAGAGCTACAGATATTGTTGTTCATTCTGTTATTGTGGACTGATTCTGAATCAGACAGGACTCGCTGCTTCACGTTGTCCCTGCAGCCGGTTGTTATATTGACTTTTGTGTCATTTTTTTTTTTTATTTGCGTACGTTCTGATTGGATCACTCACCTGTCAGACCTGTGTGTTTCCTTTTCTCACCTTTCTCAGGTTTGCTTGTTGCTGATTACAGAAGCTGTTTCCCATACCACACTTTTCCTTTTTATATCAAGTTTATAACTAAACTGTTATTTAGTTTTGTTCATCTCTCCACAAAGTTCTTTGTAGTACAAATACAGACTACTTACTAGCTATTTCCTCTCCGGCTGGTGCAGAACATACGTGGATGAAGGCAGTTGACTTTGGTCCTTGTGTGTTATTTTTGAAGTCTATATTTGGGGTGACCAAATCTATTGAAAAGATTCCATTATTTTTGGACATAAATTGTTCCAGCAGGTGTGTCAACTTCATGTAATGTGGAACAATGATACACAGAAACAAGGAGAGCTGACAGATCATTTTAACTTTTTCATTGTCTTAAAGAATCATGTTTAATTTTTGGAATGTTTTAGCCAATGCTTTTTTTTTTTAACTCATGTATACATTTTTTCCTATTTGTTTACATTTATTTTTCATCCTGTGTATACATTAACTTACAAACCTGAAACTTGAGAGAGGTCACAGTGAGCATCATGGCTGCTGATGTTTTGTCCGTGTCGTGTTGTTGTTTGTATGGTAATGCGGAGCAGACGTTGCATATCAGTGAACCGCATTACCACTCAACAATGACATTAGCTTTGACAACAATTAAAGGAGACATGTGCTCTACTGTGATTGATTGCCAAAATCAAGCAAATATCTAAAACTGATTTTCATTCCACAACGGGGGGGGGGGCACATGGGATATGAATGACAGAGGGCCCAAACCTTTGACACTTTACTTAGCTGTGTGTGTATCACTCTGCATCTAACGACTCATCCGCTGACCACTCTCCTTCATCTCCAGGAGTACGGAGGTCATACGCCAGTCAACACAGCCAGCTGGGCCCGGACTTAAGGTCAGCCATGTCCCCAGACCGCCACATCGCTCCGATCTACGAGGATCGAACGTTCCAGGGCCCGTTGTACTGCAGCCCCAGCCACACCCAGCCGGGCACCCTCTACAGGAGCGCCTCAGGTTGGTCCCACTTAGTATGTTAAAACCAGGAGGCAAGGATAAGTAAGGATGAAGAAAAAACACCCACAAGGGACACGGCACCAAATGAAAGCTGTCAGAGGTGATGTGAAGGAAAAGTGACGTGATTGTGATTGAGACATTTTAGGTGTTACCTTTTATGTCAGTAGAGTCAAGTGTTGAAATGTTCTCCAAAGTGGTTACCAGAAAGAAACGCGAGCTCACGAGTGTAGGACTGAAGTTGAAAACGGTAATAAAAAGCAATTGTCAGTAAACTGTAGATTGGGAGTTTTTAATCCTAAATGTGCAATGTCATGGTAACTCTAAAGATACATTTTGTCAGTTTATATTCTTGTGGTTTTCACTGCCGGATATTTAGCAGAACAACCCTCAAAGTCCCAGTGAAACGGAAGTTAGAGCGTCTTTAGCTTCTGTACTGTTATGTACTCTGAAACCAATTATTTAAGTGGTGTGTACAGTTAATAGAGGGATTTAAATCAAGTCCTTCACATTTGATTGGTCAGCTGAAAAGTGGGCAGGCTTATAGAGCAGCACGGAGCTGCAGAGGACTGTGCTATTGAGTAATAATTTCACATCTTTATAGGCTATTTGTGTGGTTATTTTCTTAAACTTTGCAAAGTCTGTCTGATTTCGATTTAGTTTATTTGAGTGCGATATCAATACAGAAGGTAAGCGGTCTGTCATTAGCTACCAGCAGGTACTGTGTTTACTGTTGCACCTAGCTAGCTAAACTGATAAAGATAAACTACTGTATTGAAGGGGATCAAAGAGAACTTATCATATAATATCATGTGATATTCTAAATACGGTGATGTTTAGGCCGGTTTGCAACAGTGTTGTCAATATGATAATAGTCTGCACAAAACAGTTGAAAACCCCTGCTATAGCTAACAAACGATACAAGGTGTTTGGTTTTGTGTGTCTGTGTGTGTGTGTGTGTGTGTGTGTGTAGCAGATCAGACTATCAAATATATTTTATTCATCATATTTAAAAACTCCTTTTGGTTTTCTTACTTATTTATTTATTCTTATTTAAGCACAATTCTTCTCCCGTACCATTTTCATTTCAAGCGGACCCATCTTTGCATTCAGAGCACCTTCTTTGCTCTTATCAAGTGCAGACGTTCCCTTTTTCTTCAAATCTCTTCAAAACCGTCTTTTCCTCTTACTCCCCTTGACTCTGCAGTCTTTGCCTTTTTTTCGGGAACACCATTTCTCTCTCCATCTGCCCTTTAGCAGTACCTATGTCATGTCTTTCTTCCTTGCTTTTTTTTCCTCCTGCTTTTCTATTTTTCTTTCACTTTGTCACCCTCTCCTTCCCTGCCTCCCGTCTGCTCCTCCCTCCACTGTCAGCAGAAAGGGTGAGACATGAGTTAATAGGCAGGTACTGACATGTCATCCTGCCACAAAGGAGTCCATTACCTGTGTGTCACACTGAGAATGAAAAGAAGGCTGGGGGACAGCTTGGTTACCCACAGCCTGCTTTCTTCCAGCTCTCCTGATGTTGGCATTCTCGTCTCATCCCTCCTGCCTCAGATACACATGCTTAGTTTGCACTGACACACACACACACACACCATTCAGCTTTCTCCTTGGCACACAGCAGCTCTGCTTAGACCGATAAGTTCACTAATAAATGCTATTGATGCTGCGAAGAGGCCCCCAGGCGGGCCACTATAATGTGTTTATGCCGGCTGTATCGAGGGAGGCGAGTGGGGCGGAGCTGGAGAGGGGTGTTCAATATGGAGTCTTTGTAAGAGCTACCTCATTAGAAGAATCCAATTTGATCCCAGAGTTTTCTTTGTTATGTTGTAAAATGAAATTTCAATGGCCCCCCCCCCCCCCGGCTTTCCATGCATTCTTTGATTTTTGTTCTGGAAGCTTGCACTTTTTATTTTTTGCAGAAATATTGATCCTTGGCTGAAAAGATGAGAAATGGAACCCAAATAGTTTGACTGAAATTGCACTGCTACACTATTCTGTTCCTAATTTGTCCTCCCGTGTCTTTGGCTCTATTTTCGGAGATGACCATATTGCAGGGAAGTGCTGCTGCCCAACATAGAAGTGCACTGATGTGAGAAATTGTGTTTTTGGAGCGGCCCCACCAGTCGAAACGTCTCGGTTGCTGGTAGGAGGGGGCAGGAGCACGCACATGCCTAGTCCTGCTGGCACTCTGAAAGTGATCTAACCAGCGCGGCAGTCAGGCTGCCACACACGTCACGTGGCTCTGGTGAGAAGGAAGGCTAAATACAACCAGCTTGTTTATGCAGTTCTGTGTTTTTGACCCATTGTGTTAAAAAATGTAGGTCATAATATGACTTGGAGCGAATGAAAAGAGGAAGACGACTGTTGTCGTCAGGACTGAATATTGGACCTTTTATCTGCATGCTTGTGATGCTTCTGCTCTACCAGTGTATCTCTGACTGTTCTGGAGCCGGTCATGGTTCACCGTTGCCTCTCTGCTGCGTTTGGCAAAGTTAGCCGAAGAAGAAAGTGGCGCAAAGGAGCGAAAAGACGTTGAGGAAAGGATTTTTTTTTTGGATCTTCGAGCAAGTTGAGTCCCAGCAGGATCCCTTTGGTGGAACACAATCTTGTAAAAGCAAAACAACATGCAAACAGTCCCTTGAAGATGAAGACTTCTGCTTTGTGGAGCCATGGGAGCTGTGTTTTATCCTCATCATTAATTGGTTCCAGGTTTTAGAAGTTGCTGAGTCTGAAGGAACGGCCGCTTTTTTTTTATTTTCAGCTCGGTTTGAGGTGGTATGTTACCGGTGAGCACAGCTAAGAGTTTAGCTGAAAAGGTTTGTCGGCTCGCGTCTGTGTTTTTCCTTTTTAAACTTTCTGTCTCAAGCTTTTTGTTTTTTTGGCCCTCAGGTGTGGGGAGTCTCCAGCGGACACCCAGCCAGCGCAGTGCTATGATCTACCAAAGAAACAATTATGCTCTTAACACAGCAGCCACCTATGCTGATCCCTGTCGCTCAGCACAGTACCGGCCCACTGATCCCAACTACGCTTGCCAGGCTGCCGTCATGGATGACGGTGCTAACCGCTCACCCTCTATAGACAGCATTCAGAAGGATCCCAGGTAAGTACTGCTCACATTGCCGTGCCATGCTGTATTTCTTAACCATAAGATGTAGTCAGTGGTTAGTAACCAGCGCAGTGTAGCAGGAAACAGTCAACCGAAGGGTCTACGAATGCTTACAAGGCATCGCTGTTCTGCTGGGTCAACACCGGTGTCCTCTTTCTATTCAAACAGGGAGCCCCATGGGTAGTCTAGCTTTTTAAGCTGGCTCTGCCGTGCTTGGCCTCTCAACAATAGACTCTCACATACGCTAAAGTGCTGCGTCTGCTCTTGTCGTTCAGACGTGTAAGTGCAGAGAGTGGGTTGACTTCGGCAGTAAACCCCCCCCCCCCCCCTGACGTTGCACATCGGGAGCTTTGTTTACACCCCTGTATGTTGTTGTAGTGTAGCTACTTGAAGAGAGTGCTTCAGGGGGGGGGGCCCACCGTGACTCAGGTCGGTTCAGGAAGTCAAATTTCCCCCGAGAATATCTAACTGGATCTCTGTCCAGGGTGTTTTTCAGCTTTGTGCTGTGATTTATTCAATGCTAAAACAGTTTGTACAGCCTGGGTTCTTGCTGCGCGTAATTCACTCTCGGTGAGGGAGAGCACACCTGCCACAACTCAAACACAAGTAATCTCATCGTGTCACCTAGTTTCAGATACATGTACTGTAAAAGACGGATGTACATTTTTGATAAGTAACGTGCCAGAAGAGAGCAGTCGAGAGGCGATGCATTCCTCACTTCTGTGTGACCAGAGTGGATTGTTATATAGAACCGGATGTGAATGTAATTTCCTTTTCTTATTAGTTTGCCCTCAGTTTGCTGAAGTATTCATTTTGAAGGAAACTGTGCCCGTGTTTTTAAGGAGTAACTTAATTTCTTCCCCGTCGTCACGCTGATGCCTTTGCACCCCCCACACTTCTATTCTAGGGAGTTTGCTTGGCGTGACCCAGAGCTGACTGAGGTGATTCACATGCTGCAGCACCACTTCCCCTCAGTGCAGGCCAACGCAGCCGCCTACCTGCAGCACCTGTGCTTTGGCGATAACCGGGTTAAGACGGAGGTAGGTATTGTACCACCAGTGCCACACTGTGTCTTATTATATATTTCAAGTGAAATGTCTTAACTTGTCACAACCCTAGATGGATTGCACAGACATGCATGCCCCCCTCAGGATGAATTGTAATACCTTAAGTGGTCCCTTAAATGTTACTTACTCTGACCCAGCAGACAAAACCGACGGCAGAATCACACACGTAGACACATTCACACTGCTCGCTCATGCCATAAACCATTAAAAGAAACAACCGTACTGCTAACAGTTAACTTAAAATAGACACACAGGAATCCATCGCTACGCCTGTTTTTCACTCACAACATTAAAGGTCAAGTTTGTCTTTTCTCAACGTAAAGCTGAAAGAGAAATAAGACTTCAGAGATGAAGAATTCTTTTATCCAAATGTCAACATCTCACAAAATGATTCATACTATAAGCAGGAAAGATGGAGCAATCCTTTCCTAGTACGTTTCATTCCTCTCTCAAGATGAAAGCGTTAATTTAGTCGTTTAAACCGCCGTGTCCTTTGGTAAAGGCTTTTTTTTTTGTAGACATAGATTATAGACATTATGATTAAATTCCCTGTGTCTAGATTCTCTTGTCACATGAATAAATGCATGATTTTGTGCTCCACAGTAATATAAGATGAAAAAAAAAAAAAAAAAGAAGCTCTTTGTGGTCAGAATCTTTTCCCCACCTGATCTCACTCACATCATCCACAGGTGTGTCGACTGGGTGGAATTAAACACCTGGTGGACCTACTAGACCACAAGGTCCTTGAGGTCCAGAAGAACTCTTGTGGAGCTCTGAGGAACCTCGTTTATGGGAAAGCTATGGATGAGAACAAGATCGCTGTGAGGAACGCAGGAGGTGTCCCAGCTCTGCTCCGCCTGCTGAGGAAGACTGTGGATGCTGAAGTGAGGGAGCTTGTCACAGGTGAGTCAGCATGTGTGGAGGATGTATCTGCATTTCAAAACACTGAGGTGAATTCCGAGCTTGTTGGTTTCCCTTTTAGGATGTGGGCATGTAGTGTTTACATGCTTCCACATAACTATGATCCGCTATAAAGCTCCTCCTTCTGCCCTAACAAGAAAGCAAAAGTACACTTCCTGTCATCTAATGATTAGTTTCATTATCAAAGAATTTTTCAGCTTTAACAATTTTGAAAATTGTGACAAAATTGGCCGCCTCAATTTCCCCCATGATCAAAGTCAAAAATCTTTATGTTGCTTGTTATTTGAAACCCAAATATGTTCAATTTACACTCATTTAAAACAGAGAAAGGGGACAAATAGTCATATTTAGGAGGCTTGAACCAGAGCATGTCTGCTGTTTTTCCTTGGTGAATCACTAAAAGCAGTGATCATTTACATTTTATAGCAAAATCAAATGATGAGATGTGAGAGGAGCTTTTGGTGATGAACCTTCAGATGATTATCACCTGAATCTTCAACTCTCCTCGGCTTTTACTGAGGTTTATATGTAGCAAGTTTCAGCTCATTGTTCAGCTCTCCGGCATCAAACGCTGTTGTTGTGGGTCACTCTTATAGAGAATCTGATCTTTAGGAGGTTTAGCGCAGGGTTACAGGAAGGGAACATTCTGCAGGAGATCCTGAATTATTTACCTGACAAACCTGCAGGTGTTTTAGCACTGTGTTGGTCCGGTTGCTCATGCTCATGGTTACCTTACCTGGTGCTGCGTGTCATGGTTAACCATTCAATGTTGCTCATAGAGATTAGGTTTGAATTAAGAAACTACTACTCAGTTAAGCAGACTACTTACTGTGGTCTATCCTAACATTGTGGTTGTTGTAGTAACTGAGTTGTAGAGGCTTTTCCTTAAGTTGTTGTCACTGCTGTCACTACTGCTTATAATATATGCAAAGAAATGAAACCACATTTTCACAGGCTGGAGAAGAGATTTAGTGCTGTCTCTGTCTGAAAAGAACTGTCTGTGACAATCTGCTTGTCAGTCTCCTCCTCTCTGCATTGCACTGTGTGCAGCTCAGTTGTATTTGTGCGTTGTCTAATCTCTGCACACAGGGTATAAATCTGTGTTGTCTAGGATCAGGGTGGAGCACCGCAGAAATGAGCAAGCCAAGTCGTTTGGCTCCCAGGTGGCTGAGTCAGCCGCTTGAGCTCGACTCCAGCCCCCTGCACTAATATGGTCTCGGGTGTCAGTCCAGCGAGGCCCCCGCAGGAAAACACTACAGTCGGAGAACGGACACAAAACACATGTAGCATTTTTTTTTTTTACCTCGTCCGGGAGGAGATCTTCTTCAGTAACACAAACCAAAGGATCACCATTTTAAAAGTGCACAAGAGCAGAATCTGTCTTCTAATTTGTCGCTCATATAATTAAGTACACAGGAGTCAACGGTTGATATCCAGTAAAACTTCTTTCGCTCCCTTCATTCACATTTCAAAAGGTTACCCCACCAAGAGTAAGCAGCTTTAATGTGAGGTCTGTTTAAGTCTTTTCCCCGACTAGCCTGAGAGCCTGCTGCAGCTAATTGTGGTTCAGGCCCCAAGATGGGGAGCAATTAGAAAAGGTCAGAAGTGCTGCATCACCTCCGGTTAATTAGGGCTGATGAGAACAATCCACATAAAGAGCTTTCAGCTGGATGACTAGGGCATCCCACAGCAAAGTGGAGCAGCTAGAAATCACTCACTCACCGGCAGCTGATCTCTACTTACAGTGCACTGTTTGCATAATGTTGTGTATAAATGACTTACAACACCTTAGAAAGCCAGCCAGGTGTCGGAACTTAGCTTGAGAAGCGTTTGGGGGGGGCTCTCAGTTGTGTCAGTGGCTCCTTCTCGACTCCGCTGGGAGGTCCAGGTGTCACCTGTGCGTCATTAAAAGTAGCTGCAAGAACAGGCCAACCGCCTGCTCCGGGTCAGAGGTCATGTTGTGGGGGACGCAAGAAGCGGACCTTACCTGCCTCGTCTCCCAGCAGCTGTTGTGGTTATTGCTCTGTCCTGTAACTGCCCCTCAGATCAAAAGGCCAAACCGAACAGCGCCGTCATTAGCTCAGATACTGGGGACGCCTGAAACCAGCATGCACACACACAAAGCTATGTTTTTGTTACCCTTTGTTAGATATTACACGGCTCCATTGTTTTGGCTTTACTTTGGAAACCACATTCTTAATCATGATTTCATTGTGTTCGAGCGTTTGAGGGTCTGTGAGTTGTCCGTGTATTTAAAGATAATTCTTTGTTCTCACACAGAAAATATTTTGTCAAATGAAAAAGAGTCACTTATTTAGGAGTTCATCAATTTGGCTGGTATGCACTCACCGCCTCATCTAAACTGTTGCTAGAATAGACGAATCTCTGAAAATAGTTTGGTTAGGTGCTGAACTTCATTTACTGTACATTTTGAGTCAGTTGCACCTGATTAAAATCTGTAAGATTCTAACTTGTTTTTATAATTCTAAACCTTCGGCCCAACATAGAAAACAGTGAAAGATGAAAGAAAACACCCAGAATGAAGGTAACATATTTTAACACTGTCCTGTTTTTTATTGTTTATTTTTGCTCCAGTCTTGCTCTTCTTGAGAACGGATATTAAATCTGTAGCACTTTTATCAGTTGAACTGTTTTTATTTTTTTTCAGTTTTATCAAACTCAGCACTACTTGTGAGTTGCCGAGTGTTGGCATCGATTACTGCCTTTGTTTTGTTTGAGAACAAAGAATAAGGAGGTTAAGACCTCTTGATCAAATGAAAAAAGGGAAAGTGAATTTGATCCAAAAACAAATCCAGCTATAGCCGTAAGCAGCATTGCAACGACTTCCGCTGCATGAAGGGAGTAAATGAGAAACGCCCACCAAACTCAAAAGTACACAGCAAGCCGGCTGTCTGAGGTTTAGTCGATGCAGCAACGACAAGTTTCCCGCGCAGCTCACAAAAATGTAAAGGTTAATAAATTTGTCTGTTTTTTTTTTTGAATGATCAGCAGCTTTTCACAGACTGAACTAAACGCTGACCCAGTTACTGCACCTGAGAAAGTCGATGACATGCTGACCCGGTGGTTTAAAGAGACAAAGATCACATTTTGGGAATCAAACAACAAACGATCAATTTGATCTCAGTGTGTCTCGTAGCGATAGCTGCAGCCTGTGTTTAGCCTTGCGATGCGGTAACTTTACAGTGGAGGGTAAACAAGCAGCTTTTTCCTTTTACAGTGTAAATGAACGAGCTTTGAATATGAACTTACTAGTTTGTAAGCTTAGTGTTGTGATAGTTGTGACAATTTGACTGTTGGGTAGATGGTGTGAACTTTGGGCCCTTGGACACAGAGAGCCCACCTCAATGAACCAGCTCTGCAGGCTTAGGAAATACTTTGCCACCCCATGTTGTCTGTTATAAACCTCTCTCACCTCTTTAATGGCAAAAATGACATGACATTGTCTACATGCAACTCTGGTGATTGGTTACAGATAACGCCAACGGTGCTGCAAACTCAACGGGCAACGATCTGCAACAAGACACGCAATGACGGCCAGATGGTCCTTCTGAGGGGCCACCTGACCGCTGGCTCCGCGTGTCAGGGCCGTTAAGTCGCCGGTATAATTGCTTATCGGATGGTGAAACAGCTTTGGAAACCATGAGAGAGGCTTTCCGGGAGAGACTGTCTGATAATGTGTGTCGATCACAGCTGAGCTACCTCAAGTCAAGAGAAACGTCTGCTCGGTTTTCAGTTGAAAAGTGAAAAGTTTTCAGCTCTTGGATCAATGCTTCAACAGCTGTTAGAGATATTCTAACCAGCTTCTTTTTTTTTTCACTTTGTCCTCCATCTCTGTATTGAGCCTCTCCCTCCTCTTGCTCTCTGGAGTTTAGCTCTGGATAGAATTACTGGCCCTGGTGTCACAAGAGTGTTTACATTGGGTCGCCGTTTCAAAGCTAGGGCCAAGGCACCTGAGAACATGAGCAGAGAACACAGTTTGGTTCACACACACACACACACAAACACACACACTGACAGATTTGCTCCATCTGACTGTCAGATGTGACTTATTGCCGCTAGTGTTGCACCACTGACAGAGTTGTCAGTCACACCCCAGTGATTTCGCCTGTTGATTTTCTCTAGCATGCCACCGCCTCCACAGGACCAGGTCTGAAATCCTGCAGAGAATGTTTCATTTCTGGAAATTGCCATTAGATTGGGTGTGGAGGAGCTGGAGTGGGGGGTTGTGGAGTTTGAAAGCACCCGTGAAGTTGGTCAGCAGGCGTGTGAATTTATGTGTTATCGCTGCATTAGTGGTCCTATTTCAGGTCATTCCTTGTGTGCATCGGAGTATCCCGTGAGAAAGGAAAACACAGAACTGACTGTGCTTGCGCAAGGAGCAGAGCTCCATCGCCACAGTGGGATTTGATTAAAATGTATCCCACTGCCTGAGCAGAGCAGAGACGGTAGCCCCGTCTGATGCTAGGGTTTCAGCATTCAACCCCTCACACGCTGCTAGCAAGCTCTAATAAGAAGCACATGCTGCATGCTGTCTTTTTCTAGAGCCCAAGTATCACTTAGTGCTCAGCTTTGTATTGACATTTTGTCAAAATACAAATGGAATAATGAAAGCTCACTCCCAGATTTGAATGTTTCTTTAAAGTGCTTTGATGTTTGTAGTAAGTGAAATAGCTGTTGATTAAATGACTGGCAGAAACACTGCTTGGCAGACTCATATCTGTCTATACAGCTTCTTGCCAGCAGTGTGTCTGAATTGGGCTCCGGGGCTATATTATAGACTATTATCGTCTGTTGGTTCAATTAGAGAGAGGGGGGGGCAGCGTGCTAAGAGGAAATTAAAAAACGAGCAAAGAGAGAAGGAGTCAGGAAAGCTAATCATTATTTTCTTTACCTCTACCATTGAGGCGTACTTGTATACGAGCTTCAGATATACACAGAGAGAGCTCAGTCGAATAGCTCGCACTGGTCTGTAGATCATGTACTTTGTTCTACACTTACAAACCCAAGGCCAAGTTGAAGTGCAAAAACAGTAGCATAATTGGACACGAAGTGACCACTAACACACATGCACTCTGTAGTTTTGTTGCAGCAGCATTTTTGGAGTATTAACCGTGTTCTTAGCCGCAGCATCAGCCTCCTCCAAGGTTGCTGGTGGCCTGCGCAAGTCAGCCCTGGGCAGCAAGAGGCAGCTAATTGGAAGAACATACTACATGCCGGCTAATCCTTGACAGATGCAGCATCAAAGGCTGTGCATAATTATCAGTGGTTACCAAAAGTCTATTTGACTTCAGTGAAATGACACAATTTCTAAATATTTATATTTCATTTTGAAATAACTTGAGTCTTTGCCATATGGATCTCCGCCTCGTCCTCTTTCTTTTTTTTTGCCGTTTCAAGCAAATAATCTCAGCCCCGAGGATATTCTGCCCCAGATGAAATTTGATGTGAATGTCTGATGCCTTGATGCTCGAGCTGTTCCTTTTGTGAGGAACACTTTTGTGTGTGTGAGTCAGTCTCGTGGACACATCCACACACACACACACTGAGCTATTAAAAGCCTAAATTGTGGCTATCTCTGTTGGGTTACCCTAACTGCACATGACAGCTGACATAACAGGAGGTTTGCGTGCCTGCTTCTCAACGCCTGCGTTTGCGTGCGGGTTTCTCCACAGGGGTGCTGTGGAACCTGTCGTCATGTGACCCCATCAAGGTGACAATCATTCGGGACGCCTTATTGACCCTTACCAACACTGTGATCATCCCTCACTCTGGATGGAGCAGCTCCACCTTCGATGACGACCACAAGCTGAAGTTCCACTCCTCCCTGGTGCTGAGGAACACCACAGGCTGTCTGAGGTAAACCACCTGATGAGCACACTGGGCACTAGCACCCCTATGTGGACAACTGACGCCATTACATCTAGTGGGGAATGAGCTCATAATGTGGCTCTTCTCTAAAAGCTCCGTTACTGTTGTCTTTGAAGAATAGGTAAGACTGAAGTGACCTCATGAATGAAACGTAAGACAATTTTGCAGACCAATGAAGAGTAACATTTACATAATAGTGTCAGAACGGTGTGTATTTTGTCAAAAAAAAAGATTTTAATGAGCAACATCAAAAGAAAAAAATACCTAAACTCTTGTAATTGTGCATGTTTTAGTCAAATAGCTACGACCCGTCATGTCTCTATTTCAAAGTCATCATTTCATAGACGATTTCACTCAATTATGTAATATTACCAGCTTTTCTCCCGGGGCGACTTCCTTTGAAGACAGTGTGCTGCATGTAGAGTTTAGCCTTTAATTGCAGCTAGTTGTGTGTGTGTGTGTGTGT
>NW_022280050.1:5129782-5191483 GCF_004355925.1 Anarrhichthys ocellatus
AGTAAAGTATGCACTAAAACACTTCCCACACACGCACACACACGCACAGGAGGAAAACATGCTGCCACATGATAAGAGGCTCTGGGGGAAAATCCCACTTAACCCCGTTTGAATCATTTTATTGCCTGTGACGGAATGACCTCCACATTATCCAGCAGTAACTATTTCATTTACTTTATCACCCAAAGCACAACTCGTACATGCACAACATGTAGAATCCAATAGCCTGTAGCTCATTGACCTGCTATAGAGTGTGCCAACATTTTCCTATGGCAGCTGTAGAAATTAGTCCAGATCTATCAGACGTGCATCTGTGGACTGTAAAAGACATAGAAAGTCAAGTGGCTCATCTGTAAAGTGGAGATCACATCCCCCTGGGAACTGGGCCCCTTAATTTTGTCAGACATGTATGCTCATTGACATTCTGTGAGGCAAAGCCTGCACAGAACTCAAACAGCATGGAATAAAATTAGCTCTGGTCCAGATAATCTTTCTTGCTGGAGACCCCTTGGATTCCATAACGAATTGATTTGTGACGCCGCAGATAGCAGGCCTGTGTACCACACACTGGCAGCATATAGTGTAGCGTGCTGACAGTCGCGACTGTAACCACTCGCCCCCCCCCCCCCCGTCTCCTTCTGCCCGCCAACAGATTGTGGAGAACTGTATTTGCACTCTAAGGAACCTGTCGTATCGTCTGGAGCTGGAGCTGCCGCCATCCCGGCAGATAGAGGGGCAGGAGCTAGATGGCTTACTGGGCAGCGAGTTGCCCAGTAAAGAGGTGGACTCCAGCTGCTGGGGCAGGAAGAAAAAGAAGAAGAAAAAGAGCTTGCAGGAAGACACGGTGAGTGTGGTGCTCAGTGCAATATTCAAATCAGCAAAAAGTGTGACGCGTCCACATTTATTCAACATGTATGTCAAAGTTCGGACCACATATGGAAAACCTTGCAGTCACGTCCTGTTTGTTCTTCATTGTGTACAGTACCATCTTTATGACAAGAAAAACATCTAACATTATTAAACACTGTGATTGTTCGTTCAGTGGGACGGTGTCGGACCCATCCCCGGCTTCTCCAAGTCTCCCAAGGGGGCAGAGATGTTATGGCACCCTTCGGTGGTTAAACCTTACTTGACACTGCTGGCTGAGAGCTCAAATCCCGCCACTCTGGAGGGCGCCGCTGGGTCCCTTCAGAACCTGTCAGCTGGCAACTGGAAGGTACAGTAATGTTTGTGTATGTATGTATGTACACACAAACAAACACACGCACTCTCCAGGAGACTATTTATCTCAAGCATCTATTCCCAAACAATCTAAATCAACTGTCAGTCATAGCTGACGTCAGCTTTGCGTTAAAACACTTTAGGACCATCCATTCCCCTCTGTGAGGCGTCCAGACCCTTTTGGAGGTTTAATGCCTTTTGTGTGCTCAGTTTGCAGCATACATTCGTGCAGCAGTGCGTAAGGAGAAGGGACTGCCCATCCTCGTGGAGCTGCTGCGGATGGATAACGACCGGGTGGTGAGTTCGGTTGCCACTGCTCTGAGGAACATGGCGCTGGATGTCAGGAACAAGGAGCTCATAGGTCAGTCACACGGTTTCATTTCAGACTGTAATTGACTCTGATGAGTTGCATAAGATGAATATGAAGATTCTTAATTCCTTTTCTCCTTACCATGACTTTGTTTAAGTTAACAATGTAGCTCATGTTGCACTGATGAGCCATGTTGTAAACGGGTTCAAATAACGTGAATATAATATGTTGATTTGCATTACAACTACTTTATTTAATTGCTCAGTACAGAAGTGTATAGGATTTATGGGGAGCTATATGCAACAGGATCCTTTGGAAACTGGTAAAACATGAATCAGAATTGAACTGATACTGAATTGGAATGGGTACTCGGCACATTACATCCCAAACAGTTACATTCTTTGTATATTATAGCTACTGACAAGATAAACACCGTTAAACAATGTGCTTAAAATACTTGTGAACATTTTCACTACTGGTTATCATTTTTCATTCCATCTCAGCCCATTTTGTTCCATTAAACTCGCATTTAATGAAAAACAAGTTTTTATGCACTCGCTGTGTGGAATTAATGAGGAGTTACAGTTTCAGCAATGCAGGGGTGACGCCTGGCAGATGGGGGAGGAGTTGCAGTGTAGTGTTTACGGTGCTTTTGGTTTTGTGTGTGTGTGAGAGAGAGAGAGAGAGAGAGAGTCAATGCTGCATGTATTCAGGTCCTTCGGCTAGGCTGCTCTGCTGAAGGAGAGATAGGGGAAACAATCCTTTTTTTTTTTTTTAACACCAGCATGCTCACACTCTGACGTCCTTGTGATGATAACGCAATGTCATTTAGGAAAACTGCCTACCTCCCCCCAGTCCCGAGCAGATATTAATATATCATTCATATAGCAAGCACAAGATATCGTTTAGGTCACTGTGGCAGGCATTCACTTTTACATTAAGTAACATGGAAAGATAAATACAATGAAGTCTGTGTGTCTTCTGTCCGTGCATAAACTGCTGTACACTGCGTCATAATGAGGTAGCTGCATGTCTCACTTCCTCCCTCCTCCCTCTCAGGGAAGTACGCGATGAGGGACCTGGTCAATCGTCTCCCCGGGGGAAACACCACCCTGCTGTCAGACGAGACGGTGGCGGCCATCTGTTGCACCCTGCACGAGGTCACCAGCAAAAACATGGAGAACGCCAAGGCCTTGGCCGACACGGGCGGCATCGAGAAGCTGGTCAACATCACCAAGGGCAGGGGAGACAGGTGGGCTCCAGCAACATGTATTTGTCCCAGCGTGTTTGGTGAGGGTGTCGAGTGCACACTGATGTAAACCGCTCTCGCTAACATATGCACGTGCCCAAATGCACTGCTAGGATACACAAAGAGCCATATGTGGCTGGTGGCAAGGCTGTACAGACTGTCCTGGACATTGGACAGTTTTACACAAACACTTACACATTTAATAAGCGCACACACACACACGAACATTTAAATGCTCAGAGAAGAGGAGACCGGAGCCACAGGGAAGGTGGTTTCGTGTGCATTGAGGTTTTATGTCCCTGTGGATTGATGTACCAGCAGCTATTTCTAAACCCACTATATATTCAGTGATGTTCCAGGTTACAAGCCACTGAGGACACTCGCCTCCTTCAATCACGCTGTCCTGTGATATCTACAATGTGATTTGAAATGAGGTTGAAGTGATTCGGGAATACTCAAAAGTACACGTTTATGTTTTTCTGTGTTTTCCAGGTACTCTCTGAAGGTGGTTAAAGCATCTGCTCAGGTGCTGAACACACTGTGGCAGTACCGGGATCTGCGTACCATCTATAAGAAAGTAAGAGCATTGTGGCTGATGGCAAGGGCCCGTGATGGTACCGTTTAGACTTTAAACAGTCACATACTATTGTCTGTTCACAATCAATTGATTACCTTATGCAAGGAGAGGCAGTTTAACTGTAAGAAAGAAACTGTTAAACATTTGTTACATGTTGTAATTCTCAGTGTGTACTTGTTTTATCGATATGGGCTTACTGCGGGCCACACAGCAAAGGATTCTTTTGATATATTCCCTCTGTGACCAAAGACATTTTTAAAGATACCACACAAGAGTTTTCCAAAATCCAGCACTGCTCTAGTTATTCAAACCACCACTTTTCCTCTCTCTCTTCTTCCCAACAGGATGGATGGAACCAAAACCATTTCCTCACTCCAGTGTCAACACTTGAACGGGACAGGTTCAAGTCCCAGCCCACCCTCCCCACCAGCACCATTCAGATGTCCCCAGTCAACCACCCTGGTATGCTCTAGTTTCCTACAGACACTGCCAGATGAAAATAAACTCCGCCAGTGCAACAGGAAAACCTCTGGAATTTATTGTTGAAATGTGTTTTTCTCTTCACAGCTGCCAGTGCCACGTCGTCTCCTGCCATGCTGGGCATTAAAGAGCATAGAGACACTAACAGAGATTACCAGAGATCACAGTCAACTATGCAATTTTATAATTACCAAGGGGACAACAATATCCATAAAAATCAGTATACAGGTACTCAAACAACGCACACATCTGAAAGCTATTGAAAGTCCGTACAGTTTGCATATTAGTGGTCTTTAAAACTGTACTAAAACTGTGTCCACTTTCTGCACCAGACTGTAATCCCAGGCTACCCTTTGGTCCTCTCGGTGCAAGGCTTTATCTATTTTATCCCTCACAACGCTCCAAGCAGATTCCATGGCCAGTGTCGTCTCCCTGCCAAGGCGGTCCCTTTTATCATCTCCCCTAATGCCTGCCAGCCCTGAGACAGTCAGTCATTTCAATTCAGAGCACTTCAGAGCTGGTGTGCACAGCAGTAAAGTGAACTGGTCAGCCAGTGGAGGACCCTTCACAACGGTGCCATTGTTAGCTGGCCCAAGCCGTAGCATGCAGACAGGGGGCAGTGAGTGAGTGGGTACCCAGACATACTACAGCCAGACGAGAGCTCTTGCCAGCCTACGCTGGTCGGCGGGAGCAACGGGAGGGAAGAGTAAACAAAATGAGCCGCAGCCTCAACAGTCCACGCTTTACATAACGAAATAGAAATTGAGTTTCCGGATTCCACCGGTCGGGTTAAGTGCCAACAGAAATACCCATCCCGTGGGCTATGCAAACAACAGAACAGCAGTGGCCAACTCTATTATTTGGTGTTATTGCTCTCCACAGCATAGAATAGCGCTTCTTGATCCTGCTCTATCTAAATACAGACATTTTTTATCCTATGGGGATGTGCATACTTGGTATGAAATGAAGTAATGCAGTGTATTTGCTTCAAGTCCCACTGAATTTCTCTTTATATTTATTTATTTTTTCCAGGGTCTGGAAAGCCTTCTCCATATTACTACTCATCCCCCACAAGAGAGGAGCCCAGAAGAACACAGGTGAATACAATCAGTCTGCATAAATGTTTGGTTCTGTTTCACAAGCTCTGCATTCATATCCGCTTGTGTTTTCTTTGCTATGATTCAACCCTGCCATGCCACCTCATTAGATTGTTTCCACAATGCAAATTAACTCTG
This sequence comes from Anarrhichthys ocellatus, assembly GCF_004355925.1. Lineage (NCBI taxonomy): Eukaryota > Metazoa > Chordata > Actinopteri > Perciformes > Anarhichadidae > Anarrhichthys > Anarrhichthys ocellatus. The sequence goes on from NW_022280050.1 coordinate 5,134,855, forward strand.
TTTTTACCTATTAAGTTTTGTTTATTTGTGCAGAATATTGTATTGGCAACAACGAGCAGCGCCCCCTGCAATGATATAACATAATAGCATCTTGTGTAATCGCATACAATAACACACATTTGAGGCATGTAGGACAAGGTGCACAGAGGGACATGTGTACACAGTTTTCTATTATTCCTTATTATATGTTGTCACTATAATTTAGGTGTTAGCTGAAAGTTCTGACAATTTTGCATATTGCATGAGTCAGCAGCTAATCAGTGCTGCATCCACGATATTTATATTTTGGTAGATTTAAATGCATCAAAAACAACAAAAATACAACCAAGTAAAGCTTTGCACTCTTCATTATTGTTTTATCTGTGGATTCTCAGTCAACCAATTAGTCATGAAATGCCCGAAAATAGAGAAAGCCTTGGGTGAGAGCTTCAAAGGGTTGTTTTGTCTGAACAACAGTCTAAATATATTTAATAGCCAATGATTTACAAGGCAGAAAAGCAGCTTGTAAAAGAGAATGTTTAACATTTTTGCCTGATAAATGACTCAAAACAATTAAATGAATTATACTTTTTTGTTTATTTTTTGATCAATGTTTGCTTCTAGTAAGTGTTTGATAGCAATAGTACAACGCCGGTGTTTGAGATCCTTCCACCGTTCTGTATAAACCCGGCTCTTCCACCCCACTTGACTAATACAAAGAGACTGACGCGTATTACACTGCGGATAAATGGCCGATGCCGGGAATGACCCAGCACATCAGCTATTGTCTGAGCGAGAGTGATTGTGACTGCTGGGATTGGGATGGTCTGGGTGCGTCTCAGGCACCTGTCACTGCGGGACACATCCATGTGTGCCCGTTCAGATAACAGGCACAGTGAGAAGGAGGCAGGAGGGAGGAGATGTCAGAGACAAAAGAGAGAGTTCTCTTGTGTCCTTCATCCCATCACATTTAGGCCAGTTAATGTTCGAGGACAGTCGTCACCTCATTTATTTCAGATAAATTCCTTCTATCTTCTGGATTTATAGCATTTACCTTGAAGCAGTTTTCTGTTGCGTTAGTGTCTCGAGACGTGTCGGCTCTGAGGTGTTTGATTAGTTTACTGGCTTAAAAAAACAACAACTCCAGCCAGACAAGAGTGCGTTTAGCTGAAACTGCAGAGATGTCAGCATGTGTTGTTTCATTTTATTACCAACAAGTGGACGTATCTAACAAAAATATTTGTGTTCTTGACAGTGGTGGAAGAAGTACTCGGATCCTTAAATTGTTGGAATACTTAAAACTACATTTTAATTTATTTACACCTCGTTTTTTGTATGGATTGAACAAACAAGAGATTGTGCTGTCAGGCATAATTTGTTTCCATTGGACTGAGCAATGCTTGCTGTTTCCAGTCTTTATGCTAAGCTAAGCTAACCTGCCGGCTGCAGTGTTCAATTCAACAGATAGACATGAGTAGATTAGTGGTGTATCAATCTTCATGTCTAAGTTAATTGTATTTACTTGATATGTTAAAGGGTGATGATGCATCATAAAATTGGCATCTGCAAAGTAGCCACTAACTTTACCAGCATGATAAATGTAGTGGAGTAAACCGTACATTTCCCTCTGAAATGTAGTGATTAAGTAGCATGAAATGAAAATAGACAAATACCTCAAAACTGTCATTTGAATCCTTAAAATGTCCGTCCTGGTTGATTTGGCATCACCTGTAACTCCTCATCTAACTGCTCCGCTTTCCTTGGACTGCTTCACAATAAAAGCCTCCTGATATTTTACCAGTCTGAATGCTTTTAATATGAGGCAGTGGGAAATGTTCAGTTCGCATTAAGTCCATATCGACTCTGATGCGGTGTGAGGAGGGTGAACAGTAAACAGTTAGAAACAGGTACACTAGATTACATACAAGGATAATTCCCTGTGAATATCTTGTGATGGCGATTTGACTCTTGTAGACTCCGCCTCTAACATTGAAAACTAAAGAGAATCAAAAAGGATTTGATTTCACGATTTGACTCATGGAATTGATTTCATGAGGATTATAACTTTTAAGTACGGCACTTGAGCAAATGTGATTCCCACTGCTGGCTCTTCATCATATATCAGTGAAAATCAAATCTGTCTCTTGTCCTTGCAGCCCATGTATTACACAGAGGAGCCGGGCAGGAGGAACTACGATACGTACAGAATGTACCTGCAGCATCCCCACGGCTACGACGACCCGTACTTGGAGGAGGTCATCGCCTACCCGCCCACGGGGGACTACAGCTCCCAGTCTCACGGACCGAAATCCACCACCAACTATGTGGACTTTTACGCTAGCACACGGAGGCCTTCGTACAGGGCAGAGCAGTACCCCGGCTCTCCTGACTCCTGGGTATAGGTCCGAGGGCCCGAGGAGCACACGAGAACCGACAAAACTTTTTTCATGAACTTGGCTTCATAAGTGTTTGTTTTTAAAGTGAATGCGTGTGTGTGTGGAGGGGGAGTTCAACTGAGCGATGGCAGATGGAAAGCTGGAATGTGTGCCAAAGAAGGAAATCAAGGAATGTTCTTTTTAAATTATTTTTTATTTAGTAGAGGAAGATGGAATCATGCTGGGGGCCTTTTGAGGGACGATCCCCTTCACTACAGCGAGGAGACGTGCGTCCTGTCTAGATGTTAGTTTTATTTTCTTTATGAAACTCTTAGCTGTGATAGCATGTTGAAAGGTGTGAGTCATGTGAGCGAGGGTCTGCGGTAAGAGTTGAGATGGGGAATGTGTATGTGCTGAAGCCAAAATGGATCATGAACTCGTATCGGTTAATTAAAAAAAACACACACACACAAAAAAACAAAAATAGTACACTAATGATGTTAGACTGTACAGAGGGATAAAATTGTATCTGTACTTAATGTTGAAACTGTGTAATGCCATGAAGTCTTGTACATTTCTTTCATTTTATTGTAAATACAGAAATAAAACATGTTACCTGGTTTACACTCATCAGCACTGGTTAAAAAAAGAAACATGTGCCATGTTAAATCTATAGATATATAAACATATGAAGAAATATGTGGACAAAGATGGCATAACACAACCATGCTAAAATAATAAAAGGTTAGTTTTGTTTTTTAAACCTGTGGTGTAGTTGCATCTTTTCACAGGTACAGTGCAAACATTTCTTTCACACTTATTTCTGTTTCTATACACAAACAGAAAAGAGTGTGAATGTGGGAGGAACCCAAAAGAGAAATCAAACTCTTCTCTCTCTCTCTTGGACAGTTTATTCTCTGCAGTTTCCTGTCGGGGGGGGAAGTTTCATTACATTGCATTCACACAAACATGAGTGGAAGGAGGCCAGCTTTCAATCAGCAGCCCTGTGTTTGATAAAACGTTCTAATACTGTAGGTCCACATAAACGTGTAAACGTCCAGATTTTTAACTGTTTGTGTGAAAGCTTTCAGTTCAAGATGCACCCTTTATCCTACTATAAGTGCATGTTCAGAATGTGAACTTTCAAATAAGCTCATCATAAATAAGTGCATCAAGGAACACTGATCATGATTTCCGCTTGCCACTAAATGCAAAGGGCTGGTATGTACCTATCAGTGCGTTGGAATTACATTACTTCTCTGTAAAGTAGTGATCAGGGTTGTTTTCCAGTTGTGTAAAGAATAATCACCATATTAAAGTAAACAAATTGACGGAACCATAAGCATTGACTACAGACATGACACCATCCCCCTCTGTGTAGCTACACTAAAGCAGAAAAGTAGCAGTAGTCCTAATAGAAGTACTAGTAATGCAAGTTTAAGAAGATAAGAAAATAAAACCACAAACAGGAAAAATTCCCCCAGGTGGTCTGTGATTGTCCTCGACCATGGCAGGATTAATATGCAAAAAAATCCTTCTGGTTACCTATTAACCCCTCACTGTGCAATATATACCGTTTTTCTCTGCTACCTGGTCCGAGGTTTGCTGTGTGATAACTGGCTTAAACACAAAAGTACCAAACTGACATGATGAAAGGTCTTAAAAACTAGCCTCAGGGTTTTTGGACAAAACAAGGCTTTACGATCAGATAACATCCTTAAAGCCCTTATCGTGCCAGTGGATATTTTACTGTATATTCCCAAACAAGTGTGTTAGTCATTTGACGACCAGCAGGCTTCCTGTTCTCTGCACTTTGCGCAAGAACATATTGTACAGACTCAACCATGTGCTAATAAGACACAGAATACAAGAGAATATGTGTTTGTTTACAGAGCAGTGAGTCTGTCATCTTTAAGTTGAGTGACACTTCTAAGGAAGGAGAGGTCTTTTAAAAGAAGATAAAACATATTAAAAGCCAACCTCACCCTGAGGATTATTCAGCCAGAGTAACTGAATACACCAGTGATTATTTACAGCTGTAATCATACACAGTGTAGGTCTATACTGATATCAATGTTTACTTCAAGTAAAATGAAATGAATGTGTATTTTAAGATACCTAAGAGCAACTTGCATCAAATCGTGGCAGGGCATGTGCATTTTTACACAGAAGCACAAAGATAATTTCCAGACCCGAAAAGAGAGTTTGTTTTGGTAGTTGTATTAGTTGCACTGAGTTGATTTTTATACATGAACTACGCTTGTGTTCGAATGTGCATGTATTTCAGGTCCACTGTTTCTGTCAGGCAGCCACAGAGCACTGTGTGGATTGCGGCGCGTCTTAATTTTACAGTTTACGGCTTTGCCAAGATTTTCAAAATAAGACGGTCCTTCAAATAAAAAATAAAAAAGAGCAACTTCAGTAAAACAGAAATACAATCTTTTTTCCTGAGAAATTAACTGTAAGTAATTGATCAAAATGAGACATTGTATCGTTGTCGTTTTATAAGTCAGAGCTCCACATCCTAGGCGTCTCTCTGACTGCGTGCTTCCTGTTAGCCAAACAGGACGTCATCTCGGTTTGAGCATAAAAACAACCGAGTGGGCGTTGAGAAGAGTTGTTAGTGTGGTGCTTTCTTTGCTTTGACTCCGGAAAGTTTTTCAACAATGGTGCAGCAACTCTCCAAATCTGGAGCGAAGGAGACTCCTCTGCTGAAAGCTGGTCATCCTCCTGCAGGTAAACTGTTGTTCGCGCACACTTCGTGTTGCAGCGTGGAGTTTTATTTTGAAGACAATGAAGCCAATACGTTGTTGTTTTTCTCGGTTCTCGACCCAGATAGAGAGAGAGCCGTGCAGATTTAAAACGTTGAATCAAGTAGTTAATCTGTTTTTTTTGTTTTTTTTAATCCTGTTATGATGCACATTGTGCTACAGTGTGCTCGTGTCGTGTGATGCGCTGGTTTCTGTCATGCTAATTGCATCCATCGGGCTACTTTTGTGTTCTCCCCCACGCACTTTCTTTACAAGCAGGCCCCCGTTGAATGTAACACGATGTTCTCATCGGCTGAATCCTCATACAAGCACGATGAAACGCATGCATGCAAAACCCTCGTCGTGCAAACCGACTGTTATTAGAAGCAATTTCACAATCAGTGGGTGGGGGGGGGGGGTCTCTTTTTATTTTTTTTTTATTTTTTTTTTTTTGTTTTGTATTGTTTTGTAGGCAGCCTCCCTTTTTGCATGTAAACATACCCTCGATGCTTAACTTGTTTGCATTTTAAGTGCGCATTGCACGACTTATGGAGAGCTGCTTAAAACGTCTAACTCACGTCGAAAAGACGTTGCATTAGTTGTTTTGTAAAAATGAAGTAAAGTCTTCTTGTGTGGCCCCCCATCATCACAGCCTGGCTTTAGTGAGGGCGTGACTTCTAAGTCGATAAATCAAAGAAGGATTTTTTTTTTTTCTTGTTTTGATTTCAATGATCAGGCCTAAAGAGGTTGGTTAAAAAAGGGAACAAAAATTAAAAAAAAAAAATCTTTGTTACTGTTTTAATCGTCAGATTGATCCCTGACCCACAGGTTGGAGATACTGTGCCACTTGCTGAACTTGGATTCCAGTTAACTTCGAATAATACTTTGACCATCTGTATAGCATTGTAACAGCAACAAAACTCCCAAAAGTAATATTTCTAGCCTGCAAATAGTTTTGTAGAGGACTTAGTTTTTTCAGGTTTACAGAAAGTAAAGTTTAGTAAATCTGCTGAACACAGGGGGCTACAGAGCTGATTCTATTTAGTTTTTGTAGATAACTCGAATTTAAACCATTTTCTTCTCTGGGTCAACAGTGAAGGCTGGAGGTAAACGGGTAGCCAAGAAAAGCATGGAAGATGGCACCCATGGGACTCCAGAGAAGGAGACCAAGAGGTCTGATAAACCAAGGTTGGCAGTGCTCATCTCTTAAGATATAATAAATGGGTTTGAAGTGTTAACTAAAAGGGCTATTGTCTCACACCATAAAATCTTAGAATAGTCGGCAGTATTTTTGATCTAGTAGATTATTGAAATTTGTTTTTATACGTGTGATCTTGCTGCAGGTCCCTCGCCACATCCAACAGGATGCAACAAGTTAGTATGCTTCTGGCAGGAACTCTTGACAAGGTAAAGAAAAAAAACATTGCCTTTTTTTTTAAAAAAAAAAAAGTCACGGTGCCTCTCATGCCACAGTGTGTAATAAACTCCTGCCTGTTTGCAGCTGAGCCATGACTTTCCAGAGACGCCAGTGAGCGTGAGGCACAGCAAGCTGCGCCCCGCAGTGGAGAAGCCCCACTCCCCCCGGACCTTTCTCATCCAGCAGCCGAGGAAGTTTTGAACAACATCTCAGAGGGAACCGTGTCAAGCCAACCGTGAAACACGAACCTGAAGTGTTAGACACATGAGGGGACTGGCATGTTGTCTGTAAATTGTCCGTGTTTATAGAGAGGGAGCGAGAGCTTTCATCAAGCTCTGTGTTTACTTTCTGGGCTGTACTTGTTTGTGAGAATACTATAAACCAGCATTGAATGTGTCTTTTCTAGCGTTGTAAGAGAAATGCTGTAGTTGTATTTCCCAGCTGATGAAAACCAGATGGTGTTTGGGTATGTTTAATATGGGGGTTGTTAAGTGAGGTTTTTGAGAAAGCTTATATATATATTATTTTTTTAAAAATTTTTTTTTTTTTTTTTTTTTTTTTTCCCCCCCAGTGAAATCTTCACTATGTATTGCTCGGCTCTTATTAGATTTGATTTTAAAAAAAGAATACAAATGAATAAATAAAGATGAATAATTTGCATTCCCTTGCTAGATTGCAGATCTTCTTTTTCCTCAATGTTTATTTTTGATGTAAGCTACAATGACCACTAGGTGGAAGCAAAGTGCCATTTATAACAAACAAACAAAAAATCTGGTTATTTGTGACCTTCAAAAATCAAACGATTTCAACCGTCATTGCTTTTTCAGGCATTTATTCACTTTCCTCAGTACTCCTGTGCATTGCAAAAACTGGTGTAACAAGTGGCTCCAATGACTAAATCTGGACTATCGTCATGATCCAAAATCCCAAATTGTCCTCATTGTTGCCAAAGGAGCTATTTTAGTATCCTGCTTGAATGAAGGTTTCCATTGTGTTTGGTGATTCACCGTTAAGTGGTGTGAATAGAAGAACTCTTGGGGAACTTCCCATAAAGGCTAGCTAGGTCTTGTAAGTGAACAAGAGCCACAGAAACTGCTCAGCTTTGCTTGAGGGCAAATTACTCTCAACAAAATGTTGCATCTGCAAGAGAGGACGGCTGTTAAGTAAAACAAAGAAGATGCATGCTGATTTAGGGTCAGATTTATGAGTAAAGTTGTATCCTGCAGGCTGGAGTCGGGCATCTTTTATATGCATGAAATCATATAGCCAGCCTGAAGTTTGTTTTGGGGAAATGCCACACGTTGGGCCTGCAGAGAGCATTTCCTCCACGACAGATTCAATTCTACACAATTTTCTGCATCCTGATTTATAGCTATGTGGTTTTGTTGCCCATTTTCTTTAAACATCCGAAAAACTAAATCATTTGTTTATGATTTATTTCAGAATGTATGCTCTCTCGCACCTTATTTTCAGAAATAAGTTGTGCATATACTACGTGGGACTTTATAATTGACAGGAAGTATCAGCTGCCAGACCGTGGGCCATGAACAGTCTTTTAGTAATGCTATACTTCTGCACACCCACACTGCAGAATATGCCTTTGTGTCCAAGTTATTAGTTTCAATAAAAGCCCTGCGAGCGTGGAAATAAAGTACTCCAATCCTAATCCTGAGTGTGTGAGCATGGAAGTGTGTTTGCCCCGTTCTCGTGTGTCATGTCGTCCATGTGTTCGCTCGTGACCTTCTTGTTTGCATCAGAAAGCCCTCAAACAATATCCGCTCGTTTGTTTCGCCAACAAAGTACTCGACGATAGCCCTTTGCAAACACAACGTGCCGACCTTAAACTCTCTCTGTGATGCTCATGCTGTTCACACATGCCTTTGATGCCATCTGTGTGTAAAGTTCAGAGGCCTCTTCTGCTCTGATCGAGGAGTGGAGCAGTTGGTGGTCTTCATGCCTTGCAGACATGGGGCATTTCACTGCCAGTGTCTGCCCATTCCCTGCCATCTGAAGAGCCTCGCTGACCCTGTGACGCCCACCGCACTGCTGAGAAAACACTGCACACCGAGTGTATAACACCGCCTCACACAGAGGGGTGGGATGACTGAGAAGATGTGGTTTGCAGTCCCAAAATATATATATTCCTATCAACACAGTACACTTTTAAAGTATGCAGGTTAACTCCTTACATTACACAAGAAATAATACAGAATTACAATTGACAAAAGACAGTTATGATGTTATGGTATTACACTTCTGTTGGACACATCTTTGGTGAGATCTTGCACATGAAACAAACTGCATACAATATTGTCACCTCATGAGGTCCCCATAGACTAAGGTGTGCTGTGAGCGTCACTCAATGGAGCAGGGTGAGTCAGAAAGCCATTGCAATTAATTGTATTCCACAGAGTAGGCATTTATTTGCATGTTTGAAGCTTTAAGTTCATTAGATACTGTTTTGTATGTACCTGCATGGTGAGAACATACTAGCCTCTACATAGAAATAACATTTGAAGTAAGATATGTGCTGATATGACGCCAACAGTAGACACAGATTCAGCACCACACACTAAGCTACTGAAAGACATCCTGCTTTTAACAGCCACTCGCAAACCTAAGCCAATTAGGCTACATTTACATAAAAGCTTTGACTCATGTTTCAACCCATCGTCTCCTATTGTGCATCAAGACAGGTGATGTAACACAGTATACTTGATAAGATTGCTAGTACTGGTCATTCAAAATGTGGGCATCATAGGCTATTTAAATTCAACCTCATTTTAATCAGGTACAGTGCTCAGGTTGTTTAGAACATAATGAAAATACTCCATTAAAAGTCTCTCATTCAAAATTGTAAGAGTACATCATTATTAGCAATAAAATGTATTAATAGTAAAAGTGCTTGTTGTAAAAGACTGGCCCCATTCAGAGTGATAAATCTTTGATGCAAAGCAGCCTTTTAATGTTGTAGCCCGTCCAGGTGGCGCAATGTAGCAATGCATCATGTTTTACGAGCTTATTTAATCTTACTTTATCTGCAGAGTAGCCAAAAATGATAAAACAAGATTAATATATGGAGTAAAAGTTACTATATAATATGTAAAATATTTTGATCTGAAAAAGGCGTGAAAAAAAATGTCTTACAGGCCAAGATGACATCTTTAAATTTCTTATTTTGTTTCCAAAAATGAAAAATGAATAATTTTCCAATTATATGAAAAATAAAAAAGCAGCAAATCCTGACTCTTTAGAAGCTGGAATCAGAAATGTTTGGCAATTTTTCTTGATAAGTGACTTAAATAATTACACCAATTATCAAAATTGTTGTTCATAAATTCTGAAGTGAATTAATCGTCTCACCTCTACTGTGACATGAAGCCTACTGGTGCACAAAAGTACAACGTCGGACAAAATGGAAAAAGGTTAAAAGCAGCCCACCAAAATCCTTAATGTTGCTTTACCTCTGCACTCAGTTAGCTTTCAACATCAGTGTTATAAGATTTATTTTGTATTTGTTTATTTTTATGTATCAGTATCACACAGTTTTATTTGATGAGTCATAATTTCTAGGAAGTTTTCTGGAAAAAACAAACAAAGAAACAAACAACAACTATGTGATCTGGTATTTATTAGAGGGAAACGTTTTGAGGCAGTTATTTTAATTGGATATTGTTTAGTTGTGTTGAGATTATGAGTAGGAAATTCCCTGAAAAAGCTTTATTTCAATCATAATGAGCAGCAACTTGAACAAATACAAATGGATAATCCAGGAAACTATTTTTCGTTGTGGGGGATTGGGGGGGATTTGGAGGACTTCCGTATTTCTGGCTATGTCCCAACACCATACCCCCTGCAGCTTACAGTTTTCCTAATACATGTATCTTGCATCTTGCATCCTGTCGTGTCCATGAGGCATGCACAGATACATGAGGAGGAAGAGGAAAAGAGGAGGAGGAGGAGGGGTATTTCATCTTGGTTCCTCTGTGGATGTGCCTCCCCTCACAGATGACCTCATGCGGGGAGGAGGAGCCCAGCGTCCCGCAGCCTACCTTTGGTGGATCCAGTGGGAACTGAGTTCGTGTGGAGATTACGCTGGAAGACTGGGGAAAACTTTTTTTGGTACTTTAATACCCATGACATTTATCAGGTAAGACTCTAAAAAATATTCCCAAGTTGTGCTGTGTCGACAGAGTTCTCCCGGAGGTGTCGGTTCACCGGTTCATAAAAGTAACGGCAGAGAGTTGTTTCAGTCAGGAGTTTTGGTGCCATTTTCCTGGGGGAGGAATGTCGAGACATGCCCATTGAGAGCCGCCCGTCAAAAAACCAACGGGGATGACAGCAGTGTGCGTTTCATTTTGGAGATATTCGGGGTTATTTCAGCCTCTGTTGTCGACTTATTTCCTGCGTCGCTGGCGTTACTTACGTTAAAGTGTTACCCGTTACTCGAGCTAGATAGCGGAGCATCCAGCTCGATGTTGGCGTAAATCAAACACAGTCCACAGGTAACGTTTCCATTTGGGTTCGGCGTGAAGCGAAGCTCGCGCTGGACTCACACGTCACACTGAAACTGAAGAACGTGGATCAAACAAGTTGATATTTGGTGTTTCACTTTTATTTTAGGTGCATATTTTCCTCGTATTAAAGAATAGATATAATGCTTTAAGCTATGGTTTGTCTTTGAATATGTAATCTATTATATTGGCAACAGATTTGATAGTAATGAATTAGAAAAGTAGCAAATAGCTACAGATGTGAGATTATTATGGTTGAGTGGAAGTAAATGGCTAATATGAATAACACTTCCTGTGACACAGGGCTGCAATTATTGATTAATTCCTCTATTGATCATTTAATGTCAGTTAATAATGCCTCTCACAATTAGTGTCAAATGTCACCCTGGCTCTGGGGATTTAAAAACATATATATATTTGACAGCTTTATGAATATTTCATGCTTTTTGCTTGTTACTGTTTGCGGTAACCTTTCTAAAACGGATATCTAAGAACATTTGAAGATAGATAATAGCTATTGCGGAGTAACATCCTGCTCAGTAGGATGCAGATGTTTAACAAAAAAGGTCCTTTGCATTTCTTATAACTGTGTGGTCTTGTTTGATCCCGATGTTAGTCTGTATTTTGTGATTTGGATGCGGCAGGCTTTCAAACCAGGACCCAGCCCAGATACAGTGGTAGGTTTAAGGCAACAGGACTGTAATCTTGTCTGCCCACATAGATTGAGTCATTGAAGTTTGACCACCGGCTGTAGATGACTTTTGCTGTATTCAGCATATTTTCCACTGAAGGAATCTCCTTGCAAACTCAGCCAGGTGCTTTGAAACGTTTTCCCTTTCAGAGAAATTGCTTGTAAATTTCAAGATGCAGTTTTGATCTTTGAGAGCACATGAAGTCATCCACTCAGTGTTGTCTCTGAGCAAGTGATGTAAGGTCTTCATAAGCTGCTTCCTGTGTTAGCTTCAAGGGCAAATCCACTCTACATACACTGCTGATTTTTAATTTTACACTCAACAGGTGCCGCAGCTGACAATCATGCTTGACTGCCAGTTAACGCGGAGATAGTCGGTATTAACTTTCCGACATAATTTCAGGCAATTTCACGCTGATTGTGGAACCATTACAACGGATTTGCATGCCTCTATGCCGTGGCTAGAGCTACCACAATTGCCTACCAACTGCAGGGTTATGAGACTGTTTGCACTACAGAGCACTCATCTTATTGAAAGTGCCACAAGAGTCTGCCTCCCAGTCTCTCTACAGAGAGTCGGGTTCCCATGGTCCCCGGCCAGTTGGCCAGTAACAGATACTGGCATCAGAGTCGCATTGTTATGGCTGAGGAGGGAACGTTATTGGACCCAGTGACCCGACAGACAGCACACTCTGAGTTGTTGATGATGATGATTATGATTTTGTACGTTTTGAAAAGGGCTACTCATTGCAGAAGCACTTGGTTCCAAAAGGAAGCAGGAAAGAGAGATTTTTTTAGAGTTTATTCTGGTTCAGGACCGCTATACTGAACGTTGTGACGTGGGATTCTGTAGATTTGGGATTTCAGTACACTTGATACTAACTAAACCTGACCACAAATATAAGCTGCACCATAATGTCCTAACACACAGATTAACCTTACTTATATTGTACTGTCCAACTCACCTCCTGTTGGTTTGGTTTGGCTCGTATGAAAACTGTCATTCAAATATCAGGTAGGGTTTGGACTTACTGTAGATTTGGGATTTTAGCTTGAATTTGAAAGCTAAAGTACTATTATCCATCTACTTATCATGAGAGCTCTCGAGGAAGCAATCTCCTATGCTGTCTAATGGGATTTTCATAATGTGTACTGTAAGTGGCTGTTGTGTATCATGGCCAAGACGTGTTCAGATGTCAAAATCATTGAGGTGTTTTTTTTTTTTGGCATGTTGTCCAATAACTGTGTAATACCAGAGGAGGCAAGAAGCTGTTACTCCCTCTGAGCTCCTGAAACTGAAGCAGTATGTGTTTAATGCCACGCTGTGGGTGCAACACAATCTCCAGCAATGAGGTAGCCGAAGAGCCATAAACACCCAACATGGCTGCAAAAGTAGGATAATACTTTACTACAATACTCCATGTTCTACTTACTCTTGATTGGCCTCCTAAAAGAAGACTCGTGTCACAAAACATCAAATATAAGGCCTAAATATTTCCCAGGCAAAGAAATGATGATGTATCCTCCGTGTCGGGGTGAAGGATCGTACACAGGCCTGCTGGCAAAGTGGCATTGTGTAATTGAATTAGCTCAAGTTTCCTAAAGGCTCATGACACGTTTTGTATCAAAACTCCTTGCCTTAGCATTTCATTTCCCCTGAGGACATCTATTAAAACATTACAGAATGACAGTCATACATATTGAGTTGCCCTATATACCAATGCTGAATTTATCATAACACAACTTTATCGCTAGAGTTGAAAGTCCATGTAAGCAGGCGTGTATGCCTTTATTAAGGTCTATGCACGTGCATGTGTGTGCGCTCATGCTTGCGTGTGTGTGTGTGTGGAAGTGCTTCTTAGTTACAGCTGTTACTGATTTACACTTTTGTCAAGCTTTTTTGAAAACCCAACAGACAGAGGGAGAGAGAGATGCAGAGAGAGGGAGAGGGAGGGCGAGAGAGAGAGACAGGCAGACAGAGAGAGAGAGAGAGAGCCTCAGGCACAACAAAGTGTGAAATTCAGTGTTAGTGAAAAGGTGCTTGCAAAGAATTATGTTGTGATCAATTTTGTTGACATTGGCAAAATGATAAAGCAGAATTAGTATTCTTTCCAATGTGTCATGATTATTGTAGCCTTGACAGCTCGTGCAGCTCGAGCAGCAAGAAGAAAACAAACCACCTCGACAGATTTGATGAATCTCTGTCTGTGTAGAGATTATGATTCTGCTTTCAGTTTCAATAAGATACGATTGAACACCACATTTATGTGGGGAAGGCCCCGTTCAAATGTCCGCCCTAAGCACTGCACCCTCATAGACTTTAATATCATGACTTCTATGACGTTGGGACCGGGTGTAAGTGTTTTGATATGTTCCTATCATAACAATGAATCGGTGAAACTAATCTCATCTGGATTTGTTAGTTTGTCTCAGGGTCAGATGTGTCCAATTTGTCTTAATGCTATTTGCGTCTCTAACGTCAGTGCACACAAAACAAACTGACTAGAAGCTTGTCTCATGTGACAACAGTAACTGTGTGTAGTATGTATATTAATCTGCAAAGATAGGAGTCCTCCCCTATTCAGTTATGGCATACAAAGTGATAATCCACCTTTCATCCTTCGCTGTTTAATTACATTAACTTTTTTTTTTAACACTAAAGTGTTCAGTCAGTATAAATAAAGTGAGACGGGCTCAGAATTAACCTGCACTCCAAAACTGAAAGTGGGTATCTTATCTGCAAAGTGCTTCTTGTTCTGAAGCCCCGTTGAATGTACTCTGACTGAAATCCTGGTTTATAGGCATGTAGTGTTTCCTCTTAAGTAAGTTTATTACATGTAACCCTCTGACCTACAAATCTTAGCCTGGAATAATCTCTCTGTGGGTTGCAGGCACTTCCTGTAGACTTTAAACACAACTGTTAATGTTTTACCCTTAATCAAACACCAGGCTTCCCGGGAGACAAATGTCGGATTGAGCGTATGCAATAAGGCCGATAATACAGCCTTTTGTTTATTTTTCTACTCCAGATGTTCATTAACACTTAATTGCTGTGGCAAATCAGGGATGGTGATGCAGTTCAGTCTGCAGTGTTCACAGGAGTTAATGGCTGCAGCTCTGATGAGATGATTGTTGTTACTCGGTGTGCAGTTAGTGCTGGCTGATGGTTTCAGAGGAGGGGTGGTGGTGGGTGGTGTGATGTAACACGTGTGTAATTGTTGTGGAAAGACTTCCAGCAAATTCAAGAGGAAAAGGCAAAGACCCACTGCACTGTTCACTCATTCATAAATCCATGTTACACTCTGA
The DNA here is from genome assembly GCF_004355925.1 of Anarrhichthys ocellatus. NCBI lineage: Eukaryota > Metazoa > Chordata > Actinopteri > Perciformes > Anarhichadidae > Anarrhichthys > Anarrhichthys ocellatus. The sequence continues at coordinate 5,149,887 of NW_022280050.1, forward strand.
TCTGTCAAGCTCAATTAATGTACGTTATTTGTAAGTCTATGGCTGGCTCAGTTTCTATTTTACTCTGGTTAGCTTGTGCAATGTCCTGTCTTATTCCAACATTTTAGTTTTCAGTTTCCACGGCCTGGGGTGAATTCAGAGCAATGATTGCCTCCTAAAACATGCCTTGACACTTCTAGAGCAACACTGCTGGGATACAAAGACACCGTAACTGCTGAGCCAGCATGTCGGCCTGTGTATGGATTCATTATTCATCAGTCATATTAGGAAAGATCAAGGACAAGTGGCCTCTGAGGGCCGATCGGTCTTTCCAAAAATGACGGTGCTTTTCCCACGGCCGTCTAATCAGTAGATCAGACTTGTTATCCTTTTTAATTTCACGCTGAGCCCGGTGGCTGGTCCTCCTCAATAATAAACTAGCTGGCTTGGCCCCAAGCTAGATTTATGAATCGGTCTGTGTCTGTGATATGATGGCACAATATAATTCCCCCACTAGGCAAAGGTAAACAATCACAGGTCTCATGAAGTGAATATCCGCCTCTTTTCTCATGATTTAGTTTTGAAGAATCCTTCCCTGAAATTGTCTCATATTTTCTCAGACTCGAGCTACATGATCATGTTTGCAAATACCACCACATGTCATGCTTAGAGCCCAGTTATGAGCCCAGTGCTACCGATGATAGCATCCTTCTCCTATATAATCTTCCTGAAGAAGAGTCCATTAAAGCCACCACTTTCCTTTGTGTCTAATTGCTCTTTTCAGCTGTATAAACTATTTGTATGAACCTAAGAACCTTTTTCGGGTTTCTTGGAGGCATGCAGGTTTCAGGTTTGGTTCCTGGGTCATAGATCCGGCCGCTCAAACTGTTCCTGCTTCTGCGGTACTGCTTCCTGGTGGCCCTGGTGGCTCTGGTGGCTCTGGACTGAGTTTGCATTGCTGAATGTTGTGGGGAGGTCAAGCACAGACCCTGAGACTGCTATAACTTGTGTGGAGCGTTCATTCAGACTGTTCGGGCTTTTCATGCAAATGGCATGGTGGCTGGTTGCTTTACACACTGTGGTTTGTGGTTTGTCACCGGTGTTCCTCTTTGTTTAGGCGGTTTAGTGTGATGCTGCACACTCTGCCTTCAAATACAGTTTGAAAGGCATATTGTTGTGCAATTGTGTCCCCTATCATACACAATATGCTCATTTGGTGATCGATTCTTGCAGGTTGATAGCAAACTAGCCACATCTGTACACATTTGTACAGTGTGTTTGTAATTCTAATGTAGTTACCCCACTGCTTTTTTAAGTGTAAGTACTGTTGTACTAGTTAGACTATTTGTTCTACCTCGTGTTTAAGTTGAAGTAAAATGTTACTGATATGTTAAGCAAGTAGGCATGCCTGAATGAGCATGTTTAAACTGCTGGCCTGTCGAATGATACAAGCGCGGTGTAGTATTATACTAACAAGTTAAACATTGTCTTTATTCTTGAAGGTCAGCTGTTGGCGTTCCAAGACATTTCACTTTTGTGCTCACTATAAGATGGAAACCTGCTTCTCGGAGGCTCTAAGGTGGGGACTGTGCTGGAAACACTTCAAACCGGTACACTAGTTACATAAAATGTCTGTTCTTTTGTTATTTCCCCTGCACTCATGCGAGTGCGAATAACAACCTTTGCTTACAATGGCCGACACTGAGACCGTGTTGTCCTCCATAGCTACTCCCCACACTTCCTTCTTCTCGGGGCTTGTGAGCTAACTTCTCATTGTTTGTGGACCACTTGAACTCAAACGTCCAGGCCGGGGCCTGTTTCCTGCACTCGGTGAAGGGACAACAAAAGAATAGATAATTATGGTGTTCACAGGGACATTTAAAAAAATATCGGATCACTTCGAGGCAGTGTTTGATAAACTCACTTGAGGGTCAGCCAATAACGAGAATTTCTGCGAGTGATCATTCATTGTAGAATCTGTTGATCAGGAGAGCTCAGCGGGGCGTTTCAGCCCGGCGAGAGATGAACGCACGGGGTGGAAAATAGCTGTTTGCTGCGATCCTGGAAGCGTGGTGATCTGAGCATAATGGCACCACCTAATAGAGGACAAAGCAGGTTTTAACCCATCAACCACCAAAGTATGTGCAATGCATCTCTGCCAAGAGACAGTGGGAGCCCAACAATCCTATTTCCGTTCTATATACACAGCTTCTCAGATGACTGTGGTATAGCTACCTGACCCCATTAACCACATGTCACATCAGCATTGTTCAGGTGAGGATTTTTTCTTCCTCACAACCCTGTATGGATTTGAACTCCATCAAGTCGGGAATGACCTGGAAAAACATACATGTTGATAACCCGAGGCACCCTTTAACCACCCCTGGTTTCCAATTTCTCTTCTGTGAAAGGAAACCGTCCCTTCATTGTACGAGAGACTGGAGTCCTTTTTTTATTGTTGCCTTGAGCCGTTCCAAGGTAGCAGAAGGTCCGCATGTGAAGGTCATAGAGCTCGAAAATGCCAGCTGTGGGGAAGCATCCTTAATATTACACACGGTATTGTCCAAATCCACTGATATGGTCTTTGCTGTGTGTTTTGGGGCAGTTTGAAGCCTGTTGAGCACTTTTGTTGACTAGGTTGTTGGTCTCTTGGCATAATACTGTGCTCTTTCTTCTGGGCTTCTTCTCGCACAGAACACATGTGAATATTGAGAGTGTATTTTTGTCCTTTCAGCCTGTGTGTGTCCACAAAGACCCGTGAGCCACTGTGTGACTTTCACAGTTCTGTTTTAATATTGAGGGGCCCCTTCTAAGGGGGCCAAGCTTTGAGGCTGATATCCAAATACAGCTTAAAAGCACTGGGATGGACCTGACTTTGAGGGCTTGAGGAATCTGGATGCCCGTCTTTCTGCATACCGTGCAGTCCTCGACTCCTCTGTGAGGAGGCTTTCTTACAAAGGTCACCGCTATAGCCCCACCACAGCTTAAGCCGAGCTGAATTTGATGTCGGTTGTGGTGCTTTTGCTATCGTAGGATCCACATTTCCTCACATGTACCTCCAATACAAACAGCCTAAGGCTTAGGCAACATCAACACATATTGTCCTCGTGTCTGTTTCAAATATTGTGGATTTTCTTTGTATATAAGTTAGAGGCGTTCATCTTCACTGTCCTCACGAATTGTGATTCACCAATGATTTAAATTCCCAACGCTTCTCTATTCATCACAATGTATTGCGTCCTTAATTTTCTGTATTGCTGCACATGGCTACTTTTGCATCAAACAAGCAGTCAGATGCATCTGAACTCACTTTTATTTAGAAAGTGCTTTTTTAAAACTGCATAGCACATAGTGGCTAGTTCAAGGGTCCTTGGAGTTTATTGATCACACAACATATACGCAGAGCTGGTCTAAATATTGGTTATGTATTTATGGTTTAATTTGTTCAAAGAGCCAGTGACATCTTACTAATTGTACTGTTTCCCCGAATACTTGGTTCACTTCTGAGAATAAACGTTGCTGTTGCACCTCTACCAGACATCTTTGGAATCAGTACAATGATAACATCATCTTGATCCCTGACCATCTGTGGCTGCTGCAACCTAGTGTCATGGTTGTCCGTTCAGTTGGAAGGAATGTGTCTTGTTGGGGAAAGTATTCAGACTGTTCTGGTATGTAGCACTGGGTCTATGTTGTGGCTCCTGGAACCAAAGGACTCTTGGTACATTACATGTTGCGATCACTATGGCATTGTTGAATGAGTATTATTGACGAGACTGTCTTTCTTTCTTTTTGAGTAATGTTCAGGGCTTTATTCCCCTCCCCTTGGATTAAAACGTCTAATGGAAGCACACCTCAGGATACAAAGTGATAACTGTAGATGATGGCCGACGAGGTGTCTCATTCTCACAGTTGGTACTGACTGTGTGTGTCTGGTGGCTGTGATGGGGGAGGGAGGGAGGGGCGGTGGAAGGAATTTGTCATGTTGGCTTTTGGAGTTTCAAGAGGGCGTTTCTCATTTCCTTTTGGGTTAAACTGAGTGATGTTTATTGTCACTGTGGAGATGAGCAGCCAGCTCCCAGACAGCAGTTAGCAGTTCTACTTACCACGCAAATGTACAACACTACGCTATATTAGACTGAATTACACCATTCTGTGCACATACAGACAGGCACAGTCCTCAGATCTGTTTCTACCTCGCCGCCATGTTATTTGTTCAGACCCCTGCATTCTTAGGAATTACATTAAATCCAGTTCCAGAACTTGTTCAGAGTTATTTTTTTTACCACTGCTACAACCTTACGACCGCCATTTGATTGGTTGTTGTCAGCTAGTCAAAGCACCAAGCGGACAAAGCTCATTCCAAAACAAGAGTGAATGTTGGTGTCAACGGTTGTGCACTTCTGGTGTCGTTGGGCTGGGGAGAAGGTGCCGACTTTGAATGTTGTGTTTAGATAACGAAAAATCAGACTCGTTCTGCTTTAAGTACAGTCAAATATCAGCATTAAATCAATTTAGTATTTTTATCAGAGAGTACGACTAGATTTAGTAATCGTAGCGTGTTTGTTGCTTTCGTTTGCGCATTTGGGTGTAATTATGTTATGACATTGGCATAATTGTATCGTATCAAACCATATATTTGAATGATTTCCATTTATCCTGTACATAATGTTGACAGTACTGTTGGAATAGCAGGATCAGTCAGTAATAAATGTCTTTCTTCAGTGCAATCGGACTACTTAAATCAACTGTGTTGACACTTTCGCATGGTCTTGTTAAAGCAAGTCTTAGATGTCAAGTTCAGGTGTTACCTGGGAAGGGACTTGCCTTGAGAGAGAGAAGAAGAAGGCGAGGTCACGGTTACACTGAAAGCACCTGACCATCCTGATCAGATGACGTGAGTGAAACCAGAAGAAACCAGGACTATGAAGTCATCTCCAGAGAGGGGATGATTGATGGAATCTGCCAGACCTAGAATTGCATTATGAAGCCTCTCAGGGTGGATGTTGTGGCTGGAATATTGAATTAACGTTTGGGCGAATTTAAATGAAATTAGTTTTCACTGCAGACTGATTGAAGGGCATTGATGTTGTATTATTTTGAAAACTGAACAGAGCCAAAGAAATATGAAGATGACCACGTGGATCAGTTCCAGACGGTAAATGTGGGGTAAGATAGGCTTGCTATGTGTGTGTTGTGCTGCTTTGGAACTGCTTTCATAGTCTTTGATTAAGGCTGGGTGGAGTTAAACCTCATGAAAAGTACATTTTTCTTGGAGCAATCAAGGTGGGTTTGAGGTGCAGAGGCTCATCGGGGATTTGCCCCCGACGTCTCCACCTCCAATAACAGATTCAGTAGAGGCTCTGCTGCACGATGTTTCATCTGACACCTTCAATGACGTAAAAGGGCCAATCGATAGCCTCTCTGTCGGCAGCAGAAGAGGACCCATTTTTTTTTTTTTTTAAAGCCTGGATTCTGGAGTTGAGAATTCAGCGTGTTGTGTTTGCAGTAGGCATTCCCTTATTTGGTTGAAACCATTGGTTTCATCGGAAAGATTGCTCCGCTGCTATTAATACAGCAGGGTAGCAACCTATAATGTCTTTAGAGGGTTAGAAACCAAAAGTACCACACAATTAAGTGTTTTAACTGCTGCTGTGTTCAGTTAAGTATGTTTTTTTTTTAATTGTAAAACGTCGTAAGACCTTCAATTCATGTTATACCGCTTAACTCTAAGGATTCAAAAGGCACACTATAGCTCGAGAACAACCATGCAGAGCTTCCAAGTTCATCCACATAGCATCACTTACATGTGGAATTCGAGGCATTCGGCGGAGTGTTTTCCTGCATAACAAGATAGAAGAAAGTCGTCCCCTTTTTCTGTTTAAATATTAGAGTGTTCTTTCCGTGCGCCCCTCCGCTGATGACCTGCAGGATTGGGAGTGCTGTGGGAAAACTCCCCGGCGGGTGCCAGCTAAGCAGCATGAAATGCGGATGTAGACTGTTTTTTCCATTTGCTGTTAGATTTTTTCGAGGACACATTTTGTATCGTTTTATTTCGTCCCGGGTAAAAGAAATACCTGCATGTGTAGTTGTTTGAAGGGTTTTTGCATTGACAGGTGTGAATAGAGGAGGCTTCTGTTTGTCTTTTTTTTGGACGAGTGACAATAGATACAGTTCTGTTGTCTTTGTCGTGCTTTGAGTGACTGAATGTTTTATTTTTTTTTGTTTCCTCCCAGGGGCCCTACAGAGAGGCTTTCAGGAATTGTGCCATGTTCAAGGCAGTGCTGAAGAAGAGCAGAGATGGAGGCAAAGGGAGCAAGAAGGATTCAGGTATGTGGAAGATCAGGAGGAAAGACTGCAAGCTAGGTTCCACTCTGCACCCCAAAGGCTTAGACACGAGCTCTATATTTCAGAGGCAGATGTACACTTCAGATCATCCTACTCTGTGTTAATGAATTAATTTCTGAATATGGAAACTTTACAAAGTGAACGGACAACTTTAAATACAGGTAGGCTGACAAAATAGCGGTAGTGGTATACAACTTAAAAAGAACATTCCTCCAGTTCTTAGTTTATGACACAGTTATTAGCACTGTGACCATAACTCAAATGGCTTTGATTAAGGATATGTACAGATATGAAAAAGTTGTTGCATGTTTTGTAGCTTTGCACCGCAATTGGGTACAACAACAGGCCCAGTAATGGTAAGGACCTATTTAGTCTGTGTAGGGATAGTGTGCAGCATTAACTTTGTCAGCTCTCAGAAGCCCGGCATCAGCCCACTGCGTCTTTTAATCACTTCAATTCAGAGCTGGATATATTCCATCTTTCTTCGATATATTTATTTTTTGACTGTAGAGACAACTCTGCCATTGTGTCGGATGTGAACAGATGTTTTCTTCTCCTTTTGGAAGTCTGTATTGTTTTCCAACATGACTAAACATGAGTCACGCTCAGCAATACATTGTTGACTAGTCTCTTGTTCACACAACACTCCCCCCCTCCGCTGATCTGTCTTTACATAGCCTGTGACCGTTTACGCTTACACTGCATCTACCAGCCTAGACTTGATGTACAGCCTCAAGACTGGTTTTCACAGGTAGTCTGGTTCAAACAGTCACTGTACACGGTAGGTTCACATCTCACACTTGTGCTCTTTCTGCATTTGTCTGACGTGATCGTTTCACTCAACGCTGAAATTAAAGGGGAAAAGATCACCTCCAGTCATCTCCTCTGCTCTTCAGCCCAGAACAAAGGGACAATTGAGTAGTGTGTGCTTGTATTGTTTTATATCAAGTTGTTGCAACCTGTCCCGCACGTATGAATCACTCTGATAGCTTCCCTGTTTACCCAGACACCCACACCCACACCACGCACTTAAAGACAGGAGTGTCCGTGTGCGTGAAGGCCGGGAGCAGCAGGGTTTTATGGCGGGATACAGCTCCTTTATCCCAGCCTCACTCGCCCAGTTGTACCCCATCCATCAAGCTAAAGCATCTCTGTCTCCCTTTCTCATGCTGGGACAATAAAACCGGGCCACTCTTCTCTGTTGTTTAGGGCTCTTAAAGACAGATGAGAGGTCACAGAGATGCAACAGTTAGCGCTGGCCACTTTGCCACACTGTTGTTCCTGCATGGGGCACAAATCTCTACTGCATATCTTTTTATTATTTTCAGGCGTGAAGAGTCAGACTCGATGAAATGTGTGTAATTTTTTTATGAGCTTGTCGGCAAATCACCTGCAATAATAGCCTGTAATAAATAAGAGTTATTTGTTATACTGTCTTGATTATGTTCCTTAAAACATTTTGATTATACAGTATATATCGTATTTGAATCCATATTAACACTTATGGTAGGTCATTTTTATTAGTCGGCTATAAAATAAGTTTCATTCATTAAAATTACCTTTATTTGCTTGAAAGGTATTCATTTGCATGCCTTCACCCCGTGTTTACTTGTCTGTTGTCCTTTTTTTTTCGTAATTTCAGATCCTTCCTGGGATCTGAAATTAGTTTTTTTTTTTTAAACACAGAAGCCCTGATGGGGAAGGCCGTGTTAATCACATCGGGTACACCGCAGTGTAGTTGATGGTCTTTGAGACCAGATAGTACCATATTGGACATAAAATATTCACTGCACCTTCTGCAAGGCTTAATTTCATTTTGATCCCAAAGGGGTTTCTGGAAAGATTATTGTTTTGGAAGTAAAATGTCTGCCGCTTAGGAGTTTCCGTCTCTAGTTTATTATACATGCTTCTATCTTTCTGCCATTTTCAAATTGGAATATTGTCAAGGATTTGTTTACTTTGGTTGAAACAGCTTTATATATGACAGTTGGTATTCATCTTGTGCTTACAAGTTTGTTTGGTTTGTTTTTCGCAGATAAATGAAAATGTCATTCATTAGTCATTGCTTTTTACGCAGCTGCTTGCTTGCTGTACAGATGTTCCTTCCTTCAGAGAGACCAGAAGTACACCATCCTTGTAAAATCTGCTCAGCAAAATATAATAAAACTCAGTGGGAGGAAAGACCTTGATAATGGTATAATTGCAAGATAGCTCGGCCATATGTTGCTCATGATATGGTGGCTGCGGACTGATGGCAACTTTAAAGCAGTCAAGGAAACTTGGCCCCTGTACAGTCATTAGCTCTCCTTTGGGATCACCCCATTGCCAAGACCTCAAAACACACAGTTTGCTAATTTAGTCCTCTCCATCATGTGCTCCTCCTAGATCCTCTTCCTCCTCCCTCTCGCTTGCCTCCTCTAGACTCCGTCTGTAAGGAATCTGTTTGGAATTGGCCTTTTTAATCCCTTTTAAGCACTTTTTATGGTCTGTCACTCCGGAAGTGGGATGCTAGTTTGCTATGGCCTGTTGCCTTTGATGTCAACATTTTTTTTGAGAGAGGTTGCATTGCAAGTAGGTCTCACTGCAGTTAATAGATTTCAGGACCTAGAGGCACAAGAAGATGATTATATTGTAAAGACCCAAACAGTGTTTTAATTGGTGTTCTCTTTGATGATACAGGCCCCTCAGATTTTACTGCGAATTTCACCTCTGACTCCCCATTAATTCACAGCAGTGTCTGGTCTCGTAGTTCATTACAAGGCAAATTACTTTTTCCAAGTTGGTGTAATTGTTTTATGGACAGTGGACTGTCATAAAGGCAAGTTCATGTGAATGCATTTCATCCTGTTCTCCTCTTGTTCCAAATATTCGTCACCAACAGTGTTGTGAAGTAGCCCAACAGTAATAAGCCGACAGTAATTCAAGGCAGAAGAGACCCTGTGCATAGCAGTGCTGTTGCGGCAGCTTCTTAATGTTATTAGATGTGAGGTCCAGCATTAAAACACACGCAGACAGGGCCGTACCAGTTCACATTGCATACAAGTAAGTCACATGTCATCAATTGGTTCTTCTTTTCAGCTTGAATTCCTTAAGTGAATGGGGGTGAATATGGGTGAAATTGGATTACTGGCCAATCAATTGGTGCATGCCAAGTTTTTACCGTTTTGTGAAGCGAAGCTAAACATAAAGCTCTGTCAAATCCCCTTGGTGGACTTGAAACACTTGAGGAAAAACCTGCATTCTTCCACCAACATTTATTTCTCTCCTAGATGAAAGTGGTCTGCTTTCTCTCTTTTCTTTTTATCTCACAGAGGCCTCACTGCCTTGAATAAACTGCTATTTACTGTTGCTTCTGTCCTGGGAGTATTTTCAGTCAGTATCTGTTCACGTGACCCACAGAAACAGCATCTTTGACTCAGCTTTAATTGCTGTGGGTATCGGTGTGTGATGGGCAATGCCTCTGAAGCCACCCCCCCCCCCTTGAGATTACCTCTTGATGAGCTTGGTCGCTTGGGGGCAGCTGCCAGACAGTTGTCTGTCTGTTGTGGGTGACGCAGTGTTAATCACACTAACATGCATTGCCGCGCACTCCTTGAGGCTGATAACAGTTTCAGCTGTTTATTCCTCCAATCCCACACACACACACACACACACGCGCCATGTACACACAAACAGACATGCAACCACCAGTTGGCAGGGCTCGTCGTAGTTTGCTTTGCAGTGCGACGCCGGGAGGCAGGAGTCCCGTTGTTGACCTGCCTGCACAGACAAGGGGCCTCAGCACTACTGGCCTGATGGGAGTTCCCAGCAGTGTATCTACGGGGACAATACTATCCCTGTATGGCATGCTGTCAGCAAATGACCACCAAAGTCCCCTTTAAAAGGTGACGAATCTGTGTTCTTTTCAAATGCAACATGGTTTACAGCTGAAGAGTGTGAACATGTGACCACAGCAGCAGATGGTTTTTTTCTCTTCAGACAGAACAATACAATGAGAAGCAACTGACTCGAAGGAAACTTCGACAAAAAACATGTTATTGATCTGCTGCCTCTCACAATTTTTTAAGTCTGTTTTAATTTTCAAAGTGATTGTTGAAGGATACGTTTTTGATTCGGGGGAACCTCATTTCTATTTCCGGAAGATAAAAAGTGAAATATAAAGGGATTGATCATCACGTTGAGGACCTATTCACTAACTACAGGTGTGTGTTCATGTATGTGTGTTAGCGAGAGAGAACATTAAGCGCTGCACCCTGTAGCCTCAGCTGTGCTGGTGACTGGTACGTGCTGTCTCTGCAGTTTCTGTGACTTTCTTGTTTTCACATGAAACAGTGATTTGTTGCCGAAGGTCAGACAACAGCAAATCGGTTACAAAGGAGGACTTTGTTTTGTTTGTAGGAATTCATGTGGTAGAATTTGAAGCACTACATTGATGGTAGAGTATTATATTGATAAACCTGCATGTCGCATGTACTTCAGGGGGCTGGACTCAATGGCCTTGCAATAAATACTTCCATTGTAAAGCTTATTATGCTCAGTTTTTATTGAGCCTGCCAGTGGAGTGTTGATAAAGCTAATCATATTTCTGAAGCGCTAGTTAATGCTGTTGTGTTATTGTTCGCTGTGGTTTAGTTGGGCAGCTGATAATACAGATTTCTGTAGTCCTCTTTCTGTTTTCTATATTGTTCACTCCCTCTCTGTGGTGATACAATTTAAATATTGCAGCTGACATTGCAGAGATTCCTTTCCTGTTGTCTTTATTCTTTCTCTTTCAACTGCCCTCAGGGGTTTCACATGTGGAATTTGTACTGTTATGGGAAGCATCCCTCAATAAACAATGACCACAGGTGGTTGGCCAGTTATTCGTCCAAACAAAAGCAGTTTTTTTTTTTTTTTTGTTGGTTGTAATCAAATTATTTTTGTCTCAGAAAAAACTGTAGCTTTTGTAAGTTAGTGCAGCTAAAAGAGCTTTTTTTCACACACTTTGGAAGGATTAATCTAGCAGTTCATTTTCTTCCGTTTCTGTATCAGAAGTGGAAAAGTTTCATCTTTGTTCAAATGTGATTGAGAATGAACCGCATGCTGTTCTCTGAGGACACTCAACAGGCTATCTTTGGCCCTACAATTTCCTCCCCCCCGTTGGTTCCTTAAGTGTGTGCCAGCCACTTTGCCAGTTAGATGATGATTTTTTTCCTGAAGAAAAGGGATGTGCTTCATGCTACTAATAAGGTTGTCTGAGGTTTCCTTTTTAAGCACTTTGTTTCTAGTCTGAGGTGCAGCCCATCCGACATCACGGACGGTGAAGCTGAACCGGACGCAGGATCAAAGAAAACTCTCTCGCTGGAACATGGTGGCCAACCGTCCGCTCAGACATTAACAGACACTACTCGGCACAGAGTCCACCCACTGGTTCTCGTGTCAGAGTGCCCGTGTTAGCCTGGTTCTTCTCCATGAACAGCTGGGTGGCGGTATCCTCTCTAGCCATATCTACCGCAGCCATTTTGAGACACGCTCCCTCCTCGTCCTGTGGCTAGCAAGGGAACTTAAAGAAAACTCCCTCGCTTGTGTCCTTCTGTAGTGGGTGGAAATTTTAACATTTATTTAGGAAAACTGCGCTTGTGCCAAAAGTGTGCTCCAAGTGAATGTGGAAGGCATGGTGTAGTCTCTGGATGAAACTGTACGGTAACATCAGTAAAGGATTTAGTCAGTGAAAGGCAGTGCTGATGTACTTAACAATCCTGATACTTAAGCACAGAGACAAAAACAAACCCTCTTCTTTTCTTAAATTTGGTGTCACAAAAATTAAAAGTTCAGAGTACTAAACCAAGACAGACGGACGGACAAGATGCACACAGTCACCCACAGGATGTCTAGACCACAGATTACATCCAGTATGTGACCTGTGCAGGACAGGAAGACAAACTCCACGTCATGCCACACACGTGCATACACTCGCAGATGGAGAGCGACGGAGACAGCGAGAGAGGCATGCAAACCTCAAGATACATTATCAACATCCTTTGATTAACCATAATAACTGGTGCTCAGACCAGAACCACTGACTCCTTTTATCATCGGCTCATGGTTTTCCTTGAGCCTAAGTACTGAAAAAAAAAAACCCTCTTGCAGCTAAGACGGTCGGGTTTGCCTTTAGTTTACGACTCGAGCTTTAAGTATTATGTGAGAAATAGATCTTTATATCACAAATAAAAACACTGTAGTTTTATATCTAGGTTACCATTTCTATAACCCTTAAAGGAAACCTGGGCTGACTATTGTGAAAATGGCTTTCTTTGGCCTATGTTTGCTATTTTTTTGCTCCCAGTCATGTTTGTCTAGATTTCCATGCCCAGACAGTTATGGTCGGACTTAAGATGGTGGAGAAAAGAATGCACCTGATCTACAAAGGAGCCCATTGAGTGGGTATCAAAGCACTGTGCAGCCAGCAGGCAACGATTAGCAGGGCGTAGCTCAAAACCACATCTTTCACTTGCACACACACACACACACACACACACACACACACACGCGCGCCCACAAACCTCAGGTGTATCCACATTAGACACTCCCTGTCTCTCAATCTGAAAAGCAAAATAAGGGCACTGGGGGAAAGTAGTGGACCTTGTCGACCAACCTCGCTGTTTTCTGTTTGCAGAGACTTTGATAACAGTTTCACATCTGTATCCAGCCTGACATTGTGTTCATTTGAAGCATTTTTTTTTTCCTTTTCTGGTTATATTGTTAATAAGCAATCAGTAGCAAGTGACTTATCTGTCTCGCTGATGGTTGCTAGGAACAGTTAACATTTTTCACGTTGATTGCAGGCTGTTTTTAGGGATTCTGTAGGTCGGCCTATTATAACCTTTACAGCTGCTTCGAGCTCATCCGCCCTTGTGTTCATCTTCCTGTCACTGTTTTTCACTAATGAAGCTCGATATGATGACCCGGTTGAAATACCCGTTAGTGGGCATAACTCCAGGACTTTATGAATCGCAGAACACCAGGATTTGGTCGTTGAAATTAGACTTGTGTGATCAGAATTTCAATGACGTTGTAAATTAGAGTCGGATGTTTCCTCAGAGGTAATACTTATCTTTCCTCCGATATTATGAAATATAGTTTGGCTTTAGAATTCCACTGTACCTAAATCTATTGTTGTGGCTCATTTCAGTGTCAATGAATATAGTTTAGGTTGGTTTAATTTGAATCCCAATCTCCTTTTCTTGGGTGATATTCATCCAACAACACGTGTAAGCTAAGTGCACTAGTTAATGGTCAAATCTGGCACCGCTCTTCTTGCCCAGTGGCTTCTGATTGGGAGGAATTCGGAGCTTCCGTTGTTCCCAGTGGTCCACTGTCTGCCGTATAGCAGCCGGTGACCACCCTCCATTACCCTAATTTGTCTCTCGTACACTCGGCATCGATGGTGCCCGTGACCTCGGGAGTGTGTGCACTGCAACGAAAAATAATCCAAACGCATACACTCGATGTGAAGCAGGGGTGATGTCATCTACCGCACAGCAGTAGATTTTGCTACTTCAAAGAGGAAGAAAGCAGTTTATCAGTTAACATGCCAGGGTGTTTTCAGATGGTCTTTGAAGGGGCGATAGTGGCTGTCATGGCCCTTCATTGGCTGGAGAGGTCAGAAGGCCACCGGTTTTTCTAATTGCAGCGTGACATGCCCGGGTAGACGCATTCCTCCTGTCTGATTTCCCATCTTGCTTTCATACCTTTTAACATCATTTGTCTGTGATCTAAATGAGCACAAGTGTCCCTTTTTTTTTATGCAGATAGGGTACGCTGTCACCAATAGGATGTACAAAGTGCTCTCCGTCCACTGCCTCGCTTCTCTGTTAGCTGACTTTTTGATATTTTTCCAAGAATTTTGAGGATTGTGCTTTTCTCATTTATCGCCATCTCTCTCTATGCAGACACCGACCGATGCTGTCACACAGTCTGACTCTCAGAGAAGTCTGTGTGGGTGTCTGTGGAGACCTCTGTTCAGTCCTGGGCTTTGGGGCCCCCTTTCTCTCTCCTCTGTCCTACTCTGAGATACTCTTTTCTGCATTTCTGAACACTTTTTTTTTTTTGTGATTGTGCCTGCAGATGAATGTCTTGCCGTCCTTAGCTCAGGAGGGTTTGAGGCTGGCTGAACTAATGACCTCAGTTCCTTTGTGCCCGGCCTCAAAGGAACGGGAGATATTGCTTATTGCAAAGAGGAGCAGTTTGCACAGAGTGCTCCCTCTTCATACATCTATTATTTGGAAACACAACCTTCAAAATAATAGATTTATAAATATGAAAACTCTTTCTGTAAAGCTTACTAATGTCTAACAGAAGTGGTTAGAGCAGCATAGAAATTGCATTCTGCTGGACTTGTGTAAGAAGCCTGTTTAGCGTCAGAAGGGGTAATTAACTATTCTTTACCTTATTAATTGTGACATTAACAATCACGAGGACGTTCAAATGCTAATGGTTGAAAAAGAAGTTCCTCTAAGTGCGTGAAATGAGGCGAATGTGATGGATGCTGAACTCGCACAGATTCGCCATTGACAAAGATTTTTCAAAGATGGTACAAAGCTTGCAAGATTCTCCCTGGCCCTTGTTTGCTTTTGGGATTAGACTCTTTGGAAGGACCGGCCAGCCTTTTGTGCCACATCCTCGTCCATTTGACGTTGCCGAGCAGGCTGTTGTCCAGGGGTTTAGTGGTGTTCTCATGACCTCACCTGGCCCCGGGCAGAAGCTCTGCCTAATGATCTGTGCTAATGGCGATCCAAATCTGTTGTTGAACCACATCTCCACGGCAACGTAGGACTCCAGACCATGCTGCACTTTCCATGTCTGTCTCAGAGCTGCTTTATCCATATTTTTAAAAGATGGGAGTCAAAAATTGGAAGTGGAAAGCTCTAAAATTGAGACGAATGTGGGACAGCTAAAAAAAAAACACATTTCATCTGGCGGCAAAGTGGCCCCAGTGCCGTGTTGACGGTGTTAAAATGATTGATCGTAGTATGGACAAGTGTGCTCTGTAATCCATCATCCGTCTGTGCTTTGCTGAGACTGTACCAGATGTTTGTAGAGGACATCGGTGTAATTAACTCCATGTAAAACCCATGTGAGGCATCTTATGGTTTCACTGTTGGAGCCTCAATGCAGATGATGCTCAACAACTATTAAAAGAGACCACGTAGCAGTGCTGTTTTTTTTCCAGATTAAGACTTTGTCATTGAGTTAATACATCATCGTTATGTGCTTTGACTGTTGATCAGAGATGCAATCAGAACGAAACATAAAATCAACTGTTAAACAGGAAACACAGATGAGTGCCGCTGTATTCACCCTTCTTTACAAGGCTTCAAATGTTGTAGGTATGCACTCAGGTATGTAAAGAATGTACAAACTCATGCAAGGTATTAAAGCACAGACAGCAGCTGACTCCATTTGCCCACTGGAAGGGCTTTGATTAAGATTAGTGGTGGTGGACATGAACGGATGGGGGGAGAGAGGGTGTATTTTCCTTTAGTGTGGGAGTGAACAGTGTGCCCCCACTTGCCTAGTGTCTGGTAGCGAGGAGGCCTGCAGAGAGACATTCATACCGGGACCTCACACACAATTCTGCTTGCATGAATATCAATAACTCTCCAGACAGGAATGTCAACGGTGGATCTGCTATAATTTATTCCAAAATCTCTGATGAAACCGGGTCAAGGGGCAATTCAACATTTTTACGGATGGTTAAGCATTTGTGCTATTGTCCTTTGTCTGTAATATGCAAACATTTACATCTAGAACATCCATTTATTCACGTAGTTATTTGTAATTGTTTACTGTTTATTTAATTGGTTATTCTTGTTATGTTTTCTCATTATTTGTTATATGTTCACCTGCTCTTCTCCGCACAGACTGCTCTCAGGTAGGTCAAGCAGTTCATCTGTATTCGTAGAAATATCCTCTAACTCAGTGAGAATGGTCTAATTAAAAGCTGCTTCACTTGACTTTTGTACCATTATGTAGCGCACTATATTTCTCTTCTGACACTCCCTTTATTGGGTCTTCCTTCTGCTTTCCTGTCACAGATCTGGACGTTTTTTCCCATGCCCACTTAAATTGTGGATTTATGAAAAGGGATGGGAAATGTCATGGTGCTTGCCCAGTGCTACCCTCCTCCTCCTCCTCCTCTACTTCTTCTTCCCATGACACACACACACACACACACACACACACACACACACACACACACACACACACACACAACCACACACCCATACCCCTCCCTGTCAGTCTCTCTTTCCCTGGGGCCAGTGGGGAAGGCATTCCAGAGCTCAGGCCACTGCAGAGTGTGCATCAGAATGGAAAAGAGAGACCGGCAGAGTCTCAGTGCTTAGGATTCAAAACATTTGGCAGTCTTGCTTTGCCTACAGCATCGTAGCGTTTGCATAAAGCAGCTAATTTGTTCTCATTATCAAGTGAGTGTGAATCTGAGTCGAGGGTTTCAGAGCTGCAGGAACTGTTCCCGTTTGCTGACGAGCTAAAACTAAAGACCCTGTCGGAGTTGTTTTCTCTCCTCGGGGGGCCACCAGCATAGATGAGTAATCCTTTGAAATCCATAAGAGAGAGTTCCTCTCTGGACACTTGAAGAGTTAATGGAATTTGGTTGTCGCAGACAAAATTGACATTTCATGGTAGAAAATATGCCCACAGGAGGGACGTGGAGCCGTCTGTTCATATACTTAACATTCAATAAACAAGAGGGAAAAGAAAAGAAAATCAAATGCTGCAAGGAAGGAGACGTCATATTAGGATACTTCATTCTGCACCAGCAATGAAGCCGGGTGGGCAGCGATGTGCAAGTTGTACAAAGGCAAAAAACGTATGAGAAATGTGTTGTAAGAGACTTAATACAGTCAGTTTACATTATTATGAATCACTTAAATCACTCTGTGTTTTATAGCCTTTTGTCAGGCTGCCTTATTCAGTATTTTGACTGTTCCTGTGGCTACTGCTGACTCAGTAAAGTGGTCTAATATTAGAATGGCCTCATGGGAAAATAACTGATGTCTCTTTCACAGACTGTTTGAACGGCTGTGATTAACAGAAGTTTGTTGTTTTTTTTTAAAAATGTCTTGAATTATTTACTACATTTTGAACCGGACAGATCTGCATGTTATCATATTCGATCTAATTTGTCCTTCATCATCATCATCATACTTGTACCGAATACCTTCCCCCGTGCTGTATTCCCTGTTGTCTGGCCCTCTCTCTCTCCTCCCTGTGGGTTTCTGTGTGTTAACCATGACAGCTTTTGTGAGACCGTCACCCTGGCCTCAGAAGTACACAGGGAATCCACATTGGCACTCAGTCTAGCGGGAGAATTCCCCCCTTTGGTGGATTGTCCTATGGTCATCGTGCTTTGTGTGTCGACTGAAAGAATCTGCATTAATTATAGCCGTTCTCCATTTTCTCCGTGGTCCACAAAATTAACTAGTGACAAGCTAATAGAGTATTCGTGTGTGTGTTTGTGTGCGAGTTTCTGGAGAGGAAATAGAATGGTATCATGGATCATATTTTCAAGTTTGTATAGACTTTTTTTAGTAAAACCAGCTTTTGCAAATATAGTTTTCACTGTCGGTAGTACTCTTTGTGGCAAGCCAAGCGGTTTGCATCGAATGCTTTAGGCAGAAACATTACTGTTCCCTCTCTGCGAATTCAATTATTCTGTCTTTGGCATAACCGGATTTTTGAGACTTTGCTACATTACATAGTCTTCCAGTTTGGAATCTAGCTTCCCATTCAGATGTTAGTCAAAAGGTCTGCTGTGCGTCAGCTAACTCTCCTACCCTCTGCTTACTGTGAAAATGAACGTGATTTTATCAGTGTTTAGATGTCATGAACTGACTCCACAGTGAGAGTGGGTGCTATGGGTGAATAATGCTGGACATGGTATGTTTTGAACCTGTTTACACTCGACCCACCCGGGACTGTGGTCCACCCCTGTTTTGAATGCATGGAGTCTTCAGCTTTCAGAATCCGTAAACCCAACTGTATGTCGTCCAAACTGTGTCTCATTCCGAAGTGTTTTAACAATACAGTCGTGCAGATTAACCTTCGTAAATGTATACGAGCAAGTTGTGTTCAAAAGTTTGGGATTGTTTTCTCGTCAATCTACAATAGCATGCTTGGTATCACTGGAAACTAGAAATTCAAAGAGAGAGAGAGAGAGGCGGGGTTCAGAGACCCCCAAAATCATCCTGTTGAGATTTTCAGGGGGTTTCAAGTGTCAATCAACATGCAGACCCCCTGAGACCCTCTTTATTTTGCACACTGTGTGGAGGCCCATGCCACGGTGTCTATAAGCAGTCAGTGTTGGGTGCCAACTTGACGGGTTTTACTCATGACACTATGAGCACAATACTTCAAGTAACACTATGGTGCCACACAGCCCTATTTAGGGAAGAGCTGCTGCAATGCAACTTGTTTCTGTTATTTTGTACACCACCTTTAAGTTTTTTTTGTAGTCTGGCGTAAACCCATACAGTTTACCATGGGTTATATTATTGTATTGGACAGTTCAGGCCTCTGTTGGACAATGGAGAGGATCTGTGTCTTTCAGGGGGGGTTGCATTCCCTCACAATTAGTGACGGATCACATTCCATTGCACATATTTACTTGAGCAGGCGAAAGTCACCATCCACATTTATACCCTTCAAAGAGTCTATATCTCAAAGCATTCAACGTGGACAGTGCCTAGCATGCTAGCAGGAGGGACAGGAGGATGCTTAGGCCATGCATGGATAAAAGAAAGTGGGTTTAAATTCACTGTGACTTTTATTTGATGAGGAGGATCACTTTGCCACGTAGCCTGGACAACCATTTGCTACATACTGTGATCAGAATGCAGACGAGTGAAATTCAATTCAATCAAAAAATAAAAAGGGCAGTTTAAACAATGGAAATACCCCCATCAGCCTTAAGCCAGTTGAGATGTAGGTTTAATTCAAAGTGCAGTTTCCATCTTTCCGACATTACTGCAGCCGTAGGAGCCAGTGAGACGGAACAAGTTGGTTGGAATAAACGTTTACGATTTGACTCACATTGACCTGCTCAAAAAAAAAAAAATTGATTTGTACTTTAATGTTTATTTTACTAAATCAATGTCTTGAAATAATATTGAACCATTTTGCATGGGTTGGGCATGTCCTCATGGGCTCTGGCCCCTCACTTTGATGAGGACGAAAGAGCGTACTAGGGACTGTAATCATTTTTACATCATCTCGGGCCAGCACTGTATAATTAGAAAGGGTTGATTTCCTTGACCACAGCAGGGGCTGAAATTGCAGGCCTTGGCCCCAACCGGGGTTTAGGAAAGTAACTGAAATAGCACTGGCGAGCTTCTGTCCTTGTGTCCCTCTGCCTTGTAAAGTGTCTGTCAGATGGCAGAGCAGTCACCGTGACACACTGCAGCCTATTCACCAGCACTTGGATGGCCTGGCTTTTATGTGGCGCCTCTTTGTTTTCAGAACCAACTACCAAAATTACAACTTTGTCATAATCTCTTTAGCATGCAATGGGCCTGAAAGCTGTATCAGCCACGGCCCTGCTGTGCAGCAAGTGAACACTCCGCGGGCAGCTTTTACGGTCACCCAGTGTAGCCTCTAGATACTGCTAGCTTTACTGTGAATAAGTACAGCGATTCTCCTACACAAGGGCATCTTTGTTGCACTGCACCAGTTATCAATAATAATGCCAATTTCATTATGATATCTTAAATGTTTTCTTTAAATCTCAGGTTGCACACGGAGGGAAAACTAATGCTGCTGTCACATGAATTGGTCTCGAGACTAGTTTGACAAGGAAGAAGGGTTGCATTTCCTGAAGATTATTTGTTTTTCTCCCATTATATTATCTTCATCTAGATAAAAAATAATATTCTTCAAATACCGCACATGGGGGCTTTGTCATTTTCATTTTATTCAGATACTACATTGTTAAAATATATCATTACTCAAGGCATTTTTTGCCTTTACTCAGGGATGACAGGAAATGATGGGAGGGAGCGAAGAAACTTAAGCTATAAAGATTCCTGGCCAACACAAACCAGGGATGTTATGGTTCATGGCCAGTGCCTAAAATCTAGGACCACCGAGATGCCCCAAAATATATTGTCATTCCAATTGTTTAACTTAGTAATAAAAGCCCCAATCTTACACTTGTGTTGAGTACTTACTACAGAGAGAACTTGACTTAGATCCCCTTCCTCATATCTGTAACCGGCACACACTAGGGCTGTTAACATTAATATTTGAATAGTAAAAAAAAAACAGCCAGATATTCAAAGATGATAGAAGAAGATAATCAATTGTGAAAAAAAAAAAAAAGCAGCAAAGTCTGTCTGCCTAGCACTCACTTAATGCACCACATGACGGGAGTCACCAGTTCAATTTGGACACAGTGCTGACAGCGCAGAGACACACAAGCTTCCCTAAGGATCCTTAAAAGTGTCGGTTTCAGTGTGGATGCTGGTCCCCCTCGGGTCAGGGTAACGGCATGTCCTGGCCTCGACTAAAGTGACCTTTGGGCCATTCACAGGTTTCTCCGTGTCTGGAGGCATGCAGAGGTGTCATTGCAACCTTTCCGCTTCCTGTCTCTGGCATTCTTCTTTGTTTAGGAGGCCTTTAAAACACAGGCCAGCCTTGTGTCCCCTGTGGCGAGGCGGAGGTCTCTGTTTCTGATTAGCCCGGCAGCCCGACAACACTCATTCCCTGAGGGGAGAAGCAGGATACTAATGGTAGCTTGTAGCTCCTGTAGTTGAGTCTGGCTGCAGACAGGCGTCAGAGCTAATCTGCTGAAGTCTTCCCCGAGCAGCACAGAGAGCAGAACCAAAGCTAATTGTCATTACAGTGGTTCACCACATCTGCAGTTCTGTTTTAGCTGGCTCTGCTGACGTATGGCCTGTATTATTAGTTAGGTATTACATGTTATCTTGAGGTTGATTATTCATACATTTTAATTTGTGGCCATGATGAGTGGGCAACTTTGATGCCGCAGAATAGATGACTTTGCCGTTTGCTGGCTCCAGGGTTAAAATGCTCTTTCCATTCTGGCAAAACCTGTTTTTTCCATCTCGGGCTTGGACTCCACCGAGCAAACTGGTAGCCAGGTTAAGTGATTTGCAAGCCTTGAGTGAAGTCATGTGTAGAGACTGTGGGGAGCCACTTCTGTGAGGAGGAAAGTATCTTAATAGGTGAGGGCAAAACATGAGAAAAATGAAGGCAATATCTAGAGCTAGATTTAAGTTTGACAGCAGAGAAGGTATATAGCTATAGCTGCCCTGAAAGCACAAAGGATTTAGTGCCGGGCACAGTGAAGCCATGAGAGACATCTGCTAGCTTACATTGCAAGCTAGCAGATTTATGGACAAATAGATTGTGGATTTCTTGTTGAGTCCTAAACTTATCATAGTTGTATTTGAGAGGTTAGTTAAGGTCTGTGGGGATTTGTTAGGCAGATGTACCCGTGCAGGTAGACAATGATTGGTGAGGTTTTCTCTTTGGAGCCATAGCCCTGCTGCGTGGTTAGGTTGATACAGCTACTAGAAACTGTTATGAAATGAAATTTGGCCTCTTCAAGCTGCTCAGTGTTGATTAAAATATGTTGGACTTTGAGTTCACATGTGTTCAAACACTTTTAAGTATTCTGAATACCAGGGTCGGCTTTCTGTTTTTTTTTTTTTTGTTTTTTTTAATACATCTGCTCAAATTTTGCACTATTCACTGTTTAAAAATGGTGTATAATGAGACTAGAAATATGAAAATAGGGGGGGGTGCTTGTTTTCCAAGTTGGGGATTGATCAACATTCTGCTGTCGTCCTGCAGAGAGAGAGAGAGAGAGAAAAATACAATGTGGATAGAGGCGGGACGAAGATGAATGATGATTAGTTTGATTAGTTCGGACAGGAACAGCCAGCCAGTGTGCTTAGTGAATTACATGTTATCTTAACCCAGTGGTCAATGACACAACCTTATTTACTCTACTGACTGGATGTCCTTCTCATGTGCCCCGATGGCATGAGAAATGCTCACTGGCCCCTGACCCTGGGTTTAAAAACAAACGTGGCCCTGTGTTCTCAAGGATCCAGGTCTCCTCTGTGGTTTTTTTCTTCCACCTCTGCTTGTTGTGTTCCAAATGAGCCCCATGTGAGCAGTGGCAGATGTAGCAGTGTTGGCAAACAGGACAGCTACAGTAAAGGCAAACAAAGAGGCCAGTGCATTGACGGCTTAACTAGAAAGGAAGTAGATGCATGCAAATCATTACAGGGACTTTCAGTCAGAGACCACTCTACTGTATGCTGAAATCAACTGCTATCCCCGCTGTGTAAGCTAATTTCTCTGCAAGCCTGTGGCACCTGCCTTTGTAACATAGTTGTATAACTGGCAACTGAATACCTTCAAACTTAATGAATGTAGAAATTTCTGCGTGGTTGAGTTAATCCGTGAAAAACACGTTTGATTAATTGGAAGCGTTTAAATATTTCCCCCTCGGATAGCTGTGATATGTCTGTTTTTTTTATAAATACTCTAAAGTGGCATCCTGTCAGAATCCAGCTGCTTTCCGCAGCAACAAAAAAAAAAAAAAAAGGTCGCCAAGGTTTCCTCGAAGGTTTGACATTCCTGGTGTTCAGACTGGTAGATGGTAGTAAAAGTAAATGATTTGGGACATTGTTTCAATTGGGTCAGCTTCAAGGTCCGTGTGGTCATCCTTCTGTATCTAAACAAAAAGCGTCTTCTGGTCTCTGTGTTAAACAAATCAAGTGTTTTTGCTATAATTGTCCTTTTGGAAATTATAAGTAAATCATCTCTTTGGATCAGAATACTTTGAATTCCACGGCTCTCACTGGGTTCATGGAGTTTCTAGGTGACTATAGGAGCTGCATTTCTTTCCTCCGGCACATTCTTACTGTGTTGTTTTCTAGTATTTGTCTGCTTGTTGAGCTCACAACAGTGCAGAGCCTTAAAAGTCCTGCATAGTCAACATTGTGATTATCATACACAAAGCTGATTGGTGTGCAGTACATTCACATTAGCACATAGATCAATAATCCTTAACAGCATTGTACCACAATAGCACTTTGGCGTAAACGGATTTTAAAAAGTCCACTGAGCTCCATTTCCTTCATCCCTGAAAACTTTGCTCTACACAAACATTAGCCTACAATAGTGTGTCTGCTCTACACAAACATTAGCCTACAATAGTGTGTCTTTCGTAACGCTCAAGCTCAATGCATACCCAAATAGGTAGCAAAATGTAAGGACGTGAGCTAATACGAAAGCTATTTGTAAAACCTTTAACAAGCTCATGTTTCTCCTCAACAGGCGATGTCCACGGTGCCCAAAGAAGATTCCCACCTGAGGGAAGCCCTCAGTTCCAGGGGCCGGGCAGCGGGCCCCCGAATATCCCGGATGATGTTTTCAGATTAAGCCTGGCCAAGGGAGTGTCCATGTCTCTTCCATCCTCACCTCTCCTGCCACGACAGTCGTACATGATGCCCTTACGCCCCACCAAGAGGTCACCAGGTAAATATATTTGAGCGTTTTGAAATGTGTCCTGATGTTGTAGCTGCAGTTCCAATAGTTAAAATACTTCTGTTGTGTACCACACACTACCGTGACTATTAACCTAAACAAGCTAAATGTGCTTAAACCTCCTTGAAACATGGCAAACTATTCTGAATAATTGTTGTTCTTGGAAGAAGAATAGTTTAGGTGATTTAGCGTTAAGTGTTATAACTACAGCTCGGCCGTTCTGGATCCCAGAGGTTCGGCTGTGAGCTCGGATTGTTTTTGTCACTTCCTCGTTGTATTTGATCACCTTGTGTCGATGTCGAGGTTTCTACAAACCGCACCGTGTGTTTACACTATGCCGGCTGGTAATGGCCGTGTGTTTACACTGGATCCAATTGTCAGTCCTCCCCGACCTCCTTCTATCCACCATGTTGAGAACATGCTTGTCAGCAGCTGTGGGGTGCTTCAAAGCAGGGGATACCTTTGTAGCTGAACTTGTCTCAACCTGAGTCTTTGTATTCCGGAGACTTGGCAAAGAGGAGAGAAATCTTTTAAGTGGTCAATGTGGCCCCACTCACATGTGGCACTCATCTGTGGACCATCTAGCCTTTGTTTCGAGTGGTTACAGCTTTGCTCTGCTTAGTGTAAAGACGAGTAGATGGGAAGGGGGTAGTATGGTTTTAATCCTTATGCACACTTGTGTTGTTCAAGGTCACATCTCTGATTTGAAAAAGATTGTCGGTTTATTTTAATGCAATCACGCAATTTTTTTTATCACAGAATTGAAAACCTAATGTTTCGAGATGCAGTACATTGTGCAAATGTTCAGAGGAAAAGCGGATACATAATTGCTTAGGTATGCTTCATCTTTAGTTTTTAAAAAAGGAGGAGATAAATAGTTTGTAATAGCCAAGTAGAGTTGTATTTGCTCAACCAGCCCCCACACAAGTTAAACAACATCTATCCAACTACCTTAGGTGATACAGGATCTGTGATGACCTTTTTAAACCCAAAGAGAATGTCGATGAAATGTACATTTACAGACATGACAGGAGGGACAAGAGGTGGCGAGAGATGAAGATGAAGAGAGAAGAGACTGGGCTTTGTGAAGGTGAAAAGGGCTCTGGGGACGGGGGAAGGGGAACACTCATTAAAGGCATATTCCCACTTGGGGTGCTCTGAGGCATGGAAAAACGGACTGACAAGATAGGATGCTATGGAGGACAACCAGGGAGAGAGGGTCGGGGTAGGGAGTAGTAGGGGGGGGGGTGTTTTGTAGGCTCTCCTCCACTGTCCTCACAGGTAACTGTGAAAACCGGTCGGGGGAGAGTTCACACCTCCAGTTAATAAACACATACTGCAGGAAATGTCTCAGCTCTGCGACGAAAACAACATGGGTCAAAATGCCGCTTTTTCGCTTCCCGCTGAGCCGCAGAAGCAGCCCAGCACTCTCAATTTAAGACTCGTCTCTGTCGAAATGAGCTTCAGACAATCCATGGCCGTTGTACAGATGTTCTGCTAAATCATCGTTTTGATTCACCCTGGATATCTAGCAGGAAAGCGGGAGTCATTGGTACCATTTCAACAAACTCATGCCTACATTTCTACTGATATTTGCAATGAGCACATTGGGCAAAAGACAAAAGTTTGAAAAAAAGGGCTTCTATCACACATCTATTTGTTCTCCTTCCCATCCGTGATGTAAGAGGGAAGTGGTCTCACAGATTCAGAGAGCATTTTGTGGCCTGACTTCATTTCCTGACACATTAGATAATCTATCGCAGTTCGGAAGGCTCAAACTTAGTGGTTGTTGTTTTGGGTTGTTTTCATGCAAACTTCACAGGCGGACAACAGAGAAACATTGAGTTAATTAGGAGTGTGACGGATGCCTGAGCCACACAATCCTGGTGGCGTTGAGTGCCCCAGCTTTGATCAGCTAAGCCCAGAGCTTAACCATGAAACACTGCACCCTGACATGTGTTGAGCAGCACCTTGGCTTTATAGTCTTAATAATAGTTTACAGGCACCACCAAGGCCCAGGGAGGAACATTTACTACAAGAATGTAGCCTGAAATGACCCATCTTGCCGTCCAACCCCGTGCAGGTCAAAGATCAGGCATTGAAAAACTTGAACCTCGATCTTAAGTGGGTAGAGTAAAGTCAGAGACACTTTTTCAAAGGGTTGAAACCTCTAACCTCTCCTGGGTATCTACACAGTGACCTCCTCTGGTTGTTCTATGTTACTGGGCCATTGAGGGTTTAAAAGCATCTGTCGTCTTCAAGGTTGCGCTGCTTGTAAAGATGACGCTTTCACAGCTGCTGGAATGAGCACATCAGAAAAGCCCACCTCTCCATACACATACAACCACAGATTATATAGAACCATCCCTGATGTACGAGGTGGTGGACACACAGAGGTGATTCTGCTGCTGCCACTGTACGTTCCTCATGTGTGACCTTTCTTCAGTCACATGACAAATCTGTTAGCGCCACGCTTTTTGCCTCCCTGTCAGCCTGCGAGGGATCATAAAACTGCAATTCATATTAATTTATGGCTGTCGTGGGCAGTGTATCATTTTAATTAGTAGATCTGGAATGAGGCCACAGGGGGAAGTTGTGTCTGGTCGGCTGTTGTTGTGTATATTGAAAACAGTTGAGGGGATTTTTCTTTGATGGGAGCTTCGGTTTCGGAGGTTCAGAGGCTGATTCCTTTTATCGATCAGCCAAGTAGGTCTGAAAGTCACCACCAGCGAGATCACACTTTATTCTGACACGATCTTTCCGAGATTCAGTCGGGTACCTACAATCCTGAGTTTGGACATGTAGACCCAAGAGGCCAAACTGAAACCAATTATCTGCAGCTTGTAACAACCCCACAGCTTGTGGCTTGTGTTTATATATGTGTGTGTGTGTTTGTGTGTGTGTGAGATGCTCAGGTGACTGCTGTCACTGGCCGTGGTCTGATGTCATGCCCTCTTTATTGCTCATCTCCCCTTTATCTCTTGTTTTGTGGTGGCAGCAGCAGCAGCAGCCCCACACACTGAACGCTATACATCAGTGGTGGTTAAACCGCGGCACAGTCTTTACACTGTGTTCTTGTTGTGGTTATTAAGTACCATAACCAGTCAGTCAAATGTTTTGGGAGCTTCGGGGTTAAAGCTTTAGAAGGTATTACAGCAGAGACGCAGCAGACCACATAAAACAACACAAAATGTCATCTGGTGGAATTTCACTAAGCTTCAGAGCAATTATTAAAACCATAGATCATGTCTGGTTAAACTGATTCAAAGTGATTTAATACCTTATAACTTATAATTTCTCGATAGCAATATTATCTTTGAAATTTTCTCGTTAAATAATTGTTTGATTGAAATAAGTCGTATTTACATTAACCTGTACGAGTACAATGCTCATCCACTCGTATTCTTCATCTTCCTCTACAGTACCAGACGAGTTCAATTTGTTTTGCAGTACCGTCATGAGGATAGGAGCCGTCTTCAAAGCCCGTCGTAGCCCCTTTGAGGTGCGCTCTCCCCTGAAGTCGACTCTGGGGTATTGACAGTAAGCAGACAGGCCAGAGGGAATATCGATGCCTTCTGTTTTTGAGAGCCGAGCTGTAAAAGAACCTTGTGATGCTGCAAGAACCCTTTGAAAGGTTCCTCTGATGAGCACCCAGTGAAAAGTTATATCCAGTTCTTCACTTCACTGCTCTTGGCTACTACACTCACAGCTTTGGGCTGCTTATCACATGCAATCCCCCCTTTTTTTCCATCTGCAACGGAATCCCAAGTCACCGACAACATGGCTTCCTCAGTCGGTCCGTAGAATCCAGGATGCTCGTATGATGGGGTGGTGTATGACAACTAGAGAGTAAATGGTCAGGGCAAAGGAACACTTGTTGGGTAAATGTATGACCAATGGGCGCAGTGCAGATTTAATACGCAGTTCATACCGGCGTGTGAGAGATTAGTCATGATTATGTAGTGTTTGAATAAGACTACTAGTCTCTCGTTGTTGTACAGCGCAGACATTGCAACAACCAGGAGAGTATAATGGCATTATGTCGTGATGCTTTGTTAACTTAAATGCAAAACACACATTTTGGATTCATTCCCTATTCAGCCTGTCTTTAACAGTTTCTTAGCTGTTTTGCAACCACAGTGTTAGAAAGATGAAAAGCTTGGTACAGCTTTGAACAAGACAAAGTATACTTCATGCTCTCCATAAATACGACTGCAACCGAGATTGACATGCAGCACTTAGAATGCCGGTCTCATCTAATGTATTATTTTTCCCTTTTTAAGTTGAAGAATGACATTTTGGAGCATAAAGAGGGCTGTTGTGAGGCGGCTGCCGCTCCCTTTCGCGGCACAAAGAGTGCACACACTCTTATTGAAAAGTTGAAATGTGAAGAAGTCAGAGTCCATCGTGAAGAATGCTGGGAAAACTCCTTGATCACTTCCTATAGCCATGAACAATCCTCTCTTTCATTGGCATTGACTGGACATTGTAAGTTGTTGGTCATAGGTATTCCACTGTTTGGTATGTGTGTGTGTGTGTGTGCTGAGTGATAGCTTGCTGGTCGTGAATTCCTGAATCTCAGTGAATACTGGTGAGTAAAGAGTCCTCTGCAGTCACAGCCTGCCCGCCTGCTTTACCCTAGGGACTCTCTCTGCTCTCTCTGTTCTTCTTCTTTCAACCCATCTCCCCCCCCATTCCTTTTGTTTGCTTGCTTTTCTCCATGTGTATTTAACATGTGTATTTACAAAGACACACATTTACTGTACATTGAAGGCGAGTAGATGATCTTTTTAGTGCTCAATTATCACTCATGGAAACATTTCTGCAAGATGAAAATAACCTCATGTGCCGTCTTTTTGAGGTTACTACATGCAGTGCTGCATATTGACTCAGCACATTTTACAACAGAATAGCAATAAAAACACAACTGCAGCAAAAATATATGAAACGTTAGTTTTAAATACGGTTCAAGTACTGTATGCTTAAAAATAATAACAGCTTGCTCTAATAGGAATGTTTTTGTTTTCTATGCTGTTATTTTGTTGGTGTTCAAACCTCGAATCTACTCTTAACCATCCCGGTCTCTTTCTTTGTCTCAACAAACCTTTTAATCAGCCGTGTCGCTTCCCCCAATTTATGTGCATGTGAAAAGATTAACCATTCTGAATTTTTTTGCTTCCAAACTGTGATAAAAGTAAGAACCCGTCTCATTTCTGCCTCTCTCTCTCTCTCGCTCTCTCTCTCTCTCTGTCCTTCAAGGGTCTCACATCTGACTCTTCCATCTCCTCGACCTTTTCATGCCTGTTATAAACTGCAATTGCTGATTCGTCAGTGCTTCCATCTAGAAGGGCAGAGCGGTAATGGCACCCTGTTAAATCTTGAGATTAGATTTTGAATGGAAAAACAAAACCCGTGCGCTTTTGTCTTTCATGAGCCGATGCTCGGACGGCTCAGAATCTTGCTGAAGGACCTTTTTGCCTCTTCGCTGTATTATCAGCCCCTTCAGATGTGGCCTAAAATGACCCTCGATAGCCGGCAACATGTTTGTTATTTCATGTGTGGATCCTGTGTTCCTCTTGGCACTTTGTGTCAACCAAATCTGAACGTAAGCATATGGTTTCAATTACTCAAACTATGCCCCCTGTTTGTTTGTTTTTTTAGATGAAATGCACTCAACGGGATATATTTGGCGGTGTGCTTTTGGGCCCGCGATATTTAGCTGATCTAAGTGTGTGTCGCACACGAGCCCTCTGTGTCTCTGTCGTTCCACTCTAGATGGAGCCGTGTGACTCCTGGGTAATGGGTTGTGTCTGACCATCCACAGATGAATGGAGGTTTTCAGGATGGATTCTTTGGCTTTGTCCGCTAAATAACAGGCTGCACTTGGATTGCTTTTTGTAGATGCTTCACTGGATCAGTCCCCTTCAGACTCAGACCTCGTATATGTACTAAGGCTGGGCGATATGGAGAAAATCCAATATCGCAATATCTGTGACCAAATACCTCAATATTGATATTGCAGGGTTGCCACCGGTGCTTTTACAAAAAACATTTACACAATAAGATTTTTGATAAATAATCATCGATAATGTGAATACCATGACTAATTGTAAAAGGCATGTATTAGAATAGCCTGGTAAGTTAAGAACATGACTGTACTGTACTGTAATGCAGCCTTTACAACCAGGAAAAGACACTTATGCTACATTACAATATCCAAAATCTTAGACGATACCTAGTCTCATAACACGATATCGACATAATATCAACATAGGCCCAGCCCTACTATGTACACAAACCAAAAACATCTGGAACATCTCACATGTGTTGGAAACCTGATCTTAAGATTATAGTGTTTTTAAACGACACCAATCATCACCTTTTTAAAGCAAATTCTCACCACATAGTACGACCACTGCTTCCTGCTCCTCTGACAGATCACAGCATGACTTTTTTCTGCTAACAAGCAAGAAGAGAGAGGGTTTCCAAAGCACCGTTCCCCACTGTGCACTTCAAGTTGCGTATCCATAGATGGCACTGTGCATCAAGATGACTTTGACTCTCATTCTTGGTTTGTTGCAATGGTACTTCCAGATAATTTCCCCTCACGTGTCTGCTGCTGTAACCCCCCCCCCCACCTCCACTTTTAGTATCTGTGGCCAAGATCGCAGCTGCGGGTTTTTTTTTGTTTTTTTTTTGGAGGTGGGAGGGACTGGTTATCACATGTGGTAATGGGAAATGGTAATCTCTGCTCCTCCATGTCATCTTTATGTTACGTCTGGGGTTATGCATACAGTCATCTGATAAGAGGGGGAGGTTTGGATTGGGTTACAGTAGGTCAAGGTTGGAGGAGCAGAGATTACCATTTCCCATTACCACATGTGATAACCAGTCCCCCCCACCTCCACTTTTAGTATCTGTGGCCAAGATCGCAGCTGCGGGTTTTTTTTTGTTTTTTTTTGGAGGTGGGAGGGACTGGTTATCACATGTGGTAATGGGAAATGGTAATCTCTGCTCCTCCATGTCATCTTTATGTTACGTCTGGGGTTATGCATACAGTCATCTGATAAGAGGGGGAGGTTTGGATTGGGTTACAGTAGGTCAAGGTTGGAGGAGCATGGAGGAGTGGCTGAAGGGGAGGCATGCTGCTGCTATTCTCTATGAATTGATGGATCTGTATTATACAGTCACCTCATGTCGTTGGATTGTTTCCTGCAGTCAAACTTTTGCTTTTTTGTGTCTGGACTTTGGAACAGATTTCTGTTTTTACACCAGAAATTGTGGGATAGAAGTATAGAGGACTTGAAAGGTGCAGAGCTAGTTGCTCGGGAGATGTTTGTTTCATGGCTTAGTATTTAGTCTAGCGTCTTTGCTGGGTCTCCTGCATGTACAAACAATTATAGTGGCACTCTTAAGAACCGCATCTTTTGTCTATTTGGGGCGAATACCAACTTTTTTTTTTGCAGAATATGTAATGGACAACATGGGCAAATCATTTTGTCCACACAGAGATGGAAATGTTGCAAAGGGAGCCGTGTCTCTAGTGGGGTGAGTATCTCAGTGGTTCATGTTAAAGTTCGGCACAGTGAGCCAGCATTCTGTAGTGGAGCTGTGGGGTTTTCTAATTCTGTCCTGGTGAGAGCAGAGAGAACAACAGAGCAGCCAGCTAACTTTGACTCTTCGCTAAAGACAAAGACGGTCCTCAGAGGACTGTAGCACTCTCCCTTATAGATCATCTGACGTACAGCAGGACACGCGGAGCTCAATCCATCCTTATGTATCTTTGCAGCAATAACAGCGTATACTTTCAAGGGACCGCTCACAGATCCAAAACGCAGAAAAAACACTTTGTCTGTTTTGCCGAACCCCAACAGTGCATGTGTGTTTAAATACTCATCTTTAAATTTCGCTGAGAGGCAAATTGTTGTGGTTTCCTGCTGCAGTTTACATTCCCAGAGCCGGCTAGCAGTGTTTTACTGCGAGTCTCCAGCCATGCAGACGATATTCTGGGTTGTTAGACAGACCAGAGCTGCTATCAGCGCGGGGAGCTGTCTGAGAGTGTGTGTGTGTGTGTGTGTGTGTGTGTGTGTGTGTGTGAGAGCTATGGAGTGTAGTCAAGCCTGTCCAACTAAGACACCACCACCTCTCATCTCTAGTCCCTTCTTGAACACGTTAATCCAGCAAGAACTCTCTCTCCCTCCCTCTGTTTCTCTCATTCTCTCATTTTTTTGCATTTATTTTCCTCTCTTTCTCTCCCTCTCTCTGTCTGTCCCTCTCCCTCTCTCTCTCTTCCTCTCCCTCTCCCTCTCTCGTTCTCCCCGTATCTTCGGTCTGTGCTCGCAGGTCCAGTCAGGAAGCCCAAATATGTGGAGAGTCCTCGTGTTCCCTCTGATGCCATCGTTTCAGCACTGAGGAACGTGACTGATAACAAGGAGTCCTCACATAATGGTGAGTTCACATCATGGCTTTTCGTTCATTTGTGCGTGTGTGTGTGTGTGTGTGTGTGTCTGCTTGTGTTTTTGGAGGCATTTGGAAACTTGAACTGGCTTAAGAATGAGAAATGTACATGTTGGCGGCTAGAATTCACAACTTTGTCCTCAAACTGTGATCCTCATAGCTGTGTGTTTTGTATTATACTGAATATCCGTGTTGTGTCCGTGGGGTCAGGGATAGGTCTCTGTAATTTAAGGGTAGAATCAGTTCCCTGCACGAGTGGTCCATGTAAGTACCAGTGCGTTTGAGCAGTGCTCCTTCATGTAGCCTCTTGTACAAACACACAATAGTGCCGTGTTTATTTTAAAGTGTGTGTTTACATTACAGAGGAGTCAGTTTTCCTCTGTGTGGGGACACATTGTCTGACCGGAGTGCTGTGTTTTTCTACATGGGAATGTGATGAGGACAAGACCTTAAATTTCTCAGTAACTGCACATATACGTATATGTGTGACATTGTGTGTGTTTCCACGTTTTCCACGAGCCTTTAGTGTTATTCTCTCCTGCATTGGGCATTGTGTTTGAGTGTGTGGGGGTAATGTTCCACTTAGTGCCTTCTTTTGGTTTCCAGCAGAGCAGAGCAGATCAGGGCAGGGCAGGGCATGGCTGAAATTCCTCTCATTGGCTGGAGCAGAGTCATAGATGTGTTATCTTTAGCAGAGGGCAACACAGAAAGTGGTGCCCTCTGATTGTACATGGTTCACATACGCAGACAGTAGTAACCCAGCGCAGC
Organism: Anarrhichthys ocellatus; assembly: GCF_004355925.1. Classification (NCBI taxonomy): domain Eukaryota; kingdom Metazoa; phylum Chordata; class Actinopteri; order Perciformes; family Anarhichadidae; genus Anarrhichthys; species Anarrhichthys ocellatus. The sequence continues at coordinate 5,183,019 of NW_022280050.1, forward strand.
CCAGTCACTGTTGACTGTTACATACCGAGGCACGAGGGTGTGTCTGACGGTCAGCTGGCACAGAGTGGGCTACCGGCAGATAGCAGACGCCAGATAAATGTTATCTCACCACAGCTGGTGCTCTGGCACCGTTTGTCGGCTAATGTTTGCAGAAGTTTTGAGAGACCTCGGTTTGGAATTTTTTTTTTTTTTTATAGAAATTCATGGGGAGAATCTATGTAGTCGAGTCACGTTACAATGCTTTTGAGTTTACCTACTGCAGGTTACACACAAACAACACTCCTCTTCTCCTTCTCAGCTTTCCCTCCTCCCTCTTGCTTCCCAACACAGAGAAAAGAAAAAGAATGCTCAAGGTGTGTGTACTTTATGCTAAAATGACTCTTCAAGCGATATATGCACCATGCCTTACTATCTTACACGTATGTGACTGACTAAGCCCTCCATAGACTATTTGTTGCAAACAGAAAATGTAGAGAACCATCAAACTGCTTCAAAACACAGAGAGCGCGCACACAGACACTGAGCTGAGGTTATAAAATGCAATTTAGCATTTCTGGTCTACTCCTGATTATAGAGATAGCTGTTACAGATCTGGTCAATTTAAGGCAAATAGGAGATGATATGGCAGTCTGTAGGATGGGTTGTACCCAGCACATTGTTATTGCTCATTGCAGTGTTGGAACAGCAACAAAGGTCAGTCTCTCTTTACGCAGCTCCGGGCATTTAAGACGTTTTAGTTTATTTTGTAGCTTTGGTAGCGACCCTTACATGCTCTCAAATATTGACTCAGCTCTCGCAGAACTAAAAGAAATAGCCGACCTCTTTTTAAGATAATACAGCTACTTGTTATTGCTGCCATGTACAGTCATTTAATCAATGAATGCAAGTAGCTAAGCCAGGAGAAACTATCTTACCTTCTTCTTCCCAAAAGCCATGAAACATTACAGGAATGCGCCAACTTACTCGACTAATTATGTACAATTAGGTGCTGATTGTGATAGCCCAGCTGTTGCAGGAGGACGCCCCACGAACAGCTGAAAGGCTTTTCAACACAGCTACACATGCTATTCCTCTCAAGTGGATACATTCGTACGTATAGGAATCGTCCTTTTTATATGAAGTCGCACCATGTAGTTAGACGTAGAGTCCGCCGTCGGCCTGTTACTGTGCGTCACACGTCGCGCGTGACAAGGACGTTTCCAGTGTTCCTTCGTCAATAAAGAGAGCGTCTCTTGGCCTGTGTAGTCTACTACTTCAGAGATGGTAAACAATCCTGGCTTTTCTGCTAACTGCTGAGACAGGAGAAGATGTTTTTTGACATTGGAGCTTTTTATAACAAAGTCAGCATCAGCATGGAAACGGTGCCGGAAGATTCTGAGCCAGGAAATCAGTTGGAAGTTTTGCAGCACGGGCACAGTGTGACATTTAGGCCCCAAAATGAAGTGAGTTCCGAGGAGCTTTTGTTTGGTCTTGTGCTGAAGGATGCAACTCTTGGATGCATAAAAACTATGCCTCGCAGCAATAGTATTTGACCTACAGCGGAGTCATCTCACACAGCTCTTTGAGGAAGGATAGAGTTTTCCTGTGCACGTGCGAATGCAACGCGTATATTCATTGCGTGTCCGAAAGTACGTTTATGTTTGTTTACATATGAGTGCATTTGCGACAGGCGGACCAACAGTCGCCTGCCGAAATTGTTTCAGCTGTGGTCTCAGAGCTCTGTCCCTGTCAATCAAGCCTGAACCTCAGGTCCCGTCCTCTCCCACAACTACCTACCCCCCCCCCTGTCACAGCTCCAGGGAGACCTGGGCCCAAGCACTTAGCACCTGTTTCTTCATGTGCTGATTAACTTGTCAGTGCTGAGATAAGGACCCAACACATATTCTGTGAATTTATGCCTGTTACAACATCTGACTGTGCCATTGCTTTTACTTCTCTATTGTATTGTAGTGTGCAGATTTCCTGTATAATCACCCTTTTTGGAGAGCATGTCATCCCTTTTGCTATTCATAGAACTATTATTGTTACTGTTACATTGGGAGATAACAGTGAAAACATTTAAATTTGTAAATGTAGCCATCTTTAGTCGTCGAATGTTTAATTTTAGCACAATTTATGGCTAAAATAGGCCCAGCCGTGGCAGAATACAGAATTTAGCACCTTTTAACAGATTCAGCCTCATGTTAGCCATTGTCAGGCTTTGTGTGAATTGGGTAAATATGGTTTTAGTTTTTTTATTTCAGATATGTTAAAAAAAAAAAAAAAGAGAAGTCATCTGATGCAAGGTCTCACAGCCACAGCTGAGGTCCTGGTCTGCATTCATGAGATGATGCAGATAACGTTCGATTATTCTGTGATACTGAATTGGAAAGCGGAGACAAGGAGGATGTGAGGACGATTCTCTTATATAATAAGAATGAATGTGGTGCGCCAGTTTAAGCATCGAGCATTTTTAACAAACTGGCTTCATTTTGTACCATTTATAAAGACTCGAGCCCAATTGTACAATCAAGACCCATTGTTGCCATTTTCTAGAACTTTTGATGATATTTCAGCAAGCACTCCGAGGTGGCAGCGGAGATGAATGGGCTGCGATTTCGTTTTTGGCTGCAACAGTGAGTCATATTCGTTTCCACGGCATATCAGGTTCATTGCTGATTTCCCTTTTTTAATCAGCTGCTAGAGGCTGACTTTGTATGTTATTTGTCTTTTTCTTTATTTAGCGATGAAGCTTCATTAATCAGTATTTCTCATCTCTTGAGGATCCTTACACCACAGCGGCTCTGCCCTGCAGGGGTGAACCGCTTCATGATAAAGCTGTAGCTCTGCCGGTCAAATGGTTAATGAAATGCCATCTGTATCTACAGTTGGAGCCACGATAGAGCCACGAACAGCTAGCATCAAGCTGAGATGTCAGTTGCCATCCCCTCCCTCCAAACCTTATTTTGCAAGGAGATACTTTATTAACAGTGTAACTTCCGCTCGCTGCAATATCTCATTGGACACTCCATCTGCGCTTGCAGCTAAAGGACATCTATGGTTCGAACAGTGGCATTTGCAATAAGCGTGCTTCAGGGGGGCACGTCACCTCGTACCTCTGAGCTCAAATGGGGAAGCAGGATATATGTTCTCATTGAGGGTTCATTAAACAGGCTCCACAGTTGTGGTAATGAAACTCCAGCTGCTAATGAGCACCGGCTGGATAAGTATTCGCGGCAGGGAGAGAGCCAAAAACAGGTCCGTGGAGCCAGTCCGTTCACGGTGTTCCCCTGCTGCTCCATCCTTCATCTGCTCCTCCTCCCTCCGCTCCTCCTCCCTCCATCTTCCTCCTTCTATCCCTGCACAGCGCGGCTGCTATTTCACACCTGCTCATAAACTTCCTCCGGCAGCAGATAATGATGTTGTTGTCTTTTGCCTCCATTTGCTGTACAGTTACTGGAATAACTAAAAGTGGTTCCAGCTACATCCCTTTTTTATTATTCAAATCTCCTGGGTAGTGTAAGATATAGAGGACTAATCGGATACTAGCTCATTTTCATTGGCTAGTCATTTAACTTTACAACTGCCTTCCATCCACATCAAGGCATTTCACCTCATGTTTAGCGATACATTAGCCGTTGCCCAACTGCCACAGTTTTGTCATGTCCATCACAGAATCATACATTTCCATCGTGAAGTCTTGAATTGATTCATAAATTTGACACATACAAGTTTTGATGAAGTCATTATGTAATGTGAAGTGCTTTGGAATGAGACCAATTACAAACTGGGTTCATGGAAGGTAAGAGTAGTTAATGAGAACCATTAGAACAGTGCTGCGGATCCATCGCACATTGTCTCTGGACGGCATTTTATCCACTGCGAAATTACAGGAGGTTGGCCATAATAGATGGCACTCAACCAAGCCTGTTTTCTTTCTCGTTAAATCAAATTTGCTGACTCTCCGAAAAGCTTTTTAGTGTTTTCTTCGTACACACAGGCCTCTAATTAGGACTGTACTGTATTTGTATAATTGGTTGTTATCCATCAGGTTAGCCAGACGCTTCAGTTCAGCCGTTACAACACACAGAACGCCTGCAGATTTTATGACGTAATAAACAGGAATAGATTGGTTCAAGTTGTCGCAAACGACATTTCCTCGTGCATTCTGAAATGATGATTGAATGTGAATTTCCGTATACGTGGTTGTGTGACTGTGGGATCACTGTAAAATATGTGTTGTAATCCAGTGACCCTGAACAGGATTTATTTTATGTCCTTATTAGTAACACATTGGTGTCTTTCTAGCGAGTATAACTAATCTGTCATCTAGGCTTCAGCTTCAGTTCAAACATAAACTCCCTACTGGACAAACTATGTTATCTTGACACAAAATGATCTCAAAACAAATCTTTTTGTGTTTCAGTACAGCAATTTCTTAGTTAGTTATCGGCCTACAATACGCCGATACTGCTTAATCTCTGCGAGAGAGAAAAGAGCACACACACACATGCCTATAGATACAGTTCGGTCCCCAGTGTAAGTGTGTGTGGATACGTGTGTGTGACTAACCTGCTGTGCCCCAGGTAAAAGAGCCAATGAGCATTAACATGGAACAGGAGCAGATCTAATCTGTGGACACAGCGAGGGAAGCCAGCAGGTTTGGCTTGTATTCAGCCCGGAGACAGGTAGACCTCCTGCAGTCACAAGTGCTGGTAGCAAGAAACCATAGCATCCCTCTTTTACGCTGACAGCTTGAGAACATGATGACATCCACGCTGACCTCTGTCTTTGGACTATGTTGTCAGTTTTTTTTTTTTGTTCTTATTGGATATAGATCGGAAAGTCCTTTACCCATTGTATGCTAAAGTTATCGTTTAAACAAGAGATACACCAATATGATTTCTATGTTTCATTATGTGTCTCAAATTGAAGAAACTCTTATGAACAAGGAACTAGAGAACATAATCCAGGGACACAGTTGCTACACTAGGACTACTGAACAGCAAGGAGATAATATGCAAAATTGACTGCTGAGAGACAAAATAACACTGATATCTTGTAATCTTCACGTTGGGCTTCAATTTATATTGTGAGTTGTTTTTCTTGTTTCTGCCACTTTGGATTTAATTCGACAAGCAAACTATCAAAACGTCCACGGACCCTTGACTTTTAAAGTGGCGCTCTACTTTTTGGTCCTCTCGTGTTGGACTTGAGGCAGACTGGGACACGCCAATGAATCACTGTCGCTTCCTGAGGTACAAGTGGTGTTATAAGACAGGACGGGCCAGGGCTACTTGTTTTAGCATGCTCATTTCAGCAGATATCTCTGTAACACAGTACATAACGTCAACACTGTAACCTCTTCACATTAAAGTCCATTTTTTGAATGTTTTTCCAAACTAAAATTCTGTCCAGGTCTTACACACTGCACCTGTTAAAAGTACCTGTCATTTTATAATATGGTGGTCTTTGAGACGCACAGTACTGCAACACTTACATGGCCTTGAGCCTACTGAATGTGAGATATACAGTGCACCATAGTAACATTCAGCACAGTTTCACCAATGCATCTTATAGCTATTGCTGCCAAAAAATCTAGATAAAATAGAAAATCTTTGGGGAGATAATGATTTTAAAGCTAACTGATAAACGGCACATACTGTATGTTGTCATCAGTGAAAGTGATGGTGGGACAAGACAAACAACAATAACGCAATTTTATTTATATACCCCAATTTAAGAGGCCTTTACAATCTGTACAACTCACCACAGCATCTGTCCTCTGCAGTGATTTATTTTATATCGGCAATGTCCCGCTGAAGGCAATGGCTACCCCATAAAGCTTTAGATGCTATCACATCAACGTAGGAGCAGTGGTGGTCGAAAGGTTAGAGAAGCGAGCCCGTGACTGAAAATTTGCCCGAGTTTGAAACCACAAGCAGGTTGGACAAATCTGGAAGGAAAGCGAAAGAGCGGCTCAGCTCTCAGTACGACAGCTGAGGAGCTCTGGAGTAAGACCCTTAACCAACAACAGATAAGACCGGCCAACAGATGAGACGGAGGTTGTTTTGAGCAGCTTCTAGGAATAGAAATAATGGTAACAAATTATTACAGAAACAACATTTCCTCAACATCAAGTGAAGGAGAACACAAAAATTATTTCTAGTCTTCAGAAATACATTATGTTTGTGCTTTTCGGGCCTCGCCACGCTTTTGACAGACTCTCAATTAAAAAACACAACCTGCCACTGTGTGCGAATGTACAGTAGCCATACATGTGTGAGGTGCCCCATTTAAAAACCCGGGCCCAGCTGTTCCCATTATCTGTATCCGTCTACTAAAAGTTGATGAAGCCTGCAACGTGTTGTTGTGTACTTCAAATGACTATTTACACACAACCGGCGATCGCCAGAGTTTATATCGGCCATGTCCACAGTTTAATTTAATGATACATCTCAGTTATACTACTCTGTCACTTTATGATGTTACCATACAAGTGATTCGGATTAGATTAGCTCATGAGTTCTTAAACCTTAATGACAGAAAATCCCAAAAATAGATGTCAAAGTAAGACAATGCCTGAGAACCACAGCTTTGAAAGCAAATTAATATTTGTGCATGTTGTGGTTTGTGAGGTGTGACGGTTGAGTTATTGTAGTACTCTGTGAAGATTTAACAGGATGTGTGCTATAATCCAGTGACCCTGAATCTATAAAACTGTTGTTGTCGGCAGCGTTCAGGCCTCGACATTGTCTTTGCACCAGTGGTCTTAAAAGGCTCATCTCAAGCGTTTACATGAGCAGGGTGACATTCCCTATAAAGAACAGCTTTTCAATGTATGGAGAAAAAGGTGATGCAAGTACAGCCTCCAGGAGAATTTAAGTCAAGTGGTTTTCTTCGAGTTGGTGCAACTGGCTTTAAGGCAGTGCCTCCACAACACGTATACTGACATCAGGATCAGGCAACCCAGTGAGCGCCTGTGTCCCAGGGTTAACATACATTATGCAGAGGCTCAGCTTAGACTTATGTGCTTGTCTGACATTACTTACAATACAAGCATCTTGTCGAACACAATTCCCAGTATAGAGAAGCCAGTGTATAGAAGCCTTTGATGAATTGCCGGCATTCTTTCTTTACATAATTGCTTTTGTGATTATAGCAGACCAGCTGTGTGCATTGTAATTATGACCAGCATAAGTTGTCAAGGAAATTAAAAAATCATTGGTGTTCTGAAATTAGTTCTCACCATTTGCGCAATCTTCTTGATTAGACATGCTTTGTTTTTCCATGTAAGAAAAAAAAATCATCTACTAATAAGACAGCTAGTCCGGATGTTGTAATGGATAGTGCTGGAATGACTACAGACGCTTGCAGTGACGTGGTGATGTGTTGTTTGAGTAGTGTCATTTAGCTGTAGAAGCTGTGCTGTTTGTGCTCCCTTTGCCTACCAGGGTAAGCTAACTGCCAACCAAAGAGGACATGTAACGGCTTCAGTGTATCTGCAGGTGCACATGTTTTCACTAAAAGGACCAGTCTGCATTGAACCTCTAGATGACACCTGTATGGTACGTCATCCTCATTTTAAGATTACTAGTCCACAAGTGCCATCAACTGAGATACTGACGTTTTAAATGCGTGCTCCACTCATAGAAAACTCTACCATATCAAATCAAGTGCTTCCTAAACTATCAGCCAGCCACCAGGGGGAGTTTGAGATGTTTTGAATATTTGGTATCATTTTTTATTTTTTTAAGATGTGTGTGTGTGTGTGTGTGTGTGTGTGTGTGTGTGTGTGTGTGTGTCTGATGACTTTATTTTGAGTTCATTGGGGCTTGGCACTACATTGGGCCAATGGATTGAACTTGTTTATTTATCAGATTGACTGCCAACATTATTAATAACTGTGGAAGAAAGAGGGTAAAGGAGAAAATGAAGGAGAGAGGAGGAAAAGTTGCTGACAGAGAGCTGTATAATAAGCCTTTGTACCTTGGACATCTGCCTCTCTCTCTCACTCTCTTGCTCTCTCGCTCCGTCTGTCTGTCTGTCGGTCAGTCTGTTCACTCTCAGGGAATGTTGTGACTCTTCCTTAATTACTTTGCCACACCCATATTTGAGTTACAAGTGTGGATGGTGAAATATAATTGTTCCGTTTCAGCAGACAACACAGGTACATTGTTGTTGCACAAAGTGCCTTATTTGTCTTGAGTTTTAATATATACCCAAAAAACAATATTTATAAGCAAACATAGATTACAGGTGATCTCAGCCTTGAAATTGCTGCCTAAACAAGTGTTATGCCTTGAGAGTTAGTACGGCAGGCAGTTTAAGCTGTGTTTGAGAAAGTCTATGTCCACTCATTGATATTCAGAGGCTCTATGAGTGAGAGCTGTAAACAACCAGAAAGCCCTGGATTTGGCACTTGAAGCGTTGCAGGACACACACACACACACACACACACACACACACACACACACACACACACA
>NW_022280050.1:5191493-5243020 GCF_004355925.1 Anarrhichthys ocellatus
ACACACACACACACACACACACACACACACACACACACACACACACAGTCACATTCACATTCCCTGCTTTCTTAACAATGCTAGACATTCACATGTCTTCAGATTCTTTTCGGACACACACGCATGCACACACACCTAGGTCGTGCAAGCCATGCAAGCCCCCGCCACACTCCCTCTCTCTTTCTCTCACTCCCTTGCTCTTCTTTCCTCCCCCCCTCTTTGAGCCTGCACCACATCAGCAGCAGCTGGAGAGTGTAGCACAGCGTTCCAGAGCAGAGCCGAGGAGGGCAGGGCAGGCAGAGCGGCCCTGTGTGGGCCATCCAGTGGAGAGAGGGAATCTGCCCGCTAACGTTGAGCATTTCTCTCTCTCTCTCTCTCTCTCTCTCTCTCTCTCTCTCTCTCTCTCTCTCTCTCTCTCTCTCTCTCTCCCTCTCTCTCTCTCTCTCTCTCTCTCTCTCTCTCTCTCTCTCTCTCTCCTCTAGAGCTGCAAGCAGAGAAACAACCAAGCTCCTCCTCCCCTGCCACTCAGGAACTGATGACAAGGCTGGGCTTTTTACTAGGAGAAGGGATCCCGGGTACGGCACGCATACCTATGGACGACAAGATTGAAAAGAAGGTATTTCATTTTCTCCCTCCCCTTCCAACTCACCCCCTGTTTCAGCAGCTGCCACTGCTGCAGCACACAGATAGAGAGATAGAGTAAGGATGAGAGGAGGAGGGAGTTGTGACAGTGTAACACAAGAATGGATTTTTTTTGTTGCAGCTTGATTCATTTTTTTTCCACTGTGCATTATCTTTGGATGGGGATTTAGGATGCACCTCTGGGAGTCATTTTTTTGGCACAACAAACAACGGTAACTGTCAAACTGTTTTGTTCGAGATGATAAAGAGGTTTTAAGAAAGTAACTGAATATTTAAATTCTGCTGCATGTGGTTTTATTCTCTCTCCAGTGTGGTGTGTGAGTCTCTCAGTAACTTGAGTGCTATTCCAGGGGCTCTTGAGTATGTAACAAGAGTGACTGTGTCCCGGTCCAGAAATAGAGTTATGTTCGGTCTGAGCCTCAGTTTGTTTGGTTCTACTAATTAAGCTCTGGCTGTGTGAAGAGCAGAGCCCAGCACGCTACGCTTCCCTCATTTATCTCGTGTCTTAGACACGTTTTGACACTGAACCGGCAATCCTAGGAATGAGAAAGAGACTTGCAAAGTATTTTGTGAATCACGTTCATTAGTTGAGACGTGGGAATGGTTCGTTTGTGTGCGTGTAGGTGTGTGTTTTTTTGAGCTCAGTTGGGGAGGAGCACTTTATTGTCATCTGCCAGCAATTCCCTTTTCCTCCTTACTGCTGTTTTACAACATGAGTTTAAACTCGGCATGCTTGTGTTTAGTTCTTCCCAACAGTAAATTATTAAATGTCCGACCAAATACTGGCATGCTGTCGCAAAAAAAAACAAAAGCAGGTTGGACTTAGAAATAGGAAACGTTGTGTGGTTCATATTAGCATTCCACAAGTTGTTAATGATGCCTTAAGCCATGTGGCATCCATCCTATTCTGCAGCTTGTATTCATTCAGTGTGCCACTGCACAAACATGAAGACCTTTAAACAGCAACAGTCGGTACATCTCCAACCAGACATTAGTCCCACTTCTATCTCAAAGTGGCTAAGCGTTGGTGAGTCTCGCTGTTTTGCGAGTCTCGCTGTTTTGCGAGTTCAGTCGGGGTGAAGAAGAATAGATTTTTTTGCAGCAGAAATACTGCAGTAAGGTTTTAAGCAGGACACAGACAAACTCAGTTATAATCACTACATTTAACAGTAAGTGCTATAATTGTTCCACTTAGGTTATTATTAAAAAAAAATGTTGTGCAGTGTATTAAAGAGGCTTTTTAAACTGCTAATGGATGTTTGAGTTCAGGTATAATGTTAGAAATGGTTTGTGATGGTTTGCTGAGATTTTAATTGGAGCAGTTCATTTGAGGTAATGCACATGTCTTGTAGTAAGTGGTGCTGTAGAAGTCATCTGTGGGTGAAAGTTCCTCAGGCAACAAAATGTGTGCAGCAAAGTTAATCTATTGAGTATGAGGATTGATTTAATTTGACCTGGGCTTGTAACAGTGTTTTTTTTAATTGGAATGTTATGTGTATCGAGTAGCGTATGTGGAACTGTTTGACGGCTTTGGCTCTTCTTACAGTGAGCATAGATGATTCTTGAGCTACAGTATGTTGTGTGCAATCAGAATACTGTTGAAAGACGAAGGGGCAACAGGACAAACGGCTTTAATTTGGATTTCTACGGTTGTCAGTCAGCTCAAACAATGATTCAGCTGCTGTTTGGTTGAGAGACAGGCTTGGTGGCATGCATGAGAAAAGGTATCCATTGTGTCACAACAAAGTAGATACTTCGTCCCTTGTGAATTTCTCTTCAGGCCTATTTTGGTCCCTTCAGACATATGAGTGTGTAATTTTCAACACTTGCTCCATTTACAGCGCTTATGCCCATTCGGCTTGTGTGTCATGCTCACGCGTTAAATGCTCGTTTATTTTCGAGGGAATCGTTTGCATTGCTTTTACATGATCCTGGTAAATAGGCAATGAACTTGGATCAAATCGTTCTTACAGTTGTCTCAATTCTTCTTCCAAATAAGGTTGGAAAATTATTATTATTTTTAGTCGTATTTATTGCTGCTCATGCTGAAAAAATGCGATTATGTTGCCAGCTGACAGTTTATATTGGGTCGACTTCATACTTCGTTGACATATTTGATTAGTAGAGAACAATCTTGGTGTACCTTAACCCTTTTCCGCTTTCTTTCTTCTACCCAGTGCTCTGTGATTAGCCAGGGTATCAGCCCCTGCTCTACACTGACCAGCAGCACCGCGTCTCCCAGCACTGACAGCCCATGTTCAACGCTCAACAGCACGGCCAGCCGCCCCCCTCTCAGCCGTTCCAGCCCCTGTGGGACCATCACAAGCCCCAGCTCCACCCTTGAAAGCAAAGACAGCGGGATCATCGGTGAGAAATAACCAACTCCTTTATCATATTCTAACAGCAACTTGTATGGAGTAGGAAGAAACTGGAAGTACCCATATCCTTACTTAATGGTACCCGGTGGAGTTTTTGACTAAAAGTAGCATTAACGAGCAATGTTTTTACAAGCAACTCTTCTCGGATGCAATACACCTTCTTGCCGCATGTTTAACGCTATAGGCTGCGAGAATGTGCAGATTTATGTAACAGGCCAAAGCTAGCAAACATGGATGGAATATAGGATTTCAAATATCATTTTTGCGGTTTTTTCATACATTGTCGAGGATTAATATGGCAGGAAACAACGATTTGCTATGTAAAGATATGGTCGAGTAATGTCCTCCTGAGTAGAGAATAAACACTCCCTCTGTGTGTGTTGTAATACGAGCTTCTATGTTCTCAGTTTGCATGCATGCATGTTAGTGCATGTGAGTCCCTGTTTGTGTGAGCACATGGCTTCCTAATTGCCGCCGCTGTGCACTGTGCTCATACGGCGTTTACCGCTGATAACTGTTGGTAACTGTGAAGCGTAGCACCCTCCCTCTGGTTCCCCTGCAGGTTAACACTGTTAGCTCTGTCAGCACTGTTACCGTTGTTTATACTGTTTGCGCTATTAGCACAGTTAGCTGCCAGCACTGTTGGCTGCTAGCACCATTAGCTGCTAGCCGCCAACTCAGCCATCACCATGTTTCCAAATACAGCTCCTTTAAAGTCAGCTTTGCAAATGTTTTATGAGGAGAAGCAAAGCATCCAACACCCTTTTCAGGCCTCAAAGATAAAGACTCACAAGGCATTTTTGAAAGTGACACTGAATGTAACCAGAGGTGTTTTTAATGTTTACTGTTGTACTGCATTTGTGTTTGAAAAAACTGCTCAGGATGATGCAAAATACAAGAATTCAACAGACATTCATATCGGAACCTTCATATCATAAAACATGATATAGAATGTCTGTCAAACAACCAGCTTCAAACTGACTTCCCTGCTGTTTATATCCACCCATGGTGTCTTTGTCAAAGCAGTCAGTAACCGTGCTCGTCAATCCTGCAGATTTCTCTGCACACACTCTCTACTATATTATTATCAACTAATTACATCACTTCCAGTGAAGCTTTTCTGTTCAATCTGAGAATGTTACCTCATGTGCACATTGTGATTTAGACCACAAAGTCTCCCCTGTGTCGTGTCACTCATTCATCATTTTGTTAAACCCATTGGGATTTTTTTGTGGCACTGAATAGCATTTGTGTCAGGTTGTATTAAACCGCCATGTGTCAGTTATTGAGTTTGTATAGAGCTGTTCCTGTATGAGAGAGCATTGAGGTGATGGTTGCCACAGTTTGACATGGTATTATATCTCCAGTAATAACCCTGCAAGACATCTGGGGATTTACACAAGCTGACAGGAATACGACGTGGTCTATTGATATATTAATCCGTCTGCTATTTCTACTCACAAACCTTCCAGTGGCTATACAAATGTTCGAAATTCATTCTGAAAATGTCTTTTGAATATTTGCAGTGGGAATTCAATAGCAAATTGTAACAACAGGATCCTGCAGTTATCCTCGTTTGAACTTCTGAAGGGATTGTTTTGGGGGAAAAAGTAATATTCTTGTATGAACTAACTAGAATATGCCACATTTTATGCCTATTTAGTTAACTCATTGCCATGATTGTTCTGCAGCACAACAATGCATGCCAAAGCCAGATAAAACACAACAATTTGGATTTCAAGTGCTGCAGAGACTGATTACCATGAGTCAGTCTTTCTGTCCCCCCCAGAGTAATATCTTGGCTAGCTGTTAAATAATTTATGGAAGCTGTGATATAGCATCTTCCAGCATGGGACATCGACTGCCACCCAGCATGGTCTATCTCGTTGCAAAGCTACTTTACTGTTGTCAAATCAGAATTTACTTTGCGAGAGAATGACACAATGCGACGTTGGTCTACAACATCCCACCCACCTGCCCTGATAAGACCGTGCAGGCATGGAAGAGAACAAAGCTATGCTGTGTCCATAAGTCAGATTCCAATCAGTGATTAATGTTCCCCGTTCTTTGAAGTTTGACTCCGACTCTGATTTCAAAAGCACATTAATTTGGCTTTGTACTGCCGTTAAAAGCTCCTTGGTGGATTTGGGAGATGTCGCAATGTCTTAACATTTACTAAATAGCTCCCAGAGGAGTTTTTGCATGGGGTGCCTGGAGAATGACTTATAACAGCCCTGTAGCAGTAACTAGAACCAGCCCTTCCTCTGGTAAAATGACACGCTCACCATACTTTTGAATGGGTAAATAAAATGATATTCTTCATATTTATATGAATATTATATTTCTCTATAGTTCAACAAGTTCGCAATCAATGTAACCTCCTTTTCGCTCTGATTGATAACATAACGCATCCATTAGCAGTTAATATTAGTAATGATGTAACGTGCTGCGGCATTATCAAATCCAGATTAAGAGTGTGTGATGCAAAAGCAGCCAGCTGGACAGTCCGTTCCTGTCCTCTGACCGTACTGATGTTTCTGTTCCAGCTGCAGCTCGTGTAGCTTTGGCCCTCCACTCATCTTTTAGGATTGCATTAGATGCCTGTGCTGGCCTGAGGGAGGATTAAAGGGTTTGTTGTCATGTTAGCAAAACACCTGTCTGGACATAAAAATACTGAAGGCAGTTTCAAACCCTCTACTCTTACATTTTTTATATATTTAAGGTTGAATTTTGTGTAAAAAAAGTACAGCATCCAGAAGCATCCTTCAACTGATGATCGGTGGGCTCAGGAAATGAATTCCAGTGCATGCTATCGTGTCTTTCCAGTTTTCAATAGTGCAAGCAGACTGTCTCTGTAAAGTCGGGTGGTTAACAGTGTTGATAAGGGCAATGAGAAAAAGCTGGGACTTATTCAAAGTTAAAAGTTCCATTACAGCTCAGTATCTCATTGGAGATGAAGACAGATAAATGTTCATAGCACACAAAGAGCATCTTACCTCCCTCACTTGCTCTAATTCCCTCTCTGTTTAATCTCCCCTCAGCCACCATCACTAGCTCCTCTGAGAATGATGACCGCAGTGGCTCCAGCCTGGAGTGGAGTAAGGATGGCAGCCTGAGGGGCAGTGGGCGCCATGGCCTGGCACAGAGTGTGCGGGCCGACACCTGCTCTCCTGTGGCCGAAGAAGACTCCACCAGCGCCACTGCAGCACCAGCCGACACCCCGTCCAGGACAGACCAGCAGCAGCAGCAGCAGCAGCAGCAGTCTAACACATCAGCAGGGGCACCGCAGCCGCAAAGCCACTCACCCGAGGGACCCTTTCCATACTCATCGCAGACATCTTCTTCCCTCATGATGCCGAGGCCAAACTCTGTAGCAGGTAAGAGCCCTCGTTTTTTTTTTGAGCATTTGACATCTGGATGTCTGCTGGGAGAAGGGAGTAAGACATGGATCTGTATACCTTTCCTCCTTGGCTGCGTTCATTTAGCATTACAAGAAACATTTATTTAAGTTTTCCTCTTGTAGCCTGGTAACCTTTTGTTATGCTGATAACATGTGAAACTCTTGACGGTGTACTTGGGTGTCCCACTGAATCGCATTGCCAGTCAGTTCAGTGGCGCTATGATATGATCCGTGCCCGAGGCTGACAAGTGTGCTGTCATTTTGAGTGCAAGCAAGTGACAGATACATGCAGGAACAAAAAGCATGTGTAGATGTAGAAGGAACGAGAAGTTCTTCAGGAGAAGTGGGGTATCGAGGTAGAAGTTGGGATTAGGCAGCTGTGCCTCGGACCTGCCTCCCATTTCGGACCTGAGCGCAAACCACTGCCTGGCTGATCTGTTCTGCATTCCTGCCCTGGAAACCTCCCTGTTATGGCTCAGCTCGACATATCCACACAGCTGTCACAGTTGTTGATATCCCTCCGCAGCCCCCTTTCCCCCTCTTTCCATTCCCAGAGCTCCTCCACTCTGCCTCCCTCTGTTTTAGCTGTTACTGCTTTTGACCTTGGCCATAACTTTTACATCTTCCTTTAAAACTAAAGCCCTCACTGAATGCCATGGTTCCACTAGTATTTGAGATCCTGTGTTGCAGTATTCACTAAGGACAGCTGTTGGATTTGAATGTGTAAGTGAACTGTGAAATCACAAGCCATGTAGTCTGCAGCTCATACTCCAAACCCAGGGGAATGGGCTGCACATGCTTGCTGTTAGGCTGACTAGACACTGGAACTAACAGCAATATGAACATAAAGGACACAAGTTAAATGTTGACTTGCTTTAGCGGTAGCAGTCTAGAGCGTGGATGGTGAGTAAATGGTACAACAGATGAGAGAAGCACTCTTCGGGGGAAGATGAAGATTGTTACGGAGGTGAGGGTAACAGCTTGAAGAGCAGATGAACCTAATCACGCTGCGTTATACAAGCAGATCATTTCATTGGTGATTTCTAAGTCGCAGGAAATTACAAAGGCAGGGGCAGACTGTGAAGAACTGGGGAAAGAAGCATGGAAATATCAGGTCTGACCAATAGCCAAGACAGACACGAGTCAAAGGTAGAGTAGTATGTCCCTCAACATGTGAATGTTAGTTTTTAGCTAGGAGAAGATGTATTTCTTTTATTTATATATATATATATATATATATATATATATATATATATATATATATATATATATTTTGGGGCTTAGAAATATAACAGGGTTTAGAGTGTTTTACCCATTTCACCTGGATGGCACAGCGGCCAATCAGTTGAAGATCAAATGCTTTAATGCTCCTGCAAAATACACCAAAATACACCTTGATGATTGGCCTTGATGAAATTCAGTCACTAAACACTTGTGTCTTCTACTTCTACTGTGCGGTTTTTCTCTATGATAACATCAAACTTAAGTTCCTGTTTTGTTTGAATGAACTTATTGTGAATCACAGTTGACAAAAGCCCGTGCAGAATAAATGTAATTTTAAGAGGCCATGTTTGTCTGAAATCCTTGAAAATGTTCAACCAGAAGCCCATTCATATGCCGATGGTCGTCCTTGCAGTGCTCTTTTTCTATTGGCAAGAGAGGAAGATGGTTTAGGTATAAGAGAATAATGCATGGCTGGTAACATAAAATGCAGTTCATAGTTTATGTATGTATATCCTACACTGTGCACTGCTGTTGCACAACACTGTGATAATATTTCTACAGCCCACCGTTGAATCGGTACCCACATTGCAAACATGAAGTGGTACATGTACAGATGCCCTTCAATTTTTCCATGACCCTTTTACATCTCATCCTTATTTTGCCGCTGACATAAACCTGAACGGCACAGACGCACACTCACTGGCTCATAAAGCTAACAGACCAGGAGATATATTTGATTGTTAATGTGTGTTGTTTTGCGTGTGAGCGCCAGTGTGCAGCATGTCTCCCTGTGCGCTTCGAAAGTTTATTGGCTGATGTCATAGTTATGCAGCTTCGCCCTCTAGGGTCCTGCAGAATTCACACCTCAGATTTTATGCTGTGTGGCAAAGCCCTGAGAGAGCACATGAAGGACGTGGTGAGACAACTTCATTTATGGCAGGAGATGGTGCTGGTTTTCAGTTGATGCTGAAGGATATTGTATTAAAACAGATATTCTAAAGAAGCATACAGAAGCAGGAAGGACCTGCTGTAAATGAATGAGATACAAAAGAAAGAAAAACATTTATCATTAGTGCATTCACTCTATGTGCCAGTACCTCTGGGACTGTTTTCCATTGTGTGGTTCTGTGTCCCAGCACATTGGATAATGAGATGTCTGCGGTGACTTTACCTATTTGATAGACATTAAGTTAGGACAATGAGCATGCAAAACGTCAGATAACTGCAATTTAATGATCCCCCCCACTCCTGAATAGATTCTGGGTTTCAGTCAATAAACTTTCATTCCATGTCAGCTCCTCGAGGTCTGAGACCATGGCACTCTGCTTGAGAACCGTGGATTGCTCCCTTTGGGTTGGGAGTCACTTCTGCTCCAAATGAGGTCAAGTATCTCAGGGTCTTGTTGACAGATGAGAGTAATATGGAGGACGTGTTCCAAAGGCGGATTCGTGTGAAGTGGGCAGTGATGCCGACCTCGTGCTGGACTGTTATGAAGAAGGATCTAGGTATGAAGGGAGAGCTCTCTCTCTTTTACAGTTGATCTACATTCCTGTTTTCAAGAGAATAGTAGCAACAAATAAAGTGACGTTTTTTTGCAGGGTGTCAGGATTGCACCTTTAGGCTCAGTGTGAGGAGCTCGGACATCTGAAAGGTACTAAGTAGCTGTTTCTTGAAGCTGAAAAGAGCCAGTTAAGCGACTATCTGGAGACCCCTACTATGTGGACTTAGAGTCCATCTAAATTAAACTCTGTTCTTGTATTGATTGACTAAGCATTGTAATATCCAGGCATTTTGCAGCACAAAGGCCAAATCTTCTTGAGGCAAAGTGGATTTTGCCCATCTGCCTCATACCAATCAACAGGCTTATAGCTGTGCCTCTAGAATGTTAACTATGTATGTGGAAGGAATGTCCACTTATTGCAGAGAAGGGTTATTTGCACTGCCTTGGTGAACACACACTAATGCTGTTACTAGCATTTGCTGTGGCAAGTCGCACAAATGTTGGCTTGCACCACCTGTCACCGTTGACAGAGTTGAGTTGTGATGCCTCTTTAGGGGCTGTCTGTAATTGCATCATTAGTTGGTAGTCTGAGGCACCATTCATCACGGAATATATTTTTTGCCATATGAGTCAACATTAAAGTTTTAACAACCGCAACAGCCACTACATGTATTTATCATCCATTTAAAATTGGATATCTCCTGTTTAGAGCGAGCAGTCGACCACATGTACAGTACAGTGACTGCTGTGAGTTTTTTCCCGGGCTTCTTTGTGCTTTTTTTTCTCCACGTCCTTGCAGCAAACAATCTCTGAGCATTTAACCTCCCTTGAAAATGCAGTCCTCTTGAGTCTTTCTACAGTCCAGCATTAAAAGCCTGTTGAGACGGCTCTCACCAAACAAAATGACATTTTTTGCTCGTAATGTGAATGTCTGTCTTGATTCAGTTGGAATCACAATATGTAATTCATTAATATTTGATTTAAGACCAATTTCTTTTATTTCTTTTCAATACGGTGCAGAATAACTCGATAGAGAAGAGCGTATGTTCAAACAGAGGTAGAGACTGCATGTCTTTCAATGGTTGACTAAATTTCCCTTCATGTGTCTCGCTCCACAGTATATACTAAGGTAATAAGTCACTGTTGTTTGATGACAGAGTCAGAGGGCCATATTAGTTGTGACCACTGGAATTCCATGGTTTTGAAATCTTAGCTTGAGCTGCTTGCGGTCGCGTTGCTCGGACAGGCAGATCGAGTTCGGCTCACCGAGGCTCAGGAATGGTGCTACAGTGCATCCGTGGTGTTTTGCTATTTGACAGAGCTTTGTGGTCAGAGCCATGTTGAGGTACAGTACACAGTTTCTACTCCAAAGCCATCTGCTCCTCGGGCTAAAAAAAACTTGTGCTCCGCGTCTGTGATATATTATGTGATGCTCTTCAAGGATATGTTATTCATCTATCAAACCCTTTGAGGACAGTGACAAGGTAAGGTTTGAGAACAGCTCGCATCTGTGTTTTATCAGATGGACTGAAGTCATCTCCAGCTGGTCCATGTGAACAATGAATCAATGATGTCTGCGAAGGTCAGAGTGTGATCTTTTCAAATTAAAAAATCATGTGTGTCAGTATTGCAGCATGAAGATTAAGGGTTTTTGGATTCAACATGGTGTAGTCCCTCTGTAGAACTGTAACAGCGCAGCACGATGTGCTTTATCTGATAAACTGTAAGCTCACGACCTCTCTGCTTGTGCCAAATACAATATTGTCTCCTTTAATTGCTGGAGCAGACAGCATCTTCCCGTTTCTGTCAGTGTTTTGTGATGTAGCCATGGAGTTCTCCTCTGCCTCTGGCTTCACGTAAACGTAGATCTTTTCAGTTCGAGATTGAAAAGAAAGCACAAAGAAAACCCGAATAACCCCATTCATATCGTCCATCTCTCTAAAAAGGTCACGGCGACATCTTTTAAAATGTCCACTCTCAGAGATTTGTTGGTGCGTCTATGTCACAGCAGGAGCAAAGATACAAACCTTTGCAGAGATCAATCTGTGTCAGTTCTGAAAAGCCATTTAAAATTCTGCTCAGTGGCACTCCATTGGTAGATCAGAACTTGCCAAAAGGCCTAATCTCAAAGGGACAATGTGTTGGCGAACTACTCTCTGCCACCACAGAGCCATCTGGCTATGTTTGATTGATAGCACCCCGCTATTGAGAACCATGTAATACTGTAGGTGTTGAGGAACTATGCAACTGTTCTGACGGCGTGAATATCTCAATGTCCAAGGTCCAAATGTCTTTTTTTCTTCCTATCTTTAGCTCTTGGCTCTGACTTTTTTCCAGTGAGGTATGAACTGTCTTTTAAGCTGTGTGTGTTGTTCCTGTGTAGGAAATCCTTTTCAAAGCTACTCTATCTATTGTGGTTATTTCACAATATCGCTCTCGGCCTGTCTGTCGGTAGGCCGGTTGGCTGGTGCACCACTTGGGTCCAGACTGAAATACCTCAGTAACCGTCGGATGGATTGTCATGAAGGCTTGTAGAGAAATTCACGACACGTTCCCCTCAGGATAAACTTGAATGACTTTAGTGGTCCCATAACTCTTTATGTCGCGCCATCATCCCATCAAAATTTTAATTTACCCAATTGGTTTATGACCAACTAATGACCTTCCTATAGCCCCAGCTGTACTTTGTTGCTCGCACTTATTATAACATGTTGGAGTACTAACTCTCTAATCTAATGCAAGCTTATCTCAGGGCAAGAAATACAGTCTTCTGTACACGCTGCAGTGTTTCATAATCACAGCACAAAGAAGTTTGACACGCAACAACTCGGTGAAGCTTTTTACATATTCATTTTTCACAAAAGCGGACTATTGCAGCTGGAGTTTTATTTCAAGTTTCCATGGTAACAAGCCGAATTTGTGTAAAGGCCACTTCTACTTTGCACTTAGTCATCTTAATCTAAAGCGCCTCTGAATCAACAGGGCAGAGGATGACTGGAGTTAGAGGTGATGTTAAAGATTTATTACAGATAAATCACCGCAGCCTTCTGAATCACAGCTGTCACTAATAAGGATGGGTGGGTGATGATTAAGAATATATATTTATTCAACCATTTGTCTCTCTATGTCAAATTTCTTATATCAAGATTTCCAGATTTCATAGTTCCCATCTCTCACACGACACTAATACCTTTACTGTATGCTTTTTGTATATTTAGGTGAACATTACAACACATTTATATCAAGATTATGCCGAGGTAATCATCACCGTTTTTACATTTTAAAGCAGTTCATACCAGAGCCACTTCTTCTGTTTTACCTTTCACAGTAAAAGCCCAAGACATGTACAGTGTATTGCATACCTGTCACCAGAGGGAAGGACATTTCTCAAAGACCCATTTTGTTAAAAGGAAACTCAATAAAATAGTTTAAGGCTGAGGCTATGCAGCAGCGTCTGTCTGAGGCTATACCTCAGACAGACGCTGCCAGAATCCAGAAGCTGCTCTGACTCAGTCCTCTGTCTGCACATGTGCGAATCTATTCAAAACTTTTACTGCAATAGGGCTGCAACCATCGCAAATTTGTATTGCTGCCGGAATAAATGGTTTTGATGCAAAAATATTCAGAGCTAAGTATTTCGCATTGTCGTGTTTTTAACTCGTCACGCCCCCCGGTGTGTAAAGGCTTTTACTCTTTCACTCCTCCTCGTACAATGTCGCACAGTGGTTACAATGAACTCCTGCAATGCGAAAAGGCAACATGGTGTGCATGGTGCTGGGAATACTGATTGTATCCATTTGTAAGGAGGAAAGCCACATCAGGGCAAGAAGGAGTACAGTGGTTGGAGCAAAAAGGAGCTAAGCCCTCTTCCCCTCCGTTCTGTCGGGGGAAACGCGGGACTGAAGCTTTCAAAGGGCAGACCTGCATGAGGAAAAAATTAATTTCCATCAGAATACAGTCCCACACATTTGTACATCTTCAAAGTCCCTGCAAGCAGAGACTTCAAGGTATCAAATGTATGTTTTATCAATGAGTAGAGACGATGTAAGAAAAGGCAAAAAAATGGGGTAGAATCCAAAGAGGGGAGAAAAGGAATTGAAGAGGGGGATTTGTGGGATATGAAGGCCTCCTGTGGGAAATCTTTGGCCCTGAAAGAATGGTGGATAACGAGAGATATGAGGAGTGTGTGCATTGATGCTACTTAAGCACGTCAAACTGAGGATCGCCTGCAGTCTTTGCTTATTGGACCCGTGGGCAAACAAAGATGTGCCTGGTGCACTATGAGGTACGGTGTGACTTTTGTGTTCTCACCTCAGAAAGATTTCAGCAGACAAAAAAAAAAAAGTGACAGAGCTCTTCTCATGGTCCACGTGTCAGTATTGGGCTTTAGAGGTGATTAGTGGTGAGTTTTCTGTCCATCTCCTCTCTCTCTCCTCCTTTGTTCTCATATCTCGTGCTTTTTTCCTCATGCTTTTCTCACCCGACTCCAGCCAGGATCATTGATTAATAGTACAGTAGCTGCCCATTACAGACTGTAATCAGCCACTGGAGACTAAATCTCTCGGTTTCCCCTTTTGTACTTCCTCTAATTCACTCCCCCTTTTCACCCTCTGTTGCTTGCTTACCAATTTCGGAAAGCGCTTAATTCATTTAGCAAGTGCCTAATGCTTTGGATGCTGTGACTGGCTGAGCGCTGGAGAGGGGGCAGCCAAGCCCGATGCTCAGCAGCTGAACACTGCCAATGTGCCTGTATGGGAGCACGAGGGGGGGTGGGCAGAGAAATCGCTTTTGTGCCCTCAGTGAGCTCATCCCCTCTATCCTCGAGAGATTCAGGTGAGGGGTCTGCACCCTGCCTATTTGCCTGTATGCCTGCCCAAGTGTATTCCACCCTGGGGACAAGGGAGTCCCCTTGTGAGAAAACCCACTTCTTGGCTCTGCTGTTGGATGTAAGTAGCTGTTCAGTTTAGCTTTAGAATCACGTTTGCTCAAGTATTAGTGCTGTGCTGCTCCGCTCTCACTGACTTGATGAGTTTGCCTCTCTTATTTTCTTTACTTTGCTTGTTAATAGTTCAGCTTTCTCCATTGTAGTTCACTGTGAAACCACCCTCCACTGCAGTAAAAGTAACCGCGAGGGCCTTCTTCTTCTTCTTCTTTTTTTTTTTTAAATTCCAGTCAACGTTGTGTTGACGGCAGCTTCCTCAGTTACTCTGTTGTCAGCAGACGGGTTTTAATTAGTGGGACATTCCAGAGAGTAAGTTAGCGACCAAGTGAGGGGAGAGAGCGAGTGAAAAGAAGAGTGGAGTGCTTGTGACAGTCTCTCCCAGCTGAGGCTGATAAAGTGGAAAGCAGAGGCTTTGATTCTGCTCTTCACCGGGGCCAACAGCAATTGGAAGAGAGACCCTTTAAGCATTCTGCACATCTTTATTATGTTCAGACCATGGCTCGTACTTTAAACAGGACGTTGCATTGCTTTGTAATCACTGACTCATCGAGTCGTTCGTATGCAGAATTAAACTATAGTAAAAGTGTGGGGGTGTCTGTGGGGACAGACCTCTCACTGCTATATCGTGTGTAGTTGTCACCTCAAATCAAAGAAAAAAGGGAGCATCGCTGTCTTGACTTGGGGGTACCGGTATTCTTTTTGCTACAGTATACCGGTACCGGCACACACAGCCTCAAGCAAACTGTAAACGTGAGAGCCCTCTTCTTCGGTGGGCGACCGTGGCTCACTGGCTTAAGAGGGGTTGTCTGGTAGCCGCAGGGTCAACGGTTCGATCCTCGACTGGGACGTGTCACGTGTCGTAGCGTCCCTGAGCAAGACACTGAACCCCCGGCTCCCCGGGCGCCTGTCATTGGCAGCCCACTGCTCCCTATATACAGGGATGGGTCAAATGCAGAGGTCAAATTTCGTGTATGTGTATATGACAATAAAAAGGGTTTCTATTTCACTCATCTTCTCTCAGAGATGGCAAATGTGCCAAAGCACTCAAGATGCACTCAAGATCTGCTTCAATCTCCTTTCATTCCTGTCTCTGTTTGCAGCAACCAGTTCCACAAAGCTGGAAGACCTGAGCTTTCTTGATGAACAGCGCAACACCCCGCTGCGGACGTCCATTCGCCTACCCTGGCATAACACGGGAGGAAGGCCGCCTCAGGACTCTAAAGGTGGCATGCATGTTGTACTTTTGTCAGTTGTAGTGTTAAAGGTAGTGTTAGAGCTTTTCATTGTTTTGGCTCTGCTCCATGACACTAGATTTCAAATGAAACAGTGACAGTTGCTGGGAGGATAAAGTGCTGTGTTTCAGCTCTAACGTAGTGTAGGAAAGAGTGTAGGATCTGTAGCTTCTTATGCTATTAGGAGGTATGTAAAAAGGTTCAACCCAGGTGGATGTAATTACCCTCAAATTAAAGCTAAAAGTCAGCATTTCAACCTCATAGACCTAGTTTGATTTCAAATCCAGTGTGTTTAAGTGCCGCGCACCAAAACTGTCCAAATACTTCAAGTATGCACCGCAAACACCACTAGACGGATTTATATTAAAGCTAAACTATCAAAAAAACGTGTTTCCTGCACACATTTAGCTCTGCAGATATAAATCATGTCCTGGGTTGACCAGCCTTTATCTCGGATATACGTTTTGAAACCTCGGCCTCAATGAGAAAAATCCCACAGAGTGAATATTTGATGAGAACATGAATAATTTAATGTGACATCATTAGGTAGTCAAACTATTTAGCTCTGTTTTTAAAATAAATGTCCTGTTTCTTTTCCACATTTCCAGAAGCATCATGTCAGTGGATTCATTTATATTCATTTTATATTAGTACTGAGTCAATGTCTGCTCAGACAGAATTTCTGTTCTATACTGTATGTGTGCATGTTTTTAGTTTTCCGTTATTGTCACATTTGTTATGGTCTTAAACTGTTCTAGACTGCAGTGAGTGAGGAAATGAGATATGGCTAGTGTGGGCAGGTGACACCATAATATCCCTCAGCTCAGGTCAAAAGTTTGCCAGCAGTTGACCAGCAGAATGATTTAAATATGTTAATTTAGACCTCACATATATCTGTATTGTATACATCATCTAACAGGTTAAATGTGCTAGTAATCATTACATTAAAGTACATGCAATAATTAATGTTGTTTGCAGTGCCAGTAATGTAATTGTAATAGTACGGGCACTAGTACTGACAGTACTCCCTTTAATCACGTGTTGGCCAGAATCCAGAAGTTTTTTTATCTGTGTTATACTGAATCAGTTGTGATTTTATTATGATATCATTATACTGGGGCTATGCATCTACTATAGTCGGCCTATTTGTCACATATTACTGTGCAATTTAATTTGTTTTGGGCCATTATTATTACTATAGATAACAACCTAAAACCTGAGAGGGCAGAAAAGAGAATTATTAATCTTATTAATAGTGCCGGTACACAAGAAAAAGTCACGGTACGCATAAGAGTAAAATGCAGCAGTTCTGCTGAGTACCAGACAACTTTGAGCACTGGCTGTCTACATTACAGTCTTTGTCCCATCAATTTAAAATTGTGTGTACTTAGGAGTCCTACCAACAATTTCTTTTAAATTTGCCAATTATTTTTCTCCTTTCCAAGAACACATCACCTTTGATTTAATTCAGGTATTTTTCTCAGTACAAATATTCAAGGAACCTCGAGCATCCATTTTTTTAAGAACACAAAAGCCAACAAATCTTTTAAAGAAGTAAACTGTAGACCTTCGGAATTATTGGAAATGTTTGGATGACGCAAGTCGGAAACAATCGGACACAAATAGCGACAGAATTGTATTTTAACGCTTTTCTTTCCTATCACTTCTCCTCAGCTCGTTTTGCTCCCTACAAACCCGTGGACATCATGCTCAAGCCCTTGCTGTTTGAGGTGCCCAGCATCACCACAGACTCTGTGTTTGTGGGCCGAGATTGGCTCTTTCAGCAGTTGGAAGATGTCCTGAAGGCCAGCGAGTCCACGGAGAACCACGGCGCTGTGGTGGTGGGCAGCGTGGGTTACGGGAAGACGGCCATCGTCTCCCGGCTAGTAGCGCTGAGCTGCCACGGAGGCCGAATGCGGCAGATAGCCTCCAACAGTCCCAGTGCCTCCCCAAAAAGTAAAGTGTTTGCCTTTGGATGTTAGCACTACATTAGCTAGTTTTGTACTGCAGGTTATTGTATTTTTATTTTACAATAATCTTGCAGAGTGTGGAAGTGAACTGAGGATATATCCACTGACAATATCAACTCAAAACTAACACCATCTAATGCATCAAATACTTGATTCAGAACTCGTATGTCTATATTTATTCGTGTCTTCATGCGTATGTGACAAAAGTGTGTGACTGTGTCTTCCAGGTGGTGTGGGACCAAGTGCAGAACTTCCACTCAGCCAGCCTCCACAGCCCACTCCACCTTCCAGTGCTACCAACACGCTGAGGACCAACAGCTGCCCGGGCACCCCCGAGATGCAGCGACGTCGGGACGAGGCTGTCAAACGCCTGGCTGCAAAGGTACAACTTTAGCCGATTACAGCCCCTCAGCATCCAGGAGGAATCACAGTGTCACTTATCCTTAAAGATGATGATCCATCCCAAAAAGTCAATCAGCTTCATTATAAAAAAGGTTTGATGACGCCTGAGAGCAAAGTGTTGTTATGATTGAAACAAATGCACAGGTGTCTGCTGTCGCTGGTGTACATTTATTGATGTGCTGAGTCTTCTGTTTTGGACGTTACATATCTGCCCTTCTTGCAGTTCCTCTTTGTTTGTTCTTGCTGGTTGTTCTCTCCCTTATTACAAAGATGTTCATGCTGTGCTGAATCTCTTTTTAGTATGTATGAGATGCACTGCAGAAACCTGATACCGGCTCAGCTCGGTTGATTTATGTTCTTACGTGTTTGTATGTGATTTATGGTTGTTTATGTTCATTTGTTTGATATTCAGCCTATGAAATATGGATGGTTTCTTCGCTGAGGTTATGAAAGACGATGTCACTGTTGGTCTCGCAGAGACCTTTCATATCACAGGCTTGTTTGATCTGAGAAGCCGTGAGCTTAGTTAAAGACTTGGCCATGAAAAAGTCCAAGTTCAATATTAATGTCCGCAGCATCTCACTGCTGCAGTACGACAGCTGTGTTAAGTAAAAACATTTTGCATTATATCTTAGCTGCTGTAGCTTCCAATGTGTTTCATTAAAGGAAGACACCAACATTGTTACATAGGGCCTATAGCTTTTTATTATGTTCTGTGCAGAGAAAAACATTTATTGAATATTAGAGTTATTAGGTGACCAAGGAACAATTGGAAATTATTATTAGTCCCCATCCTATGTAAAAGTGCATATTTTGGATTTCTTTAGCCATCTAAGAATAGTTACATACTTTTAATAATTCGGCTTTGATCTGATACAGCTGTATGAGTCTGTTTAATTACATCACTTTAACCAAAGCTTCAGTATTTCTAGAAGGTAAAGGTTTCCCACACAACCTGGAAAACTGGAGAAACGGGTGACCATTTTTCCAGTCATTGAAAAAGCCAAAAGTCCAGGAAAATCTAGTGTTGAATATTATTCATTTATTCTCCTATTTTACTTTAGCTGAAAATGACCTACAAGGCTATCTATCGGAGCCTTCCATTGCTCTAAGTTGTGTTCAGGATCATATTTATCGTAGTTTATTGAAGAGAATATTTTAGATAGGCTGCCCTCGGTTATGTTGTGGCAACGCTGCGAACACGCCCCAAAGTCACGTCACATGGCAGCACATGTAGTCTGGATGACATTCCATAATGTTTGTTTCCACAACTTTTTTAAAAGGTTGAATAATGTTGCTTCAGTTGATGCATGAGAGAGATAATTTCATAGATAACTAATAGGATTTCTGTCAGTTTCTGCCAATGAAATCTATATATTTATATTTCATTGGCAGAAACGTTTCCTCTGGACTTCACTCCTGCTCCTTCAGGGACTACTGACTACAGCCTCATTCACGTGTGTGGTTTACAAAGTAGCACCACTGCTGCTTGCCATGCAATACCAGCACATTCAGTTCATTTTGGAAATACTTGCAGTTAACTGAAACTCTCAGGGGCATTTAATAACTTTTGCATTTTTTCGCCTGCTGAGAGTTTTAACAAGGAAGATTTCGGGGCCCCGTGTGTTTCAGAGAATATTTTGGATCCACGATGTCATTCACTTAATTTGAATACCTTTTGTGATGGTGGGTTGTTAGCTCTTTTGATCGGTGACACAGCTTTCTAATGGGACTCTTTCTCGCTTACATCCTGGTGTCCCTGTAACACCTTCAGTTAACACTCTTGCCCTGTCATGGATACCTGCTTAATAGTGAAATGGGGCATGAAATGCCTCCTGTAGAGTTTGCCTCTGCCACTGGAAACGCTAAATTTCACGCACCAGACGTCTGACTTTATGCCACGGAGGCTCATCTAAATGTCTAATAAACCCAGGCGATGTCCCTCAAGCTAATTATTGGGTAGAGTGTTCCCAACAGGCTCTCAGTGGTGTGTGAATACTGATGCCCTGAGCTGCTTCTGTCAAATTCTCTCAGTTCTTTTTAATCATTGATTTAAAAAGCGGTCTCATAACAGGGGCACTGAGGCCATTACGTTTTATGGTCTGTCGCAATTTTACATCTCACCCCTGTTTCAGAGGCACATTTTAGGCATTGTTTCTCAACAGCAGATTCATTTCAGTGGTACATGAAGTGCTTCAGGTGCACTGCAGAGTGTTGCACCATATTTGTTGAGATGCGTATTGCTTATTGATGAGGCACTAGTCTACATGACTTGTACTCTAACTATCACTGCAGTCTCTTTCTCAGGCCCATATCAAAAGATGGCAGGTAACTTTAATTTATTGTATACGCCTTATTTTGCCACTTTTGTAAAGAGCACACATCTGGAGACAACTAGTTGATGTTGTAGTGACAGACTGGTGAAATGTGTAATTGACGAAGCGCCAACCCCAGGGATTAATTCGCAGTTACTTGTTTGTATCACAGTCCTTTTTTTGAGCACCGCCGCCATCATTGTTCCTACCTAGTCTTGTTTTAGATCTCTAAATCACTGTCAACATCATGCTTATAGTAGATGTATTAGTTAATGTGGTTAATATCTACTCCATTACAAATGTAGGACATAGAAATACACTTTCAGATGTCACTGTGGTTTGGCTGAGAAGAAAGTGCGTCAGCTCGTTATTTTTCCAGGAGCTGGTCATCATTGTTGATGGAACAATAGGCAGCAGCAACAGAGTCACCTGCTCCTCCTTCTGCTCCTCTTGGAAGTGTGTCAGCTCCTTCAGGTTGGACTGTAATTAGAACAGAGTCACACATCCCCAGGGCATCTCTCTCTGCTTCTTCCCTTAATCCACGTCCCTCCTTTTTGCTCCTGAATCAGACCTCCTTTGAACACTTCAGACACAGAAGATCCTCCTTTCAGAGCTCCCCACTGGCTCCTTTTGATAGTAGAGTTTATCTGAGGTGCTCGGCCTTTGACCAATTACTTCATCATCCCCTCTAAAGTTTTGTTTTAAACTTGGTTGAAGAGACAATATGTGGCTTTATGGAGGGTTGTATGAATAAAAGAACATGAGATTCAGGACTGTGTCCACAGAATTTGGTTTTTAATCAACAAGGCAGTCGGCTTTTGCAAATGCTTTGAGGTTTTCGAACGTTCCCAGCTTTGCATATTTTTCGAAGCCAAAACTAACAAACATTTATTACTCTGACATGTTTTTAATACTCCTTAAGTCTGAAATAACTCTGGCTTTATCTGTCTTTCTCTCCTCTCGTTGTGTTCCAGGTGGTGGCATATCACTACTGCCAGGCGGATAACACGTACACTTGCCTCGTACCAGAGTTTGTGCATAGTATCGCTGCCCTGCTGTGCAGAGCACACCAGCTCAGTGCGTACCGGGAGATGTTGCTGAAGGAGCCCCACCTCCAGAGCATGCTCAGTCTGCGCTCATGTGTCCAGGACCCCATGGCCGCCTTCCGGAGGGGGGTCCTTGAGCCACTAACCAGCCTTCGTAAAGGTAAAACACCAATGTATTATATTTTATTATTTCATGTTTGTAGGCGTCTGGTCTCCCCTGTTTTAGATGTGGTGATGCATGGTTACGTCCTTGAGCACTGAACCCCAAATTGTCCTAAATATTTGAGTATGTGATAAAATGTGACCTGCTCGGCAATATAACTGGAATGGAATGTAACGGACGTATTCATTAAATGTCATAAAGAGACACTGCAGCTTTCAAATATTATACAAACGTAAAGAAGATTATTACAAGCTTATGATAATACCAAATAATCAGGACAGTTTCTCCCCCCCCCCCTGATTTCTGAGAGTAACTCAATCAGCTGCCACTGAAGGTATTAACTGTTGTCTCTACAGAACAGCTAACTTGACATTTCCGTATGGAGCGAAGTGTGAGCAGTGGCAGTGTAGTTAATGAATCTAAGGGGTGAAAGCCCTTATCTCTCACTCTCACCACACCTCTGAGAGAGAGAGGGCTTAGTTACTGCACTGACTCAAGGCACCTCTCTGCACACTGGCCACGGTGAAGTTAAGTTGAACTGAACTGTCACCGTAAGAGCCGCACCTCGCTGCACATCTTCTTACCTTTGTTGGTTATTGTGTGTGTGTGTGTGTGTGTGTTTCCAGAGCGGAGGATTCCAGAGGAGGATCACATCATCTTGATAGACGGGCTGAACGAAGCAGAGTTCCATAAACCGGACTACGGAGACACCATTGCCTCCTTCATCAAGAAGATCATTGCCAAGTTCCCCTCCTGGCTTAAACTTGTGGTCACTGTCCGGGTCAATTTAATGGTACGGAAGTGCTCATTTATAAAAAAAGAAAAACATTGTGTAGAGCTTGTCTTACACAAAATATACTTTCTTGCCATATGTGAATTATTTAGACTCGTTCTACATTTCAAATTCACCAGCTTGTGTCAAGGGAGAGTTAAAAATCATCTTATTACAGAAGTTTCGCTAATTTAATAATTTTCTCAATACGATTGTAAAATGTAACAAAGCTCAAGTCAGATCTTCCGTCACCGCTTGATACTCTCACTGACTGCCATCAAACCCTGAAGATTTTTGACAAGTGGAAAGGTTTTTTCTGAGCTGCTGCTCCTCCTCGTCAGACTCTACAGAGGCAGTTTTGTCAAGCGTATCCTGGAACAGTCAAGAAGGAGCTGAAGTATCAGTGACCCAGGAACCAAGACTGCATGACATGGAAGGAGCAGTCAGTCACTGTGAGCCGACTAGCTCGGGGGGAAAGAGACGCTAGGTCGACCAACTACAGAGATGTGTTGAACTCTCACTGGTAGCTGAGGCTTTGCCACGCCCGATGAGGCACACGACGTCTGATTTTCTTTGCTGCGACGAAGCGCTGAGCCTGGGATAATAATGTGAGAGCTGACATCCAGAGCTCAAGTTATTATTGTTCAGGCCGAGGTAGTGGCCATCAGTATGCAATTCACTAAAAAAAAACCAAGTTCTGCCCATTTGCTTTTATCCTGCGAGTCAGAATAGAATTAATATTCGGGTTATGTCAAGGTTCTCTGGATATGCTAAATCCATCTATTGTAACAGTGACATTTTGTATTCATGTATTCACCTCTAGTAATCCGTCAGGGTCCGTTTGTGGTGTGGAAAGATTTTTTTTTTTTTTGCGGATGTCCCAGTTGACTGCACACAATGCAACTTAGGTGTAGCTCTGTAGGTGGGCTCTGATTGACACAGTGGAGCAGTTTTTAAATTGAAGGGAATTTGGATCACAACCTGTTAAGTTACCAGCCGGTCGTACACGTCACGTTGTCAGAGTAAGTCGTAGATTTAAAAAGGATGACTCATTCCTATGGCAGGCCACATAATACTCACGTCTTCCATGAAGGAATACGACTCAGTTTGCAACCGCTGCATCATATTTGTGTCATGAAAGTGTCACAGTTTTGTTTTGTACTTTGAGCAAACAAATAGGGTGTCAGCACGGTGGAAGGGTTCAGGATATTGGCCTTTCGCTTGCTGCACTAATGTCTGGCTTATCGGTGAGGTGTTGCTAGCACTTCGCTCACCTCGTGGATTACAATCAGTGCGATTCAGTGACTGTGCATGTGTGGACACACGTACGTGTGTGTATTTTGCTATACCGTGTCATGACGAGGAAGAGTGAAGTGTTATCTCACCGAGGCAATGTTTTTTTTAGCCTCAGACAGGCAGAGGATTGGAGGATTAAGGTGCATTGATTTCTCAAACTCCCCCAGGACATAGATTGAAATGTGAGCTCTGGCTCAGACCTCTGTTAGAAGGGTTCCTGTTGCCCCCACCACCACCACCACCACCACCACCACCACCATCCCATCCATCCCCTGCCTCTTAATACTCACTTTCCCAGTCCTGTTTTTTCTCCCAACCACATTTCCAATAGTAACAAGGGTCTGCTTTGGCCTGATAGGTCAGCATGTTTGCTCCCCTGCTGCTCAAAGACAGCCCTCTGATAATAAACGCACATAAGCCATTATTCCTCTATTTGTCTGTTGTGGTAATAAGGAATACAATTTATGCTGCAGAGACGAGAACTAGAAAACCACTTATTGAAATTGAATTGGTACATTTTTCTCATTAATATCGGCTAATTTGCAAAGAGCATGGGAATCTACTGACTGTCTTTGCTCTGTCTCTTCCACAGGAGATCACAAGCCTTCTGCCCTTCTCCAAGATCTCCCTGGACGACTTTTCCGACAACGCGGAGATAAGCAACGACCTCAACGCGTACATCCAGTACCGCATCAATGGCAGCAAGGACATCATGAACAATATCAGCCTGAACGGCAAGGCCGACCCGATCACAGTTGGCAAGCTCAGTAGCCACCTGATCTCCCGCAGCCAGGGTTCCTACCTGTATCTCAAACTCACCCTGGATCTGTTTGAGAGAGGTCACCTGGTGATCAAGAGCGCCGGCTACAAAGTGGTGCCCGTCTCGCTGGCCGAGCTCTACCAGCTACAGTGCAACATGAAGTTCATGACCAATTCGGCCTTCGAGCGCTCACTGCCCATCCTCGATGTGGCGCTCGCCTCGCTGCACCCCATGACGGACGAACAGCTGTTCCAGGCCATCAACGCCGTCTTCGTCCAAGGGGAGCTGCAATGGGAGGACTTCCAACAGCGCATGGAGTTGCTCTCGTGCTTCCTCATCAAACGGCGGGACAAGACGCGCATGTTTTGCCACCCCTCGTTCAGAGAGTGGCTGGTGTGGAGAGCCGATGGAGAGAGCACAGACTTCCTCTGTGACCCCAGGTCAGTCCTCTTTGCCCTTTTTAAGCTAATGCAGTAACTCATCAGTTCTCCTCCAAGGATTGTGGGGAGGTTTAACAGGCACGACAAGTCTGTAGTGCATCACAGTTAGATCCCCAAACACTGTAGGGAAGTACAAACCAGGCCATGATGATAATTGCATTACAGTAGGCACATTAATACATCGTAGGAGGCTTTTCACAATATCCTCACAGCATTCCTTTCTTGGTAAACTGTTTAGAATTCAGCCCTTTGAGTACAAATATTATGCAGACGGCACTCATGAAAAATAATCATGTTATTTGTCCCTGAAGTTTCTACTTGGGGTTCTGAATTAGTTCTTAATAGTATGTGAATCAAGGCCAGCACTTTGCATGACTAGTACGCTGACGTGAAGGACTTTGTGTGTAGAGAAGTAAGTTCTCCTCAATAAGTGCAGAATGATTCTTATGTTTGGAGTCAGCGAGGACATTGGCTTTGAGATGTTCCAGGTGTTTGTTGGAAACATAACAACCCACTTTTTTTTTTATAATGCAGTCGCTATTATGTACTGTTTTGCAACTTTTATTTTTTATTTTTTCACGAGCAAACAACATTCACAAGAACACTACTGACACACAGAGTACAGAGTCAAATATACGGGATACATTTTGTTAAAAGTCTGTTTGTTAGTGTGTGTTCCTGCCAACGTGTCCCTGTTCACTAAAAGCTGAAAACTACGAATACCTTTTTATTATGGAAAAATGTTTCAATCTGCAGAGACTTCTCATTGGTTCCTTCCGTTTCCTTCTCGCCCTGTGAGACGGCCGTATCTGCTTTAGTAATGCTACCTAATTGTAATTCTGGAGCCTCCCTCACCCACATTAGAGACTTCAGTCGTTCACAATATATAACTTGGATGATGTCACTTTGCCGTGCTTTTTTTTTTCCGTCCCTGATGCGCCTCAGTATCACCTCTGCTCACACAGTGGTGTTTCTAAATGGACCAGCTTTCATATTCTGCTCATTCACAGCCTTCCAACTTCCGTCATTACCGAACAAAGACTCGAGAGTCTGGCACAGGGAATGCACATGCTGACAAAAGCTTGCCTCGCTGCCTCTCTGTCTGCGCCAGGGCACGAAGAGAGATAATTTTAACCAGATCAAAGTGATCTGCATTCATGCATGTCCTTTTAATGAAGTTCGGCATTCATTAATGGCAGAGTGTCTGAGTGGAGATTGAAAGGAGAACCCCGGGGTTTTACACTCTTCCCCCATCCTTCATGGGGGTATTCTGAATTCATACCTAACTCACTCGTTAAGGTGCTCTTCACGACCAAAATGAATGAGCAGTTTCATGTTGACGTGGGGCAGATGAACACCGATGCATCAGTAGATTTACATATTGCAAAAAAAAAAATGGCATCCAAAGTTTATGCTGAAGCAAAAGACCAGATGAGACTATATTATGAGCAACAGGAAAACGTAGGTCTCCTGGTGTTCTGCTGTCCTTCTGTTTGTTACCTATTCTTTGTATATAGCTGAGTGTCGTCTCTGTTGTTTCCTCGTCCAGGACTGGTCATGCTCTTATGGCTTTCATGCTTTCCCGCCAAGAGGGGAAACTTAATCGTCAGCAGACGATGGAGCTGGGACACCACATCCTCAAAGCACACATCTTCAAGGTACAGCTAAGGAAGCCCATACATGCTCTCTGCATTCATCCACAATCCAGCCCTTCTGGGAAGTGTTCACTCTCTGTTTACTTACTCATGTTTGAGTGTAGTTCACCAGAGGATACGCCACGAGATGAGAAGAGGAACACTTGTTCACCTCAAGTCCATTGACTTTATGTATGCGTGTTTAAATCCTTGTGTATTCATATATGCAGTGGTGTGTGTTTGTGTGTGTTTATGTGTGTGTGCAGGGCCTGAGTAAGAGAACGGGTGTGTCATCCAGTGTGCTGCAGGCTTTGTGGATCAGCTGCAGTGCCGACGGCCTTTCTGCAGCCTTGGCCTCCCTGAGGAATCTCTACACACCCAACGTCAAGGTAAAGGTGTTCTCCAGCTCCGCTCCAGCTCCTGTGTGTCAGTTAGACCTGAAACAATCAGCCCAGCAGCCGATTAGATGACGAAACATCAGCTGGTTCCATCTTCTCAATACTTTACCGGGTGTTTAAGCAATTTGTGGACATCACTCTGGAATCCGGTATTTACTTTAATTTTGATAATTATTTGATTTTTGGTAATAGTTAATTGATTGATTCATCAAAAAGTCCAGAATGATGTCCCTAAAACTCTCAAATCAAACCGATGATTAGTATACATGGTTTTATTAGTGACATCTGAAGAACTTAAATGTCCTCCCTGAACGCTCTTGCAATTCCACAGATGGCAATTAAGTTGTGAATTATTATAAATGTCACGCTCTGTTCTTTACACATACTTATGGGGATGAACGTGAGCTCAGAACAGATTAACTTTTCAAGCTGCCGTAAAAAGCAGTACAAGGATGCTCATCGGCCCAGACCGATTCCTCCCGTTTCTTACCATTAGCTTGATCCA
The DNA here is from genome assembly GCF_004355925.1 of Anarrhichthys ocellatus. Taxonomy (NCBI): domain Eukaryota; kingdom Metazoa; phylum Chordata; class Actinopteri; order Perciformes; family Anarhichadidae; genus Anarrhichthys; species Anarrhichthys ocellatus. Next base: position 5,218,514 of record NW_022280050.1, read on the forward strand.
TGGCCATCTCTCGTCCCTAAGGCTGAAATTAAAAACCATTAACTGGCAGGCAAAGGTGTAGATTAATATAAAAATAATTAGAGTCAGGCTGATTGTAAAAAAATATAAAAGCCTAATTTTTCTTCTTGAAGCATTTGCTATTTTCCTCACATTTCCCATTTTCTCATAACATTTCACAATAATTCGCATTTGTCTCACATTACCCTCTTTTGGCATTTCTTGTCCTTCTGACAATATGTCCCATTTGTACTTATGTGATAATGATAAGAACGTGTCTCACTATGTTCAGGACAATGATTGATGTAGGGTGTGTGTGGCTAATGTAAGCAATGAGTAGACTAGAGCAAGTGAAAAGAGTGCGTCGGTGTTACGTTAGTTAATTCTAAGTGTTTGGATTCCAACTGATTATTTGGACCCAAGAAGACAAGAAAAGAAGGCAGATGCATTCAGTTTGCATCTTTGGCCAAATGTAAAATAATTGATATCTTGTAGCTTAATAATATTTCAAGTAGTTGCTTGTTTCACACGGTGATTAGCCATTCATGTGTCAGATATTTCCCGGGCATTCTTATTCTCATAACAGCTACACAGAAAATTGAAAATGTTTGCAGGAAATTTGGAAAGTTGATGAAATGTGCACCAGGATGAAGAAAATAGGAAACTTGAGGAGTCAGCAAAGGATGAGGGTCAGAGAATAATTCAAGAATAAGCTTTGTTTTACTGTGAATATAAACTTTAGTATTTAACTTTTGTATTTATTCAGATATTCAGTGTCACTTTTGACTCCTCGCATGGTTTGTTGCTTTTGGAGCCCTTCCAGTTATGTTTTGAGAGGGGGGGGGGGGCATTGGCCTTTCCTAGATTATGTCACAATGATGTATTCTGCCTTGAAGCTGAATTATTTCACATATTATAGTATTTCAGTGATATTCCATCACTCGTTGTCATCCTCAATGTCCATTTGCGAGTTATTGTGTGTAAGCAGAACATCACTCAAAGAGACATTTACAGACTCCCCTCGTTCTGTCCTCTGGGGAAAAAAACACAAAATTTGTGTTAATTCATTCCACATCGGACATCCAACGAAAAATCTGCAGTTTCATTTCCTTTTGTCGGAGAGTCATTTGGCTCCGTGGTTCTGTTTGACTAAGCATTCATTATTGATTTCCTCATCGAGGACGAGAATAACTCACTTAATAATTGCATTCAGTAGAATGTGACCACTTCATTTGGTGCCTGACCTTTGCTTGGAGAAAAATAGCTGAAGCTAAAGCAATAAACACGTTTGCACTGACATTAGGTGGAGAGCATCTAATGTTTTGTAAGAGCCTGAGCTCTAGGTTCTGATGCTGTTTAAATTAGTCCTTGTACCTGCTGTTCACAAATTCTTAGAAAATGGTTTACGCCTCACATGCACATCCAACAAACTCATGCGACATTATTTTAAAGTCAGTCAAGAAGTTCTGTTATCCCTTTGATTGATATCGTGAATAGTGTGGAATTTATGTTTTACCTACCTTTTGAAGGTACTTCAGGGACATTAGAGGAGGAATCATGAGTGCATAAGGATTCACGTGATCCTTCACATATATCCTTCATAAATGTTTTAATGTAATGATTTTGTCATCCTGATTTTCCATGTTGCATTTTTGCTATTTTGGTCTATTCTTTACACACATCTATTGCACGTCTGTCCGTCCTGGAGGAGGGATCCCTCATCTGTTGCTCTTTGAAGTTTCTTCCATTTTTTCCCTTTTTTAAAAGGACAGAGGGTGTTGTATGCTCTACTCACTGTAAAGCCCCTTAAGGCAAACTTTTGATTTCTGATATGTGGCTGGATGCAGTAAATCAAATTGCCTTTGACTTGACATGGTTAAATACAGCCAGGTGATTTTACTTTGAAATCACAGCATTACAGAATGTTGTCTTATGTTTCCTCCTTTTTGCAATTACATTCTTCTTCAGCTCAGTTAAAAGGAAACATTAAAAGACCTTTTACATCAGAGGGCTTATAAATGAGGAACTGTTTTCAGATAATACACAAGTGCACAAGTGGTAACACTTTGATAACATTGTTCCAACACCAGCTGTCTGTGTTTTGCGTTTCATTTGCACAATCAGGTGAGCCGTCTGCTGATGCTTGGTGGTGCGAACGTGAATTACCGCACAGAGGTCCTGAACAACGCGCCGGTGCTTTGCGTCCAGTGCCACCTCGGTCACCAGGAAATTGCCTTCCTGCTGCTGGAGTTTGGCGCCAGCGTTGACGTGGTGTCTGAAAATGGCATGAACCCCCTCTGCTTCTCAGCCGCTGCAGGACACTTAGGACTAGTCATGCTGCTCTGCAAGAGGGGAGGCCAGGTGAGGAGCCCTTTTATGAATAAAGATGCGTTAGAAATATCGAAACTGAACTGTTTTCAGGCTAAAGTCGTGTCTTTCTGCACAGACTTATCTCAGCCGCATTGCTGCGGTACATAACTCAAAAGCTATTCCAACATACAGTACATTTATCCCTGGTACAACTAACCATGTTTTATTCCCACCAGGTTGATCATGTAGATAAGAGTGGCCAGTGTGCTCTGGTCCACGCTGCTCTCCGAGGACACCCAGAGATTATCCAGTACCTGCTGGAGGTAGAATGGAGTGCTGAGGGGCAGCAGCAGGATTGTGCCCTGAAGAACAAAGCTCTGCAGCAGGCTTTGATAGCGGCGTCCAGCATGGGACACACACAGGTCTGATTCTCACACACACACACATGCACATGTTTTACCTCCAGCACCCTCGTCACGTACAGTAAAAACAATGAATGGACCTGAGGATATGTTAGAGAATCTTTAATTACTACAAAAAGAGATATATTTGAAAGAAGAAACGTAAGAGCCACAAAACGCATACAAAACACAACATTTTCGAAAATGCACACCACGTTTAATACTTACTTTACAGCAGCACCGCTATCCTTCCCTGTGGGTTTTCACAACAACCTTCCACAAAATATTCCAGAAAGCAGAGGTAGCTACAGAGACAATCTGACTACATCTTGTTCTCAGTGAAGAAGACTTGAGCCGTGTATGTCTGAAGGCAGGATTCAGGGATCGCATGCCCAGGTGTGATGCAGGCTTAAGGTTTATTTTGGCTTCCTCATTAGTCGGAATGGGATCCTGAGGCCCGGCTCAGAAATAACAGAACTGGGCCAAGCTAAGCTGTCAACCCACATGTAGAAGGAGACCCCGTTAAAGTCAAAGTATTAATCAGATTGGACTCAGCTCACATAACCCCCCTGCAGTGGTTCAGGGACGAGCGGCCCTCTAGTCTGCTGTGATTAATTTATAAGACTTTTCTCAGCCAGCGGTATCCCATTGGTTGCCATTCTTCAACGAAATTAGCATGTTGTATCACCTCTTGAAGATTTATTTGATATCTTATGCTGAAACAGTATGCCATTAATCCAAGTTTCTTTTTTTGGCAGGTTGTGAGAGGCTTGCTGGCATTGAATAATGAGCATGCTGTGCAAATTGATAGCCATGACACTCTGTGGGGAGAGACAGGTATGTTTTCATCCATCTTTTTGCATTAGGTGGCTCCCTTGTATCATCACCTGCTGTTTTAACATTCCAGACCTCGCTGCTGTTATTGCATGCTGCAGTGGAGGGTCGTGCATCTCTCTCCTCTTCTGCAAAGTAGTGCTTCTCTGTTTGATGTGGAGGTCGCTCATCCCAAATGTGTATGCATTTTTACGGCCGTTTCAAGTTTTCCTGGGCTTTCTGGTAAAAGCCTGACTTATTGTGGCTCATGTGGGTTTCTACTTTGAGTCAACACAGCATTTCCTTTGAACAAAGATTTCCCAACATGCTGCTGGACTTCAGCTCCAGTATCCCTTGGGGGCTCTATGTTAAGATATTGCCAACAGTTTGGACATTTTGAAGTTACTCCGCCAGATGTTGTATATATTGAAGACCACGTTTAGGTAGAAACATTTACGAATTACATATTGTTTATATTCCACTTAGATTTAGTTGTTGACATTAGTGGAACCTTTTTTTCCTCTCTGGTTAGTTTGTGCTGCTGCCTGATTAATGTTGAGTTTAAAACCTAAAAATATTTCTTAGAAATGGGCTGTGATATATTATCTAAGACACATGCAGGCTTAGAGCTGCAATATTTGTCGTGACTTTTTGAAGTATTGGACACATTTAAAATGTTTGCCTCTCATCTTCGATGTGAGCTTTTGCTTTGAGACTCAAGCAATCCAAGCTATAAATGTTCATATCGTACCCCTTCTCGTTTAGCGTTTGATGCTTTTTTTTTGTACACAATCACAATCATACCAGAATAGATTGTTACAAAAGGAGAATTTTAATAATAGTCTCTTTATGTCTGTGTCAGTTTAAAGCCAGCAGGATTTATTAGCAAAAAGTTTGGTGCCACAGGAATGTAGGTCAGCCTGTTAGCGGAGAGGCTGTCCACACTGTGGTTAACTGGTGCTTGTGTCCTGCTAAATGACTGCAGGACTTCAGACCTTATTACAGTCCTGGGACGAAGAGTCGTCCCCCTGAAATATTCCTCGGTGGGGGGGGTGGGGGGTAAAAAAAACCCTGCATTTTCTGCAGACGTATAATGAACATTTAGTGGTGTATTACAGGTAGAGATGCAGCTTTGTAGAGGAGATCACTAAAGACGGGGAAAATGACTGTGCCCATGACTGTTTGCTGGATGCAAATAACAGATATGAGCAGCACTATATTAAATCTCGGTTTCACTTCAAATCCCTTTTCTACCATTCAGCGTGCAAATTTAATAACCCGACCTGGTAACAGTCTGCGCTCTGATGCAGAGAATGCTAAAACCGACAAAGTCCCTGCAATATCCCCTCTGAAACCGCCCATTCATCGCTGTCTCCAAAACAACTCTCCGATAACAACCCGTCTCTGGGAAGATGTATTTCATATTTAAAATTCAATGGAATATTACATCTCTATGCAAATAGACCCACTGTCTGCTGTGTTTAAAATGGAGGCAGATTGAATTGCACATCTGTGGAATCTCCATCTTTTAAAATCCCCTCTTAGGATGTAAAACTCTTTATTATGCAAAGAATAATTTACCTGCAAAGAATCATTGAGGTGAAAACACAGCAGGAGGATTGTCTCAAGGCAAAGGTCAACAAGTCCTTGTGTTGCAGGAGAGTAATCTTTTGTAAATCGTGGATCACTTTATGATCATTATGTTGTTTCTGTCCCCTGTAATGTACGATGGGTATAGACCGTCCTCTGTCATTTTAATAAGCATCTTAAAAAAACGAATATATGTATTTCTTTTATTTGAGATAGGATCCCAATTTTCTTTGGAATTGAGCATTCATTTGGTGGACAGTGCTCGTCTTTGTTGAGTTTGTATGCTCGTGCTGATCTCGCGTTCTTTCGAGGGGTCTTAAGCTAGTGGAGAAAACGGCGCTCTGCTCTTAACACTGTAGTCAGAATGGCTTAAATACAGGGGACACATTCTAAATATATTTAAAATGCACTCCAGGTCTTTTCATCCACTGCTGTATTATTTCATGTGTACAAAGAGCGCAAGTGTCTCTACTGTACAACAAGAGCACAGCATGAGCTAACCCAGGCAGCTATTTGTGGGTCTGCTCAGGTGCCTGGGGAAAAGATGCTCTTTATTCTCGCATCAAGTGACAAACACCTGCATTTTACCATGAGCGCTGAAGCCAACCCTGTGTTAACAGATGAAAAGATACATTTCTCACAGGCTATATTTATCGGCGTTTTGAAGAAAAGATTCTTCCTCCAAACAGGAAGTTGATGCATAAATCAATGCTCCTAAATAAATAGATAATCTAACTTTGCCTTCATGAGCCTGCGGGAAATTTAGCTCCTTTTCTCGTCACTGATTTCTTTCTTTCAATGTGGAGCGGTCGAATGTAAACGAAAACTTTTCAGATAATAGAATATTTACATTTGGTTTACAGAGGGGGAGGCAAAGAATGCTTGTGTGCTCGGCATAAATGCATTTCTTATGTAGAAGTCTCCAGGCAAAGGCAACGAAAATCAATGTTTCACTGTTGCCTTTTTATAAGTTGCCTGTAACCTTTTGTAATAGACATTTGGTCCATAATCGAATCATACTTAATTATTTATGAGTTTAGAAACTAAACTACTGATAAAGTATGACATTAGCAAGTCCAGAATGAAAAAATCCTCCTCTAACTCTGGTTACATTTCTTTATTTAGAGCCTTTAATCAGTGTTGGTAAAACAGCTCCATGTTGTTTAATGGATCTGCAACCTCTTCGTTGTTGTTTATGTCTTGGCTTTCTCCAGCCTAGTAGTGGAGTGGTGGTGGATAAGGACATTATTATGTGTTTACTTTGTAAATCTGTTTTATCAGATGGTGATTCAGAGTCTCCTCCTGAGGACACTGTCAAGGCGGCTTTGAAGGTGGTCTACCCGAGTAGGAAGAGCAGAGTTGAGACAAGGCTGATGAATAGCTTACAACACACGTGATAAGATAAAATAAGGCAAGATTAGACAGGAAGTGGCAAGTCAAACTGAAACAATAAATGACCAAATGTGGAAAAGGGAGCTCCTTCTCTGAAGAGTAGGGATGCTGAGATGCTCCATCAATAAAAAGTGTTAATACCATCTTAACATGAAGATATGGGAACGTATGGAATACTTCTGAGAATACACGGTGTGATGTAAAAACAGGCGTCACTTTTAACGTCAACAACTGCACAGCTGCTGAGAGTTTGTTCAGTGTAACCCAGGGTGCTGCTGATGTTGCTCTCTGGAGCCCCAACGCAGCCTAAATTTAGCTTCTCAGAATCATCGTTCTTCACCGAGCTGCGTGTGAGGATCTCCATCTCTGGAGCAGATGGAGGGGTGGGGTTGTTTGGCTCTCATGACTGTTCATCCAGATGGATGATGTCAGTCAGATATGGAGGCTCGGCGGCACCTCAACTCTCTCCGAGGTGAATATGAGAGCAGAGCTGTTTTGCGATTCTTATGGCGGATCTCACTCTATTTTCACAACCAGCGCTCATTTAAGACCGGCCCATCTGCTGCCGTACGCCAGCAGCAGCCGATTAACTGCGAGCGTTGAACATTTCAAGAATCTGTCTTTGATTTCTTCACAGAACCCGAATACAAAGCACACATTTTCTTCTTTTTCTTAGAAATGAATCAGACACAGTTAAATCCACTTAATCGTCTTCTGAAAAAGATACAACATATAAATAAGAACGTGTGTTTAGCACAAGTGTTTGACTTTGTTTTCTAATGTTTGTCTGCTGATGCGTAAAATGAGTGGATTCTCGTCTCTCTCTGTACAAGGCCCGGGGAGCTCGCGGGCAGAATTTTAATAAGTTTAATAAGCGTAACGTAATTGTCTGTTTTTAAACTCAATTAGCACCAAGCATTAGCCGCCTTTTCTCTGCTCGTCTTTGAAGAACAGGAGGGATTCTGGGATTGCGAACAAGTATTGAGAGCCAAGTCTTTCCTTTTCCACACACTTGGGTTACTAAAGACCCTTGATGCTGCTCGTGCACAGAATAAGTGTCTGTGTACTGTACATGTTGTCATTTTCACTGTATCCTCTCTGGCTTAGCGTTAAGTGTGAGGCTTTACATTCCACTCCTATCTCACCACTGTGCTGTATCCTTACCTTAAGTTGCTCCTCTGTACAGATCTAAATAAAGATTTTAACAGCTCCTCCTTCGTTCTCTCTTTAGCCTTGACGGCAGCAGCCGGCCGGGGGAAGATGGAGGTCTGCAGCTTCCTGTTGGAGCAGGGGGCGGTGGTGCAGCAGGTCAACCGGCGGGGGGTGTCTCCTCTATTCTGCGCCGTCAGACAGGGACACTGGCAGGTGAGACGCGCCGAGTTGCTCTTTTGCGTCAGACAAACTATCCCTCTGTGTCCACAGCAAACACACTGCCTCAAACCACAATTACACCTCACCATTGTCTTCTTCTAAGGAACCGTGTGTGCTGTTGTATTGTTGCATAGGTCGACTTTTATGTCCCGCCCTTAGAGCTATCGCTGGTCTAATTGTTACCTGACACACGGTCATGTGTCCTTGCTGAAACAAACTGATTAGAGTGATCTCTGTGCACCTGGATGTGTTTGATGCCTGGTCACTGACCGACTTGTTTCCTAGATTGCAGAGCTGCTGTTGCAGCACGGTGCTGATATTAACATCAGCGACAAGCAGGGCAGGACCCTACTCATGGTGGCGGCCTGCGAGGGTCACCTGAGCACCGTAGAGTTTCTGCTTTCTAAAGGTGAGCTACAACATCAGCGCCACAGAGCATCCACCGCTAATACCGTCATTCACCGGGAAATGACCAGGCAGTGAACACGTATTGGCTGGCTGTATTAAATTAGCGGAATGTGAGAATATGAAGTATTTAATGCCCTTTGTTTTGTTTCAAAGGTGCATCTTTGACTTCGATGGACAAGGAGGGACTGACCCCCCTGAGCTGGGCATGTTTAAAAGGACACAAGAACGTAGTGCAGTTTTTGGTGGAGAAAGGTGCGGTCATCGACCACACAGACAAGAATGGACGGACTCCGCTGGACCTTGCTGCCTTCTATGGAGATGCAGAGATTGTAAGTGGAAATAGTTTAAAACGCCCCAAAACACCACACACCATACTTCATTTAGCCTTAACTGAGAGCGTCTCTTGGCCATTATTGGAAACATACCGTTCTGCGTTAGGCCAGCTCATGACTGTCAACACCGAGTTTTTTAACTGTTGGTGCTCTCGTGTAGGTCCAGTATCTGGTGGAGAGAGGAGCAGTGATAGAGCATGTAGACTACAGTGGGATGAGGCCTCTGGACAGAGCCATAGGCTGTCGGAACACGTCGGTGGTGGTGACTCTGCTGAAGAAAGGGGCCAAGCTGGGTAAGCACAAAAGCTTTTCTTTCCCCTCTATGTCCAGGTGTGAAACCTACTGGTGCTGGTGCAGATACTCTGTGCTGTCAGTTCATTCGTTCACCACTTAGTCAGCTGCTACTCCTGTGGTCGATAGAAAGTGTCTTTGGTTTGCGAATTTTTTTCACGTATCAACAAACACAGAGTCAAGTTCGTTTCTGTCTGCTCGGTATCTCACGGTGCTAAGAATGAGATCAGATTTAATTTTCGTGGAATGTTCTGGAGAAACCCTGTTTCCATTCCTGATTTTCACTCGCTGTTCAGCATGTGTGTGTGTGTGTGCTCACTTTTACTCGTGTCTGTGTGTGTCATTCCGCTTCTCCCTCATGCTCTGCTTGGCTAATTTAAGAATGTGACTTATCACCTGAATGACATTCATAGAGCTATCTGGGTCTGCGGCTTATCTCAGAAAAAAAAAAAAAAAAAAAAAGTCATGTGTAGAACCCTTTCATTTTCTTTCTGCACAGTTTAAAACTCTGCATGCATTCACTGCTGAAAATGCAAAGGCCATTTCAAGTTGATTGACACATAATTATATATGGTCACACTTCCTTTCACTACCAATGACTTCTCTTGCATGACCTCTTTTCTCTCCGCTCTCTCCCTCCTAACTCTATCTTAACCGCCTTCAATAAACTAAGGCTACAGAACGTCACCTTACGATCGATCAGGTACAATCTTTAGGTAACTTTACCTTGTACCAATTTCCAGAGAATACAGTGACCTCCTGTTGGCACCAGTAACAACAACATGACCCGCCTCTCTTCTTCTCTCTTTCCCCTCTTGCATCCACAGGGAACGCAGCTTGGGCCATGGCTACTTCCAAGCCTGACATCCTGATCATCCTCCTTCAGAAGCTGATGGAGGAGGGAAACCTACTCTACAAGGTAAATCAAATACTTTCCAAAGCACTTTTCTGTCTCAATGAAAGGTTTCATGTTCCTGATCTACCCAGCTGTACTGAGTTATTATTAGGTGATTTCATTGAAGTGATAACCATCCTTTTGTCTAGCTCAGTTAAATGCAGAAAATGAATAGATGTGTATGTTCCGCACCACTTAACAAAAGGAGCCATGATCGATGCCGAACATTTAGCAGATCGAGCTTGTGGGAGAAAGGATAAACTTGTCAGGTGTGTGTGTGTGTGTGTGTGTGTGTGTGTGTGTGTGTGTGTGTGTGATTGATGAGAAGGGACGGCTCAAGCCGGAGAACAGCTTTGCAGGAGTATCTGGCGGATACCTCTGCCCTGCTTCTCTCCTCTCCCCCCACGTTCTCCTTCTGGTTCTGTCCTCTTCTTCACTGCATGTTTGCCCTCCATGTGTCCTCCAGAAAGGGAAGATGAAGGAGGCGGCCCAGAGGTACCAGTACGCCCTGAGGAAGTTTCCTAGAGAAGGCTTTGGCGACGACCTGAAGGCATTTAAAGACCTGAGGGTCTCTCTGTACCTCAATCTCTCCCGCTGTCGCAGAAAAACCAATGTAAGCCTCTCAAGTGACACTCCACTTTTGTCTTTGTTCCTCAGCCAGTGCTGCTATTTTTAGCTCGATCCTTTAATGACTGTTTATACAAGGCGTTTCACTCACCAGTTTTATTTGTAAGTGAGTAATGAGTATCATGGGGGCATCAATATATTAATATTTGCTGAAGAATACACGTTTTTCTGTAATTAAAGTTGTTTTATTAACTATTTGAATACATGCAAACGTAATGGCTAAAGTAGAACTCTGAAAAATAAGTAAGAGAAGAGACCACATCTCATCAGACAAGTGAAAAGAAAAATCTAACAATAGTTATTAGTCCTGGTAATTAGAGCTTCAAAAGGGGCAATGTCTGTCATCAATTTTAAACATTCAGCAAGACCATTTTTTTTGTCTAGCTCTTCAAATGGCAGAGAACGATCCTTGAAGCAGCAATAGTCTGCCAGTGCGAGTCCAAAAGTTACACCTGGTGGTAGAAGAGTCCAGTCTCCTAATAAGCACAGCTGGGGAGATTCTGCCAGTGGCCTCTGCAACCGCGCTGATACTTAACTTGTTTCCAGAAAAAGAATCGAAGGAACATTCTCACATAAAGGGGAAAAAAAGTCCTTCTTTCACTTTTACACTTCCAGCAATGGTTGTCAACCATTAGTCCTATCAAAAGTCTAAATTTTTCTGAGAAGTATTTGTTTTGCAATGTTTTAGGCAAAGATAAATCGGTGACTAAGCCTCCAGCTTGTGGAATGAGTTGAGCATGTGTGGGCAGGGGAAGCTCGTTAGTGTTCAGATGGTAACAGGGAGGAAGCTACAAGCCCAGTGGGCAGTGGACTCAAATCTCCTCAAATCTTTTCGATTCCTGCATGTGCCGGCCTGTCTGCTCACTCGGCCAGAGTTTCTGTGCTGAGAAGAGATTTCACAGATTGATGAATTCATAACTATTGCAGGAGGACTGGACATTTTTTTAAAAATGACTGAAGCAAACATGAGGATTTCTAAGCTGTTTCTGCATAATTGTTTCTACAGAAACGCTCTTCTTAAAAGTTTGTTTACACAAGTCTTCGTCTAGTCTTCGTTTAGTTACAAATGTAGCAGGAAGACGTTTGTAGCAAACCACGAGGCCGTCTGTTGTGTGTTTCTAGAGTAACAGCACCCGGGGTGCCTGGAGATGTAGCATGGGTCAAATGCTGTCGTTACTTAGTTTGAAAGCAATAAATAAAATGAGCAACAAAGACGAAACGTGTGCGCTGTGTATTCTAGAATCTTTATTTCTGTGATTGAAATCGAGCTTGAATATCATTTGGCTCACTGATTTATTGATTCTGCTCCTCTTGTAGGATTTTGGGATGGCTGAGGAGTTTGCAACGAAAGCGCTGGAGCTGAAACACAAATCCTATGAGGCCTACTACGCCCGAGCGAGAGCTAAAAGAAGCAGCAGGTAAACTACTGAGCTCCAGAACAGCTCCTGTGGTCGTTATTAGTGGTGAATTATGTTGTCTGGATCCGATAACAATGTTTCTCTTCATTCTTTCTCCGATCCCACAGGCAGTTTACAGCGGCCCTGGCTGACCTGCATGAAGCAGCCAAGCTGTGCCCCAATAACCGGGAAATCCGTCGTTTGCTGGCTCGAGTAGAAGACGAGTGTAAACAGATGCAGCGCGCTCAGACTAAAGGAGTCGCTGGGGCTGCAGCTGCTTCAAGCCAGGCGTCTGGAGGCCACGAGTCGGACCAGGAGCAAGATGAAGGACAGGAGGACCCTTCAGAGCATAGCCTTGCCAGGAGCATGGAAGGACAAAGAGACATCCTGGAGGAGGAGGAGGAGGAGGAGGAGCCAGAGGCCTCGCTGCACGACAGAACAACTGAAGCCTGCTGGTCACAGAACAGTTATTCCCACAACAGAGTCGTACCCCCTGAGCCAGCTGTCAGCAACAGTTTGGGACATCAGAGTCTGAGCCCCAGCTCACCCCCAGGCCCCAGCAGGCTTCCCCCCCACCGGTACCCTCGAGAGCACCGGGAGGCGCTGGCCCAGCAGGGCCTGGTCCTGCAGCCAACCAAGCAAGCCCAGATAGTCAAGACCAACCAGCATATGAGCTCAATGCAGGTCGGGGGAGGAGCCGCGGGGGGCCGCGTGGCAGGGGCCAGATCTCAGTACGCTCCCTCCAGTCCCTTACCGAGCCGACACATGTCCAGCATGCTGAAGCCGGGCCCAGGCATCGACATCAGCCCTCTGCCACCCCCAGCTGACGAGCCTGTGTACGGGAACCGCGTGTCGCTGGCGGCCGCCTCCGCCTCTGCCTCCACGGGTCACAGCTGTGAAAACGAGAGCCTTCATTCCTCCCAGGTTTCCTACTCATCCTGCAGCAAGGGGCAAGACCGGTTGTCTGTCCACTCTGCGTCCTCCCTGGATGGTTTGGCCTGCTCTGGTCCCGGACCTCAGGGGAACCACACTGACCCAGGAAAGGAAGGGATGTGTGGTGCAATGGGATCCCAGGGAGGCGGCAGCAGCGGCAGCATGCGCGTGTCCAGTTCCACCAGTAGCCTGGCGTCCAGCAGCAGTCTGTCGGACAGCGGCAAGCTGGGCCCCGATGTCCGCACCAAGATCTCTGACAAAACGAAGCACAGCCAACAGGCCGGTTCTGCACCGGAGTACAAACCCAGACCCTTCATGGGCATAATTGACAAGACGGCACGCTTCCTCCAACTTCAACAGCAGCAGCAGATTCAACAGCAGCAGCAGATTCAACAGCAGCAGCAAATTCAACAGCAGCAGCAGATTCAACAGCAGCACCACGGTTTGCAAAGTTACCCGAGTCTGCAGTCCGCGGGCCGCAGCTGGCTGAACCACTCGTCTGACGGTCTAGTGTGTCACAACATGTCAGCAATGGGGCTGCTGCCCGTCGACTGTGAGCTGCCGTACGCCAAAACAGTGAGCACTTACCAGGAGCAGCACAAACCTCCGCCACCTCAGGGTGCTATGGCGATGAGTAGCTTACAAAACGGCATGCACGCCAAGGAATTCACGGAGAAGTTCTGCCAAGCCGCCAACTGTTACAAAGAGTCCAAGCCAGCGATGGCGATGCCGCACTCGTTCATGGACAGCAAACCCAAGCAGCCTGGCCTCGCCCGAGATAATCCCGCCATACACGGAGCTTCAATGAAACCAAAGCGATCATTTATAGAGTCGAATGTGTAGAGATGTTTGTTTTATCTTTCATACAGTCCACAGCGCACACAAACAAGCAAAGATCTCAAGCGAGGAGTTGTTTCATTTCTTTTTAACCAACCCCAAACCCAATAGTCTCTCTTTTAAAGCCTTGCATGAAGTGCAGTCTGCAAGCCGTTTGTTTTCCTGTGTGAATACACGGACTGCAGGCAGTGTACTGAATGCTCCAGATTTCTTTTTTCTCCTCCCGACCTGTCGCTTGTGGCTGTCAGCTTCTGTTACATGACAACATGTCGGCCGTCATTCAGCCAAGCTGGAGACATTGCACTGAAGGAAGTATTTGGACATGTAGTGTACAGTCCTCATCAACGCAACGGTGACAGTGAGCACTTTATACACACTTAGGCCGCTCAAGTGCTTAAACAACATATTCAGTTGCAGCATAATGTTATTAAAGAAACAGTTTAGGGAGAGTGAAATGGGGTTTGAACTGTGTTCATTACGTCCATGGTGCTGAGAGAAGAGTCCTCAGTGAAGGTGTAAGAACAGGCATTCCTGTGTTTTACGAAGGATGTTATAGATCCTCTTGTGTATATTATATAAATATGTATTTTTTCCTTCTTTTCTGTGAAGATCTATGTTAAGTGTATTGACAAATTGAGACTTGTGTATTTTGAGTTTTATGCACAATGTTGTTAAAGGTTCTAAAAAAAAACCCCATTTGTTAAATGTGTTTGTACATTATATAATCACCATTAACATTGAATTGAAATCCTTTCTGTATCGGCTTGTTGTTGCTGTCTAGTTTAATTTATTTACAGCGCCAATGGCTTCGTTAATTGTAAAAGCAATATATTTTATATAGTTATTTTTGCACAGCTAATAAGACATTTAATGATTCTCGATACCGTTGAGTTTAAGTGTACGCTACAATTGCAGTTTGTATCACAGTTAAAAACAAATCTATAAAAACAGAAAAGGTTTTGGGGTGCAGCGCCATCAGCTCTATTTTAATATGTACGTTAAATGCAATTGTTGCCATGTTTTCAGTATTGTGAGCTTTATTAGCTGTGATCACATACTGTCATAGAACATTACTGCCATAGCCACCATGGGAGAGAGAAATAAAGACCCACTGAGGAAAAAACAAACAGCTCTACTGACTTTTATTCCAACACACAAGTCTGCCCAAGGTAAGAGGACTTAATGATTATCATGAGCCTAAAGAGGGTAATCATTGTGCAGCCGTGTGGTTGCTGCCAAAAAGGATCAATAAAGCGGGGCTAAGATTTGCTCAACAGCGGCCTCTGTGGCCACAAACGGGAACTACAGGACAACGGCACATGCATTTCTGTGTTTGCTTTTTGTATTTCCATTTGGGATAAACTGTGAAATGCTAAAATGTAGTGCAAGAGCAGCAAGAGTAGAGAAGGGTCATGGTCAACAAAGTGACTCAGCAATAGCTATGTAAAGTTTAGCTAACATTAGCCACCGCTTGATGGTCATATCAGACCTACAGTAACTCTACAACTAGAGTGTATTAATCAGATTGAGGTTTTTCTTTATTGTTCCTGAATTGAACTTTTCATTTGTAGGAGACAGAACAGCACAAGTGACCATTCCTTATAGGATAATGGAAGAACTACAACATGAGCTAACAGTAGCACAAGTAGAGAACAGTCATACGCTACTCTGAGTGTATTGAACAGTGGTGCGTTTAGTTTATTGTGAATTCAACTAGTATTTAAGAAATGTCTTTTTTCTAATTCAGTTACATCGTGTTGCTTCAAGTAATGGTATCAAATATTAGTAATTACTTCATGATAATAAGAGCACTTATCAGATGAGCAGCTCCAGTATAATGATAAAGTACCTGTTTAGTTGGCAAACAAGCTAAAAATGAGCTGCTGTCTACTGGCTCGACTTCCATCGTGTTATCGCCATCTTCAGAGATCTGTTGGGGGTCAGGAGCGTGGTCTGTAGGAGCAGGTTTGTCATGGGGCTGGTTTTGTTTTTGCCCCTGATCCAGCTCTCGATGGATGCTCGCTCATAGGAATACCCGTCTGTGGAGTAGACGCACAGTGTGACACCTTATACACACAGACACTGGACAGGTTTTTCAGCATTTGTTGTCTAACCTGCAGCAATGACTGGATCCTTCATCAGCTCTCTGGTGATCGGACACAGAAACTCGTCTGGGTCATCTGAACCACTCTGCTCTGCCTTCAAGGCCTCGGTTTTCCTCAGAAGACGACCGCGGAGGCCCACGGACTCTGAGAAACCAACACGCTGTTTAGTAAAACTGGTAAATTACATCACTTGCAGTGCTTACTGATGCAAAGATTATTTGCATTCATTTATGATCAAAGACTGAGTATTTTACATAAACCAGCTAAAATCTAATGTTACTGTTAATCCACGAAGATGCATCAGTGCTTTCTCTGTTGAACAGAATGAGTGACGGGCACTCGACAGACTGACTTTGTCCTCTCTCTGGCCTCTAAGATAAATCAAAGGCAGGAATAAATCTGGACCTCGGCTGAATCAATCTGTGCCCAGACACGGACAGCCAGACATGTTTACTGTGTGATGATTGCCTCACAACTCAGGCGAGGTGTCTCCCCCTGAGGAGTTTGTGTGGGTTGTAGTTTAAAAGTTCACATTTATCATTATTCTACTCCAGAATAAAGATATTAATAAAGAGCCAAAAGAGGAAGAGAAAAATACTCTGTACACAGCTGCATGTCTCTGCCCACTGACAGGACCCTTTGAGTTTGTCGTCGGCTGCAAATTTCCCCACCTGATACAATGGAGGGAGGACTTTTACAGCCATAGTGTTTAGGGATGTGCCCATGCATATAGTGGCAGAGATACAGTGAATGTGAGCAGCTGCAGTAAAAAATAAACTCTGACCAGCTTTATAAAATCCTGAAGAGATTGTGTCTCATATGTTGTTTTTACACACAAATTACATTTTTTCAGACCGCTTAACAATTATGTTGAGCCAAGAAATATTCTGGGAATCTGTCTAGTGACTGGAGAATCCCTCCTATCGCACTAATTCCATCCATTTCCCCGTCTATATTTCATTCTAGTTCTATGATACTTGTAATATTGCAAGGTGTAGTTTCAAACTGCAAGTAGTACTGACAGGTAGTGTGAGGAGTGTATTATATGTATGTGTATGTATTGAGGTTCGTCATTGGTTCACGTGTGCTGAGGATGCTCAATTTCCAAACCTAGAACCAGATGGTTTATTATGTCAAGAATGCCAGAACAATAGGGATGATTTTTGGAAGACGTGATAAAACTACAGTATGGCTTAAAGTTGCAACTGATGACGATGAGTGCTTTTAACCATTATGGAAGAGACTTCTGGATAGATTTAGTTTTGTTTAAGAATAATAGAGTGTGTCTATTAGTTTGAATTTAAAAAGTTTTTTGAACATTTGTGTCGTTAAAATATAACCCCAGCATGTCAGGATGTAGAGAGGCACTATGTTCTGAAGAGATTTGATCCTTGAAAATATCAGCCTCAAACAAAGCGCAGAGACTTTCGCAATCAGATCAGATTGTTCTCTTACTGCAGCAAATGACACGTTCTGAGTCCGTCTTAATTCTGCACTCATTCATAGAGCACACAATAGAGATGGGAGGGAGGAAAGCATTCAGGTACACAGGACAAAGACTTCATGCGATGAACTCGGTGCCTTGAAAACCCTGCATTAAGGTTTAAAGTGAAACGGCAGATGCAGCAGCTTGCTGTCACAATCACAAATACTTTGAATCCTACGGGAAAAGGGATGTTGCTCAATCAAAATGCCTTCTCCCGATGACACACGTTGAACCTATTAAGTCCCTCAATTCATCCCATGAATTACTCTTGAATAGTAAAATGGCACTTAACAGCTCTATAAGGTTTAGGATTTCCATAAGTTCCCACATATTTCATGAGGACTGAAGCCATTAGTACTATACGGTCCACTTTACATTTAGATTGATAATTTGATGAGACGCTACAATAAAACTGCAGAATGAGGCTGTCTCCACAGAGATACACTGAATTATATCCAAGAGGAAGTTCAGATTCATGAATATTTCATTAAGTAAAGTGAGCTTGAATCTAATTTTCTGTGTGTCTATGCGCGCACACCCATCTTACACAAACAGCATGCATGGAAAATGATAGTTGTTGGTTGCACAGCACGAAAAGGACAGGAAGTGTGTCAGTGTGCTGTTTCCTCTGTCCTTATTCTTTGGTAATGATGAGAGCTGTCCTCCATACTAAACACATGGAAAAGAGATGCTCAGTCCATAGGACACGCTTTGCATAACTCAGCAGCATGCAAGGGAAGTCGGCATTACTGTTGTTTTTTTACTGTGTCTATTAAAGCAAACGCAACAATAGCCAGAAGGGCGTTTATACTGCGATTAAGGGTGGGATGCTGATAGTCACATGATTACAGTCGGCACAGAGTACCCGTAATCAGAGTAAAGGCGGCTTTTCTGTGCTTTATGGCATTCATGCAGTCAGTGTGTCAACTGGCAGTGCTGAAATACTTACTAGAAAGCACACACACCAAGGAGACAAAATACAAGGTTAACAATCATCAAAATGTGTTATTTCAACGGAAAATAATTAGGTTTTAATCTGCAGTGAGGATGTGTGCACTTTTATCATATTCTTGAGCAGGTGTGCTTTCTACAGAGGACTGTGTGTGACCATGTAATGTGGAAAATAAGGTGAGAGATCAAAACAGTCATTTGTTTTTTTTCATATTTCACTTATAGTTTATGATTTCTGCAGTCTGGATTCATAAGATGTGCATGTATAAACTAATTATTAGCAATAATATTTTTTTTGTAAAACACTTTGTATACGCCGTTTAAAGTGTTTAAACCAAATCATAGATTGGTTGATTATGATATGGTTTATGAAATACTCAATAATGGTTGAATTAATGACACAGGTGCAATAAATGGAGTGCATAATGATGTCACAGGTGTGAAATCCACCTGAAATACTTCTAAAACTTGCGGATTAACATATATTTCATTTGTTGATGTATAAAAAATGGAGGTGTAAAAATCCTAACCCTGTAAGAAACCGGATAAAATAATAAGCAAAAACAATGACGCTCGTTAGCATTAACATTGTTAGCTACTGTACTATGCTGCTCTAACATTGCTGTCCACAGCTGCAGTTTGTACAGTGACTTTCCACACTGAGACCTTGGACGACCCTGGAGAGACTAATCTTATTTTCAGAGAGATTATCATTGTTTGTGACGTAAAGGTCATCCCGTGGGGTACTGTCCTCACAGCGTGATTTGTGATTGTATAAGCAGATAGAATCGTTGCAGCTCCATGTCCCTAAATCAGATTGTTTGGGGAAGAGTTGTGAGGGGGAAAAAATAAATCTATAAAAAAAAAATAGAAGAAACGGCTTATATCATGCTATCCAATTGAAGCGTGTCAGGTTTTAGGATCAAACGGTAAATCCCCACAAAAACACTGCGTCCGAGGGTCCCTGTGAGTGTGTGTGTGTGTGTTCACACTGTACACTAATATGCACGATTGTGTTTTATACTCCGTCCTCACCAATTCCCAGCTCTGCTGCTGTTTCCTTGTTGAGCTGGCTGAGCTCTGCTCCGTCGATGTTGTTGTCTTTAAAGATGCTGACGAGCTCCTGCAGTCCTTCCTCACAGAGCCAAGTCTGCACATCCTCCTCCGACCAATCAGCAATCAGCAGCCTGGAGTGACCCGGCAACTTCCTTCCTGCAAAACGCACAACAGGAAGGGAGCAAGTGCCCTGCTATTATAACCCCCCGCCCTGCTATTATAACCCCCCCCCCTCCCTATCTCCTGAAACAAAACTTATCTGATGTAAACAAACAAACTTCTCTCGCACTCCACAGAAAAAGGACACGCACCCTTTTGTGCTGATATGGAAGTGACAATTACTTTTCCTGCACACAGATCCCTGACCTCGCATACAAGCATGTGATCTAGCAAAGAAAAGACAGCTAATCCCAGGGTTGTGTTACTTCAGATTGTGCCAGCATGCAGCTCATCAACCTTCACACGTCACCATGTGAGTGAGCGACCACCATTTATCATACGAGTCCCAGACAAACTGGCCTGTTGTGTGCAGGCCCCGTTAATGACACCTCGCAGCAGCCTCGCGGTCCCCATCGGCCGTCATTATCTGCGTCAAGGATAACCCTGAAGCCTGGGAAGTGCTGCTCATTACCACGCTAACCAACATGTTAGGTCGACCCCCTTCCCACCTCTTCCGACCACTGCTAGCCAAGACAATTCATAATCGATGCATGTTTTCCTCCCAAAAAAGATTGTGTTTTCGATAACCCCCCCAGGACATGCCTGCGCCTGAGAACGAGTGAGGTTTTTGCAATTGAGAAAAAGGACACTCCTCATTCAAAATGTGACACGTCCCGTCTCCTTTATGTAGGATAAAGGTCAGGATTTATTTTTGGATACTACTGTAAATATGCTAACATGCTGATGTTTAGCAGGCAATCTTCACCATCATGTTTACCATCTTATTTTAACAGGTAAGCATGCTAGCATTATCACTAAAGACATAGTACCGTGCTGTTTTCCCTTTTTTGGCTAGAGTAAAACTTTTCAAACATAACTCATGCCCCATGCACTGTTACACTGAGTGGAAACGTCCACTTATTGGGTCTGCATGACAGAGAGCAGAGTAACACCACCTCCTCTCTGCAGCCCTGGAGTGTGGAGTCTCCCAGTCTAGGAGGCTGAGTCATGGAATCACTGTGCCAAAAGCATGAAAACCTCACAGAGCCTTACTGCAGACTGGGACTGCTCAGACCGCAGTGTTTAATTACATGGACAGATGCACACATGAGGCTCTCTTCCTCATCTATCAGTCCATTTTCTGTCGCTTATCCTGGGCCGGGTCATGGTGGCAGCAGGTTAAGCTGTATAGGTATTCCAGACATCCCCCTCTCCCTAGAAAACGTTTTCCGGCTCCTGCTGGGGGATTCCGAGGCGTTCGCAAGCCAGATGAGCTACATAATCTCTAGAGCGTGTTCTTGGTCTACACCAGGGTTTCTTCAACATCCCCATTACTCACAGGATAAGACTGGAGACGTGGAGCCTGGTCTATTTCCTTCTTATTGTCAACAAATCCAATGAAAAGACCAAAAACCAAGAGTGAACTATTTCTACTGACAAGTATTGTTTGTGCAGTTAAAGCTTGATCGTTTATTCCTCAGTGCCGTTGACCTCCATTAGTTTCCAAAAATGACATCACATTTGTACTGCAAAAATAATTCATGATAATGATATTATTGTGATATCTATGGAAAAATAATAATAAAGAAAATGCTATCAATCAAATTCATCTTTGTTTGAGTGTTTTGTCTCTTTTTCTGGCACACTAATTACACGCAAAATAACAGAGTATATGTCATAAAGGAGTCATAGTATAGTAAGTCATAAGAAAATCATAGTATAGTATGTCATAAAACATCATTAAAAACCCATAGTATAATATGTCAATAAAAGAGTCAGAGTATGTTATCAAAATTAGTCATAGTAGAGTAAGTCATACAAAAGTCAATAGAAAGTGACATTAAATCATATATAAAGTCATAGTATAGTCAGTAATAAAAAAGTCAAGAAAAAGTATAGTATAACTGTAATAGTATAGTATGTCACAAGTCATAAAACATCATTTAAAAAAGTCATAGTATAGTTTGTCATAAAAAAGTCAAAATCAATATTGCACTGTGTCATACATAAAGTCATAGTATACTGCATGCAGTCCTCAGCTAACCCTGCCCATGAACACAGGTGTTTCCAATCACGCTGGCTGATTAGACTTTTACTCAGGTTAAAGCTAGCTGGAGTCATATTAGCTTCACCAAACACTACTAAGAATGATAACTGGGGAGGTTGTCCCGCCCTAGCAGCTGCAACAATACTTACAGGAGAGTGAAGGAGTCAATCAAGCCTGGTTTGTAAAGAAGAAGTCTCATCAAACAACATGAAAACACCTGTGTGGGTGGACTATTGATGTGTGGGATTAAAATTACATTTGGGTTGTTTGTAGTCACATCTTCCACTGCACTATAATTTAGTATTCTGTTTTGTTCTATTTTAGCTTATATTCATGTGCCTTTTCATATTGTCTTATACAAAGCACTTTAATTGCCTTGTTTAGAAGGTGCTAAACCAGCATAAATAATCTAAATAATGTCATGTGTTTTGCAAGTATTTAGTCAGAGTCAACATATTGTTCTTCTAAATCCTGAGGGGAAAGAAAATGGCTGCACCAATCAGAGTCACAGTGCTAGCTAACACCGACTGTGCCCATATGTTTTCAGAAATGACTGAGCCTCTTTTGAAAATGAAACCCTTACATATTTATGATGCATTTGTAACAATTCAGCAGGAACGAATGGGCTTGG
The DNA here is from genome assembly GCF_004355925.1 of Anarrhichthys ocellatus. Taxonomy (NCBI): domain Eukaryota; kingdom Metazoa; phylum Chordata; class Actinopteri; order Perciformes; family Anarhichadidae; genus Anarrhichthys; species Anarrhichthys ocellatus. The sequence goes on from NW_022280050.1 coordinate 5,240,543, forward strand.
GAAGGTGTTAAGAGACGGACCAACACATTGTTGTTTTCGTCTTTTAATGGGATTTCCATGGCATTAGAAAAATATTGAATAATGCCAGCCTTATCCTTTAAAGCCAGGCAGTTGCTATTTCATTTTCTTTTTTGGATCCCCATTAGCTTCACCAAAGCACCTTCGGGTTTCTACGGGTTCACACAACCCGACGTACAGTAGCTATAGAAACATGATAAACAATGTTTTTTTTAGCTCAGAGTGCTGTGAATAGCTGAAGATTTCTCGGGGAAAAAAACAGGGTGATGCATGTATTTACCTTGGCACACGGTCTGCCTCGATTCAGTTGCTGCAGGACAACATAAAAGAGAATAACTTTAATATAAAAAGAAAGAAAGAAGATTAAAGGAAAGGGGAGAATGAGAGAGAGTAAGAGGTAGAGGCATAAAAAAAGGCAGATCTTCAGTGAGATGGAATTTGCTTTGTCAACATCAACCTGACTAATGGCAGATGGGAAGCTGCCCTGATAAAAACTTCAAGGCCTCCAGATGTCTAACGATTGCACCTTTTCATTTAGTATCCCAAATGTTTTCTTTCATGTTTGGTCTGAACTTTCTTCTTCTTTTTTTTTTTTTTTTTTTAAAGAGGATTCAGAACAGCTCTCTGAGGCTTAGTGGTACTTTGCCCTCCTGCACCAATAAACATCAATGACAATTCCTCCTCTAGACACTGCAGCCAGACAGCAATACACATGTAATAGGAGCTTCTTCTGCTGGATATCTCCCAAAACACTCTTTAGGGAGGCTTTAGCGCTCCAAATGGCTCCTGGGCTTTGAACCACTGCTAACAGTCTGTTAAAAAAAAGGAGGAGTGATTGTGCATTTGAAGGCGCCAACCTAAACAATTCCCTGTTAAGTATTTACCAGTTCCGCTGACTTCATCTCCTATCCGCCACACGTTTACGGTTCGGTCCATGGAGCCGGTTGCAATCCACGGCATGGTGGGAGACAGAGCAACAGCAGTCACGTACCTGCAGGGAGGAGGAAGAGGAGCAGAAATGTGAAGGGTGTGTATGACAGACTAAAACCTACACAGGATGAGATCGGCTTTAAAAGTCAGCTTCCATCTATACCCTTAATAAAATATAAATTATAAATCCAGTCTTAGATGGTACTGTATCTTAAATCCTTTCAAGCACTTCAAAGGGCTCTGCTGGTGTCCACCTGCGGTGCCACCTCAATGACCATCTGGAACGCAGCGCTGGAGAATATTCTATTGCATCACTGCACCCAGCGCTTCTGGGAAAAAACTAATCAGGCAAAAATCACACATTTTGATCTGAAACTGTTTTGCTGTTTGTCTGATAGCTGCATAGATTGCATAGCCGCGGGAGGTCTGATCATCTACCTGTCATGCTGTTTCAGAGTGTGGAGCAGAGTTCCCAGGTTCTGTAAACAAAGAGCAAACAAACAGGGACAGAACAGGGACGTTTGGGATCCGTGTGTTTACAGTGGTTGGGATAAATTATTTAAGAAAGTAGTTAACTGAAGCAGCAAAGCCAAACCAAAAAAAAATCTATGTTTTGTAAGTGTTTTTTGGCCTTTACTTACCGCATCATATATTGCAACACTTTTATCCACCGAACTGTTGAATAATCAGAGTAAAGTTATTTGCAAGAATCCAATCCATTTGCAGTCCAGACTAAATTCAAACAAAAACACACGTGATTCAAATGTTTAAGAGATACAAACAGAGAACACATTAACCTCGAGCGTGTTTGAACTAAAACGAGAAACAGCAGAGAGATGCAAACTGAAGTTTAAACACAACAAAATACACTCCTCCTGTGGTCTGCTGAAGAAACAGCTGGATCAGTGCTCAGCAGTGGCATCTGCCGTTTTACGGCACAGAAAGAAAAGGAGCATTTCAAACATGGACGTGGGATTAATTTAAACTTAATTCGTCCCAAATGAGCAGAATGATTTCACAGCAAATGATAAATAATAAGTCAAAATTCAGTTGGCGACACAAGAGGTGTTTATCAGAGCTGCTCACACACGTGTGAAGATGAGTCATTCATGTGTGTGTGTGGTGATGTGTTGTGTGCGTTACCCCGAAACGAGCAGCTCTCCATCAGAAGAGAAGGCACAAGAAAGAACTGGAGCCGACTGGCTGGTGAGAGTGTGCAGCAACTTCATGATACAGGCTGAGGGGGCAAACAACACACACACATATATATTTACTTAGGTCATGTTTGGGGACCTTACATTGACATACATTCATTTCCTGGAGACTTCCCTAACCCCCACTCGCCTCACCTTAACCACTGACCCCAAAATCAGCCTTTTTTACCCCCAATTAGGGATGTGGCTTTTGTCCCCAAGCCGTCCTCTGTTAACTGTTTTTTAGTTTGAAATGCATCTCCAAAGGTAATCAAAGTTGGGAACACAAAACACACACACACACACACACACACACACACACACACACACACACACA
>NW_022280050.1:5243030-5250581 GCF_004355925.1 Anarrhichthys ocellatus
ACACACACACACACACACACACACACACACACACACACACACACACAGTTAAAGTCCAAATTAGATTTGTGTTTAGCAACCAACCTCCTGTAATTTGTCCATAAATTGAGCAATAAATACAAAAAGTAATTATCTCTCAGTCCCTTTCTGATGCCGACACACACATGCACACACACACTCCACAACAAAACTTGTTGTCAATAACTGCCTTGCTGGTTTGAAGCTGTGCCACCTGCTGACAGCTGCTTGGAAACAGAAGATTTTCTTTTTGGCAATAAACCTGAAACACGCCCATCTTATGATACGAAGACAGTAATAATTCATCGTGCAATAATCCTATGTGCCGAATTCCAACTATTCTGAAGCAACATTTAAATTGTCAGCCTGTAAATACACATGTATTAAATTAAACCTTCCCTCTTTTCCATTAGAGTAAAAATGCTGATTTCAGGCTCTGTGGGAGCTTAATTTGTTATTTGCATGCATATTCATGATGTGACGTGAAGCACCCGTACCACTCAGTAACGAAAAAAAACTAAAACGTATTATCAAACCTGACAAAATCTAACTGCCCACTTGAGAAAATGAATTAAATGACATGTGTGATTGAGAGGTGTGCTGCTGTGCGAAAGGAAAAGGCTGCAAAACTGACAACACGACAAATTTGCTCGAATAAGGCCATTAATGTTTGATATGGAAGCATGAAAATATGGGGCTGCAAACAAAAATGAAGCCCAGACAAGAAAAATGCTCCATATAGACGGAAATGTGCCCCTTGCTTCCCTGCATGATCTACACTCGAGTCTTTTTTCTGTTAAAACAGCGGAAGAGGGGTTAAAGCAAAGCAATCCTCTTTAAGATAAATGCACATTTCAGGAAGCTCCTGTTGAAAGCTTCCTCCAGAGAATGTAGAAAAATGAGGACAGACATTGTTCTGTGTCTTTCTACAAGCTGCGCAAAGATGAACAATCCCCACTGGACCGCAGTGGGTTATCATGTGGGACATCCTCCATAGAAACGGGCGTTACCACGGCAACACTACTTAGGAACTAACAACATGGCATGTTGTCACACACACACTAAAGAAAAACACAGTCTGCGGGCTGGTTACACAGCCTATGGACATACACAAGATGTTGGTGTCCTGCTGTAGGATGTACAAGATGTGAACGTCACAGTGGATTTACTGCGTGCACCTGATTCCTCTGCAGCTGCTGTATTTCAGCAGAATGCCTTAAAGTGATCCATTATTAATGAGTCGGTCAGCAGCTGATTTATTCCACACACTAATAAAAATTCCTCTATTCTGCAGAGCGGTTTCAAGGTTAAAGCAGTCAGCAGGTTCTATCCGTCTCTGTCTCTCTCTCATGGAAGATGGGAGTGAGAGAGCTCTCGGAGAGGGGTCGGCCTACCTGCCCCTTCACGCTGGGAAACAATCCGTATTTTCAGCTGGCTGTCCTGTCCACAGGAGGCCAGTCGAAACTCCACACAGCAGCCATCTGCAGAACAACAAACAAAGAAATACAAAAAACTGCCACATCCCCTCTTTCTGAATGTTCACGCTTGACTGACTTTAATAACAAAAGAAGACAAATATCATCCGACGGACGGTTCGTGAAGTGTTACAGCACGCAGCAAGCATCTTTTACACTATATGTGGCATACATGTAGTGTTTTGGATTTAAGGGAGATTTCCATAACAAAAATGTGCTTTTTATTCACCAAAAGTGGCAAATGTACATGTCATTCTTCATTCAGGGATAAAATGCAACAGCTTACTTTTTTTCTGATAGGCTACAAACTAAATGATTAGTTCACCTAAAATCACAAATGTTGTGAGTAACAGTTGAATAATTAGGACCACTCTCTACTGAAGTAATCGTGCAGATGAAAACTGTCCACAGTGAGGTCTGTGAGTAACCAAAATAGTGTTCTGTTCATATAATCTATAAATCTACACACTATTTGTATGAATAGTCAGTTTTCTTCAAATTGCTTGTTTTGTCTCATCAAAAGTCCAAAACCCAAAGATATTCTGTTTACACTGGTTAACAGCGGGAAAAAGCATCAATGAACATGAAACACATGTTTGGCCTTTTGCTTGATAAATTACTTCAATAATAAACCTTTTAAAGCACCTCCCTGCATGTCTAGACACCACTATTAATAAGTGAACATAAATATGTTCCTTGTTGATTTGGGTGAACTGACCCTTTAAAACACTAAGAACTCACCAACTTTAAACTGCGGCGCAAAGCTGCAGCAGGTGACTCCCAGGTCATGGGCGTCCTTCTCAGCATGCAGGAGGTTGATGTCCGTATCCCACAGTTTGAGGTCTCCGCGGGTGCAGCCCGTCACAAACATCTGGCCACAGGGAGAGAAGCAGCAGGCCACAACACTGGCCTCGCTCACGGCACTGCACCTGTATTAGGCCATGTTAGATTGTTAGACATTAAAAAGCTGTAATCCTTTAAGATAAAGACAGTTTTATTAACATATTTCATTTCAATCGGTTAATCTTGACAATAAGTTGTCCAGCTGGTTGAGTTCTTTATGCGTCTCTTTTGTTAAACCTGCCTGAATGTAGCAGCGAGTGAAGTAACTCAGGTCTTTCTTTACAATATTAGTTCAGTTAATTACAAACTAAGCCTGATGTAGGACTAACTAACCAAACCAGGTTTGAGGAAGTCAAATGGAGTTACAGATGTTTTACGGCCAAGAAAACCTTGTTTTTTTCATCCAGCTTCGCATTGTGAAGCATACAGTCTATGTTGTGGTCAATAGCGTTCCAAATGAAAACAATATGTTCTGCCAAATATGTTTTCATCATTTATTTTTGTGTTTCATCTGCGCTTCTCTCACTGGTTTGAAGTGGGCGTGGCTCTGATGAAATAATCACCTGAAACATATTTCAGTGCACCAGTCAGAATATTTCAATGGAAGAATCAGGATGGTATGCAAAGACTATATGATGACAAAGGCAGTAAGATGAAACCAAGTTAGCCTAGTTGTGTCAAATTCCCAACTTCAAGAAACAACCTTTAATCTCAGGTTGTGAGATCGTTTAAAACAAGCTATTTGAAGACTCTGGGGCTCTGAGAAATTATAAGCGGCACTATTTCACCTGTTTCTGTCACTTTGTGCACTAAAAGACGAATCTAAGGCTGGAAACTGGCCCTTGATTGCTCTAAAATGGACTACGGTCGGTTTGATTTGCAGCTTTAACTGTTGGATTGACACCGGGGGTCACACTGTACCTGCGTAACGTCTTGCAGGGGAAGTCCCAGAGGGCTACGGTGCCATCGCAGGCCCCTGCCACTAGCAGGGAGGAGTCCGGCGCTATTGCGCACGCTCGGAGCGGACTACGGGCCGGGTGCAGCAGCACCGCGGCCACCACACCCGTGTTCGCGGCCCACACGATGGTGGATCCGTCCGTTGAGCAGCTGAGCAGGTAGCGGCCGCATGAGCTGAAGCAGCAGCAGTGAACCCCGTAACCGTGGCCCGACAGAGGGGAGAACGGAAGCTCCGAGAAGTCGGACGTTTTGTAAACACGGAGGGTTTTATCGCCGGAACAGGTGGCGAGGAGAGACGGAGAGAAAGCGCAGCAGCTGACCTCGTCTGCGTGGTGCCGAAGAGCGCAAAGTATTGACACCATCTTGGGGACAGATGTGTGGATCTGCAGAGGGAGACGTTCACTCACAAGGTGGCGCAAAATGCCCAATGATCTGCCTGTGAATGGAGAGGAGAGTTGTTGGTGACAGCAGTCTGTCCGTCGAACTTCTTTTGTTAAAATGCATCAAAGATACAAACCTCAGCACAAACTGTTGCTCACGTGTCGACGGCTTCTCTCATTAAATACTTCCTCTTCCAGCTGTACAGTCAGTTTACCTCGCACAGCTGTTATCAGTCATGTGACGCTTACTGAGTTGCACAATGTTCGTAGTCCATTTCCCCCCCCCTGTAATTACAATAAAATATAAAAAGAAAAACTACCATTTTAAGGCCGACATTAAAAAAACACTTAACTCAAGCATTGTCACTAAATTCAATAACACTCATAATCCAAAATGCATCTTTTCGGTGTCATATTTATATTATTGGATTAGAATTATTGACGAATTCTGCAGCATTTGATATTGTAGCTGGTCGAGCTGGAGCTACTTTGTTCTACTTTATTGTGCTGGGTAGTTTTATCTATAACATTGCTGCATATTTTATGTGTTGTGTTTTGCGTGAAAGTACCGAGGTACTACAGCATACCTGTGAAATAAATGAAGTGGAGTTCAGTATATTCTCCCCTGGAGTGTAACGCATCAAAATATGGAAATAATAAAGTACACGTACGCCAACGTTTTACATAAGTGCATTTCTGAGAAAATGTACTTTGTGACATTCCACTATTGACAAATATAACAATGCATTAACTCCATTTCACACCATTTCAACCAAATACAAATGTTTCAAATTAAATATATGATTCAAAAAAAATGGCAAGATTATCAAAATTAGACTTACTCTGAATCAATAGGGAAGACAGTGAGGGCCCAAAAGTGTTATTTTGAAAAACAGGTTTATTTCATCTGTGCCACACACTCACTATTCAAAAATAATATTCCCACAAAAGTCGCTACTCATTTCACAATATTCATAACAAAATACAGTTACTTCAAGTCTTCTGACTTCAGCTGTCTGGAGATGCCTCCGCTGGACCGTGACTCTGTCTGACTCACAGCTGGATTAAAGCCCACTGCAGGTTCTACGACTGTCCGCGGGATTTCTGACAAGACTGGCTTGAAGGAAACGCTTGGAGATGAAACACACTATATGCACCACATCAATTGTTTTCAGAGGAGAAGCTCTAAAGAATATTAGCTTTTGTGTAAGGGTTTCCTACAGTATATTGTGCAGAACACACAAACAGTACACGCACAGAAAATAGAAAAAAAGCACACTCCTCCACACACTGTTTAGAGGTCAGAGGTCAGGCACTACAATACTGAGGAGACCAGTGTTTGAGCGGATATTCAGCACAGGCAGAGCACAGTATAAGACATATGAAGTGCTGCAATCATCCTTATGCATTAACAATATTTGAACAAGACTGTACTGTATGTACACTCTATACACGTTAGAAATACGACTTGAAAGAGTGATAGTAATACCTCCTGGTATTTTACACAATTAACAGTAGTACTGCTCTGGCACCATATAGTCAAAGAGCTGTAAACAATTATTTTGTTTTTTGATTGGCTAGTTTATTAATAGTTCATAAAACAATCTTTTGATTTTTTTTTTTTTTAAAGCTGTTTGCCATGTCCTGCTTTTTTTGTTTTTAGAAAAGACTGACTGTAACATAAATACTTGAGAAAATAAATACACACATTCACACTAAACTAAAGTACTGATGATAAAGAAAAAGGAAGCAAAAGGCATATTTACTGTGGAAATCCCCAAAGTAGAAAGGCCCAAATACAATATTGAGCCCAAGAGTCAGTGCATTCTGAGAAAGAAAACAGTATTGCACTTTAAAGATATTAATCCATGAAGTGTGTTTTCTCAGCAGGAGAATTCGTTTCCCCATCACATTGCACGTCAGTGGTATTATAACTTATTTATTGATTTAGTGTCACAGGTGATGAGAAGGTCTCCAACACCAAAGATGAAGTATGCTATGTAGAGAGTAGCATTGAAAGTCCACACGGCAAACGGCTACTCCAGCAGTTCGGTCCATCGTTTGTCAAAAAATGTCCTCATGCTGTGGCCGGCTCGTCCTATTTCGGAATCATCTTCGTTAAATTTTTCACAGTTGTCAAAAACCAGGTTCACGTCAACGATGAAAGTTTCCAAATTCAAGTACCTGTAATCGTTAGAAAAGGTTGTTTTTTTAATTTTTATGTATATGCAGCAACAAATGAAAAATGATAGAGTATATGCACATGGAAAACACACATATGTCTACTTAAAAACAAACATTGTGACAGTAACACACATACTGGTTGTTGGTGAGCTTTTCTCTGATGGTGGAGAAGTCCATGGGCTTTCTGATGACCTTCCTGTATCCAGGGACGGCTTTCTGGTTGACGGGCGTGAGGAAGGGCCAAGCGTCCTGTTGGGCCTCCAGCTCATCCAGCAGCACTCTGGAGAGAACAAGTGAAAATAAACATTTTAAAAAGGATGTTTTGATTGTCAAACGTTCATGACTTCCAGAGGAGAATGAGAAGAGGTAAAGTAAATGTCGCTATGCATGCAGTGAGTACAGGATCATGCGTACCGGCACATCGTCAGTCCATTTGTGTTGCTCTCTTTGGTCGTTTTGGCTTTTTTCACACAGGAGACGGGGCTGCCGTGCCTGGCCTGGGAGCAAGGGGGGCTGTCGTCTCCTTTCCTCTTTTTGAACTCCTTGGTACCTTTCTTTGGCACGCTGTTGCTGCTGGCAGCCTCGTCTTTGATGAGCTCTCCTACCACAGATGGCCTACTGTTTCGTTTTACCTCGCTGCCTTTCTTCCCTCCTCCAGCTGTTCGGCTCTGCTGCTTCCTACTCCAGGGGGATTGACCACTCCCCTGAATGACAAAACACACAGGAGACCGGTGAAGAGACAAAGAAAACATATAATCAAATCAATTCACTGGATGTGTATATGCGATACATCTACGTTGTCATTTAATAATTTGATCTACTGTGACAGTGGAATAAACAATTAGGGCATGCTGGTGTACCTTTGCTACACAAGTGGGACAAAACCAGTCGCCGTCAGGTACTGTAGTGATCTTGGGTTTCTGGCAGTAAGTGTGGCAGCCTTTGTCACATCCATCACAGAGTAAGAGCAGTTCTTCATTATCCCCCTTTTGACAGAGCTGGCAGTGCTGGAAACAACAAAGTGTAGCCGTGAATACAACCTGAGATACATCACAATGAAAACTGTAGTTTTTAATGCATGTCATTGCAGCCAGGCACATTGGACGATGTTGATTTGTTACCGATTGTAACCCGATGCGGTTGCTGCCTCGTAATGATGTATTGTAAATTGATGCTGCTATTTCTTTTCTTTTCACCTTTTTCCTAACAACAACGCTGCTGTGCAGATTTATTGTGTTATCTTTCAAGAGGTTTATGTACTTAAAAAAAAAAAAAAAAAAATCAATAAACCAATAATTTATACAATCTGTGATTATGGGAGCAAGTGTGTCACTAACCACTTTCATGATGGATCGTTCCCAGGCAATGGATTTCTGCAGCTGCTGAATGCAGAGTGACAGCTGAGCTGAGCTGCGGACTTCACTGAGGGCTTTACGCCACAGCCTCATCCCCGGTGCCGCCTCCTCCTCGCTGTTTTGAGATCACAGAGATCACATTATCAAACTGAATGATAAAAGCCATTAACCCTGGTTTCACAAGCAGTGTATTGAATCTGTGTGGGATGAACCTTCCCTTTACCATCACCACTAGAGGATGGTGTGGTGCAGGTACATTATCCAGTCTGATCTGAAAGATTGTACTTCTTTTCTCTCTCTCTCTCTCTCTCTCTCTCTCTCTCTCTCTCTCTCTCTCTC
>NW_022280050.1:5250591-5306479 GCF_004355925.1 Anarrhichthys ocellatus
CTCTCTCTCTCTCTCTCTCTCTCTCTCTCTCTCTCTCTCTCTCTCTCAGTACCTTCGCTCGATGTTCCTCTCCAGCTCTGCCAGCCTGATGATGGCTATATCAAGGGGATTGTGGGGCCGTCGCACCACCGTGCCAGGGAGTTCGTCCTGGCTGGTTTCTCTCTGTCCTTTCTTCTCTGGAGCAGGGGAAGCAAAGAGCTTGTGCTCGTGGTAGACCAGATCCTCCCTCTCCGACTGGGGCTCGGGATGCATCCAACCCTGAGGGAGACATTGTTACATTTCATGACACAGTAATTAATATCAAGACAAAGTGAGGACACTGACACAAGGACAAGCATACTTTGGAGAATTACTCGTGAAAATTAATTTGAATAAAACCAGTGTTTTATTAGCCATATGGGCTGTATGAAGATGAAAGAGTAGGATGCTCATTTGCACAAACCTTGACCTGCAGGCTGGCAGATATGACTTTCCTCTCCAGACCCTCGACTTGCTGCAGCAGGCTGATGTCCACCTCCATGGCCTGCTCCTCAACACACCAACCCTCCACCGTCTCCTCACGCAACTCCCCCTTCTCCAGCTCTGCCACATCAATCGCTACCACCACAGATACAAACAGAAATTACAAACTACTGTCTACTTAAAGCAAACTTATTATATTCAATGTAAATCGACCAAATGCCAATAATATATTTTTATATCACTGCATGTCTGTTGTTGTAAAGAGAGCAGGGGAAATGTGGACTAACCGTCCTTGCTATTGGCACAGAGCTGGTTCGTATACTCCATATGTTTTTGGATCTGTTTCTGCAAGGCCTTCTCTCTGATGCCTCGGCTATGGAGGGCCTTGACCAGACTGTGCAGTCCCTCCATGTCTGCCACCCTCCACCAGCCACACAGCATCTCTGCCAACACACACACACACAATTTTAAAACTTGTCACAAAATTGTTTAATTTCCAGCAACATAGAGAAGTTGTATTACTGAGTGGCCGTCTGTCTGGGCAGTAAATACTCCAGCATATTTGACTCGTGCATACTGGCAGTGAGCCATTTTTACCCTCAGGGATGGGCTGAGGACTAGGGTAGTCCTGGGTCTTGGCCACTTCCACAGCAGGGAACGAGGCACACTCGGGCTTGTCACTCTGTCGCTCTGGGGTCTCACTCTTGTTGTCCGAGTTGTGATTTGCCAGGAAGAAGACCTTTTTGCCATTACCCTCTGCATGTTGGGAGGCCAGATCCAGCATTGGGGGTAGAGAAGCACCAGAGAAGGGCATGCTGGGACTTGTTGCTGTGCTGGACACGTCGCACCATGTCAGCCGGCTTTGATGAATGCCAGACTTTACTTGCTGAGGGGGAAAAATACACACACTTTAAATTATGATCAAACTTTACTTCCACATACATGACTCCAACTCGTGTTCTCAAAAAAAAAAGCACAGCGTGATCTGAAATAATTGTGACTGAGATTATTGCCATCAACCAACCTGAGAGACAGAAGGTTGAATGTTACTGATCCCAGCAGGAGCACTGGAACTGGCTGTAGCTAGGGGCTCGGGGGAGGGGGATTCGGTGCCGACGGTCTGTAGGGGAGAGGAGGAGTCTGGAGGGCTGGAGCCTGAGGTGAATGAGGACTCGTCACAAGGAGAGCGAGGCAAGAGGCTAAACCACTGGTTGCTCTTTTCCATCAGCATCTTGGAGAGCTGGTCCTCATGAAAGATAGACTGAGGGCTGCAGGTTATCCAGGGATTACTGAGCAGGGGGGCACTACGCAGAGACAGCACTGAAGTATCTGATTTATCCATCAGTCCCTGCTGACTAGTAGCTGCCTGAGAGGTAGGATATGAGGGATAAGATGCAGTGGTAGGAACTTTAGCAGAACGACTGCAGTGAGAGTTGATGTCAGAATCTCGAGCCATTTTGGCTACTTCAAGGAGTTTGCTGAGCTTTGAGAAGGAGCCGGGTTTCTGGAGGAACAGATTGAGACTGTCCCTGTCCTGCTGGCCCTCCGGTGTGGTTGTATCGCCGTCTGTGCTCTGTGCTGGGCTGGAGACCACTGGCTTCTTTGTCTCTTCCAGCTGTTCTTCTTTTACACGGATCACCGCAGCAGTCCTCTGTCTTTTCCTCTCTTTCTCCATCTCTTCATAACCTTAACAACATGAAAAGGTAACCTCAGCACAAGTGCACAAAAAAAATTCTATCCTGTACATGGTGGTGAACAAGGACAAAAGTGAACAAAATCTGAGCTCTCCATTTTGGTTTGCACCTTCACCGCTCTCCATGCCCTCCACAAAGACGCCGCTACACTGCGGAAGCACCCAGTAACGTCTCCTGTAGCGGTCCTGTCCAACCGTCATGGAGCGCAGTGAGTGAGATGAGTCAAATAACTTCTGTCTGATCTGACTCTGTTGCTAGAGAGAGACAGAGAGTACAGCAGGTTGAACTATGCGGTATTGAATTCATTGATGTACTAAACCTGAGAACAAATAGTCTCATAGGGTTGAATCTACCTTGTATGTTTTCTCCATCTGTTTCTCCAGCTCCTCCGTGCTGGCTGAGTGTACACTGTCGTCCTAGATGAACAGATCTCATTAGCATGAGGCCAGTGGACCGGCTGACATTTACTATAACAAACACTGATTTAAGCTGCTCCAGTAAAAGCACCATGCTGTCACTGACCTCCTCTTCACATATCTCCGCTGTCTTCCCCTTCCTCCCCCCCAATTCTTCTTCCTCGTCGTCGTCGTCCTCTCCTTGGTCTTCACTGGTGTCATCCTCGTCCTCTTCCTCCTCACTGTCCCCTTCTTTCCTCTTGCATTTGTTTCTGGCAGCGGGGATGACAAAGGTGTGGCTGTCCTCTCCCCCCACACCGCTGTCCCTTTTCCCCGTCTTCTTGGCGTGGATGCTCCTCAGTCTTTGAAGACAAAAATGGACAGTCAGGTTATGTGAGAAACCCAGATTATTTCAGCATCACCATCTCATTCAGAAAATGTGTAAGCAGAGAGTCTTTGAATAGCAGCTTAGATCATGCATATTACTCACTTGCGAAGTTTTCCCTCGACAACCCACTTATCCTTCCTCAGGTTGGTAATGTGATCTATGTTTCTGTCGATCTCACTGTAAAGTATCAGACGATATTTACACAGATGTTTCTGTGACCTTTTTTGCATTACAAAAAGAGTATGATGTCTTTGCACCACACTGCTGTGGCGTTACCAGTACTACTGAAAAATTGATGACATGTAGTTTGAATGCCCAGGATTTATTTTAATGTTAGTTTAGTTCATTAACAGTGTGCTATAAAAAAAAAAAAAAATGAATAAAATAAAATAAAAAAAAATAAAAAACTTTATTCGATAAATAGCTAAATCAAAGAAAAAGCCTCACCTGATCACAGCCTTACTGCAGCAGAGCTCGTTGACTAGGAATGCTAGCATGGAGGCCTTCTGTGACGGGCTGTGGGCCTGAAACGCTTTGGTCCTGAGGCTGAGGGCCAGAGCAGCCAGCTCCGTCTGCTCACAGTGACCCTCCATGTAGATCTGCAGGATCTCGGACACGTTGTCTCGGTTGATCCCCACATTAGTCAGGTGGTCCCCCAAGGCGGTCTTATGCTGAGAGAAATAGGGTGTTTAAAAAAAAGGGAGTTCAGTGGTGTTAAACAAACAACAACACTATCTTTTTATATACTGTAACCCATGAGAGCAGGGCACAGGTGACGGGTATAGCCCCTAAGAGCGCAATGAGAAACACTATCCTTTTGAGCAATTATCTTTTAGTAAAGTAATTAACGTTAAGTGCTTGAGTGACCGCTGGGATGTGTCTTGGACACATTTAGGATGTTCAGATATTATGAAACATGATATTTTAGTTGACAGTCTCACTGAATGTACACATAGCCTGAGAGCCTCTTAATACGACTAGATGTAATAATGCATTGTAAGGTAAAGACATGATTGCACCCTAAGGCACAGCCTTCTACAAATAGCTTTGGGGAATGCAAATTTTGGCTTAATATGTATAGCAGGTGTGTGCTTTTTTTCTGTATCTGTGCACATACGGTACACATGCAAATTACAGAACGGGAACCATTTGCACTTCAACAACAAAGTCTCACCTTGTGACCTGCAGGTATACCAGGATCACACACAACGACGGAGAGCATGTTCACCAGCAGGTCCTGCACCTTGCCCATACTGTCCCCAGTGTTGAGCAAACCCTCTTGAAGGTCTCTTAGGTTAAGCATGTTTGGATTTGTGTCTAGCCTCAGCACCTTCCCAAAGCTGCGCAGAAACTGCAGCACCATCAGGCATTCAGAGAAGGTACTACCCGGTAAGACCAGACCAGGGATCCGGGACAACTCTGGAAGTGGCTGCAGAGTAATAAAAACAAGGTTTAAAAAATAAAATAAGTAATATTTGTGTCCAAAAGATCTTAAAGACTAAGTTGGAAAACTTTTCCAGCAGTACTTGTTTCAGACTAGTTTGTCTGTCAGGTCCTGTTAAATAAATCTCATGAATAAAGCCCAGAATTCTTTGATTACAAGTAGCAGATCAGTAATACTGTAGTTGGTGTTATGAAACCAGTAGCCACTTGGTGGCAGTATTTTAACTTAAACCTGCTTTCTTTTTAATCTATTCCAGATGCTTTCAGTGATATTGCACATCTATTTTGGTAGATCAGATAGTGAAACAATGAAACCATAAATTTGTCAAAGAGCTTTTCTAATCTTCATGCCTATAGCTCCTACAGTGATTATACTGATTTATTTACATGTCAAAAAATCCCCTTGCTGTCGGAAAAATCCAATCTTTTCCGCACATACCTATTCCACAGATGGAGACTATCCATGCTGACACACATGGACTCTCATTCTGTGTGAATACCTTATGATCTGCTAAGCACATGTCTTCATTTGGTTTCTTCAGCTCCTTCGCCTTTTCAAGTTCCAGTCTTCTGAGCTGCAGTTTCCTCTCCTTGTTTAGCCGTTTCTCATCCTTCTTCTCTTTCTTCAGACGCGCTTTCTCCTACAGCCGAGAGAGAGTATTATTGACACTGCTGCTGACTGTTGTGCTCGGAATAACAGTGGGTGGAACACACAAACTATGACCTCAATTAGCACACTGTTGAATCATCAAAAATAATAAAATGACGAAGGGAGGAAAGACAAAATGAAACAGTGTAGCAGAACAGAGGAGTGGGGATGTGAGCGGATCAGGCGTTACCCACCTCTGCCTTCTTACGGGCCTCCACAGCCTTCATGAGCATCATGTGCTGCCGGCGTCTTTCCCTCTCCTGGCAGAGCACAGACACATAGTTTATTTCCTGTTCATAGTATTATTTGAAGGGAAAATGGCTCATGTATGCATTACACAGTACGAACACCTAGTACATGCACAGTAGAAGAAGAAACACAGATCACCATTTGTCACAGTTCAAAATGTTGCACATTGCACCGTACGTAAAGTGTAAAAAAAACACACAACAGGTAAACCAAACGGAGCACAATGATAGACGAAAATGCTACATCGCGGGTAGTGATGCACACACAAAGCATAAGTTAGACACAGCCATTATTAATCCGAGCATGTCAGCAAGAAGGCAGACTGAAAGATACAGGCCAAGAGGTTTAGACGTATAAGCTGCAAATATTAAGTGTTACAGTGACAAAGCAAAGCACATCATTAATGAACAATGTTGTAAGAAAACTATGCTGGAGATTAAATTAAAAATGATTATACTTCCAACTCTTTAATTACTGTGAAAACTAAAGTGTAGAGTCCATCTATGCTATCATTGCCTCATTTAATGACGCCAATGAACAACCATGATAAAACATTCAAATCTCCAATGAGGAAAAGCAAGAATTTGGTTTCCATTACCTCAGTCATGTAAATCCCTGGCAAGAAGTGTATATTGATTTTTCTCAGGCGATAAAATAGATTAGAAATTTGGCTCACGTGCTTTAGAGTAAAATGATTTTGAGGACCTACATTTATTCAATCCAAAACAAAAACAATGTAATAGGAAGTTGGTGTTCCTTTAGGCTATCGCAGTGCTTTGCACCCGGTTACACTTTCTGTTTTTAATCGTATTGGCCAGATAATGGATGTGTTTTCTTTGAGAGACAAATAGCGCAGACATATGGAGCGCACTGTTCTGGAAAAGCCATGCAGAAGGGATGTAGTATGACTGCAGCCAATGCTACACTTTGATGGGAACCATTTATCACAACACGTTCACAATAGGTTGTTAAATGTACAGAAACAAACATACCCATACCATATCTAGTCTATGTCTCTCCAACTCCTAGTAGAAAGAGTTTGCAAAGTATTAAGAAATAGACAATCACACAAGAAAATAAATGCCAGAAAAAATCCAAACGATAGTAAACTCAAAGAAAAAAATACACCCATGAGAACCTCACAGCATAAATTGATAAGATGCATTGTACAAAATAATTCCATTAGGCTACGGAAAATGATCTTTAGTTAGAGACCATCTCCAAGACATTGAGTTTAAACACAGAGTAAGAATGGCTTTAAAAATAATTTGGTCTTGATAATAATAAAAAATTAAAAAAATACCTGGTGCTTCAGTATGACGGCTTGGAGTCTTCGTATCTCCTTCTCCTTTAACAAAAAAAGATAAAGTCAATTATAAACTAAAACATATACACAAAAAATGACAATTTGAAAAGGCGAGTACATACTTTACTGAACAACATCATGCTAAAGTTCCCGGCCCCTAGACTTCATTGGTTGAAAACATTTCACAGATTCATGTAGATGATCAAACCTCTTTTTATCAGTGATTAACGAACGCAAGGAAAATATCTTTTGCACTGACGAGCAGCTCAATGGAGCAAAAACATCATAGTGCAGACAAGTAAGGGAAAAAGAATGGGAGTCAGATGAACAAGGGAGCATGCTCATCTGGCGCACCTTGTTTCGCTTCTCAGCCTCCAATATTTTGGCATTGGCTGCTTCTTCTTTCTTCCTTCTTTTTGCCTGTACAGAAGGAGAAAGAATAGATTTATTTAAAAAGACATACAGTACATACACCACAGAAAAACTTGGAATAAAGAAACATTTTATTGGGGCAGTAAACTCTGATTAATGAAAATTGAATTAAGATCATTTTCATCATCAAGTGAAAATAATAAAAAAAGACTTAAATGATCTTAAATGTATATAATAAACGAATTAAGTTTTGTTCTTAACATTATGTATACGTTTGCTAGATTGTTTATTTTTTTCAATGGAAAATGTTCCACAGAAAGCTTAATAGTCAGCGCGGCTCACTGATAACGTCACATCTAACATATTGAATTCCTGTGCAATGAGATGATTATGTCCTCCCATTAACAGTGAAAGACAAAATGGTTGCAGTTATTATGAAACACCAGCAGGCAGTGAGAATAAATTAAGCAAAATTCTATCAGTAATTACAGCCACAACGAAATCCTGTTAAGAGCTGCTGCCAAGCGTGTCAACTAAAATTTGATTTATAAAAGCTAAAATACTTCACAGCTGCTATTAGTGAGAGAATGCAAAATAGGTATTTCACCTAGCCCTGGTAAACTCTGGGCCACCTCTTACTTAATGAAATACTGTATTTTGTATTAAGCTCCATCACGGTTTGAGGAGATTTTCATATTCAATGGCACTTTTTCAAAAAACCAATTAGGCATTAGTCATATGTACCCACTGGATGTGACTAAAAGTGGGGCCACATAATTTAGGAATAGCCTTTGGTTGGGTTTAAAAAAAAAAAAATCCTATCAACAGCAGAAAGGAAGTGTTTTAGAATGTTTCTGCAATAACTTTCAGGACGAACCTCGAGAATTTGCTGTGCACGGAGTTCTTTCTCCATACGAATTTGCTGAATGCGCTTGATCTTCTCCTGGTAAAAGGATGAGGGCAAGATCAAATGAATTAACTGTTAAGTCATGCATGTCATAGAGTGGCGGAGGGGGGAGTACAGTGGGTCTTTGCAGACAGGAAAGGTGCAGCATTTAGAAGGATAGCAAATTCCTTCCAGAATTTTAAAAGCAATCTGACTGAGCTTAAAACCTTTTTTTTTTTTTATGAACAGAGAAGCTGCAGATGGTTATTAAGCTTTGCACGGAAAATTAAACAATGCATGAAAAGGAAAGTCCTTACTTGCTGTTTAACAATCTTCATCTGCTCCCTCTTTTTCCGTCTCTCCTCTGCGGCCATTTTTGCTGGACGACACAGACAAATTAGGCTTGCACACAGCATTGTGATGTAAGTGTGAGTTGAGGTTAGGTGTTTACCTCGCTGCTTCCTTGCCTCCTTGGCTGCTTGTGCCATGGCCTGCTTCTCAAGTTTCCTCATCATTTTGATCTGAGCTGCCTGTCGAGCTATTTCTGCAACATAATGACATACAGTATGTTAATGAAATCACAGACCCTATTAAAATTCCCAAAATTCCTCTGAACAACCTCCAAAGAAAGTGCCAGGAGTTTTTGCAACAAGCTACTGTGTTTACGTGCAATAATGACATTGTGGCCCATTGATAAATCAATATCGCTGTCTCTTCCTAGATGGTTTCTATCATGTGTGATTCTAGAAAGAACCCATTACAGCTTGATTTTAAGGATATGACGACAAAACATTCACCAGTGATATTTTACATTGTTGGGAATGGTTCTGCTAATGAGCTCTACATAAACTATTAAACACCTTTGAAGCTTAGCTGGAAATATAATGAAGTGATCACTTTATTACCAGTTGGCTTACTGTCCTCACAAAAAAAGATAAACACCCCAAAATAACCATAAATGATAGTTGTTTGTGTTTCATGGTTGATTTTCTCTTGACCAGGTGCTGCTGACAGTCTTCTGGGATGTTAACTGACCTTGAGCCTCCAGTTTGCGTAGCAGCTTCGCATCACTGACATCGTGGAAGTTATTTTCATCAATATGAAGAGGATGGGTCTTCCACCTGCTGTCCCCAGTGTCATCACCAATCGACTGCCGCTCAGACCGTGTGCAACGGCTGCGCCTCCCATCCATCGCTATGATACTGGGAGCGATCTCCTCCTCTGCCAGCAAGAACCACTGTAAACCCTGGGTTTGTCAGACGGAGAAGAAATACATATTAAAACCAACAAACCAAACAAAAATGGCTTGCCTGATTATCTGCCCAATGCTTTCATTTATGGATTTTCATGTTGACTGGCTTAAGTACTTAAAGCTACAGCGTTGAGGGTGTGTAGGGAGTACGCTACATGCCTCAGAATGCATCATGCATTTAGACAACAGCGGTACTGTTCTTCATGCTTAAAACATATTTCAAATAACTTTTTCCATTTCATAAAATAATAAAAGATATTACATTATACATTATTTTACTTTTCCCATCTGTGATTGAATTACACATTTGTTCATAATCAATGTCGACATCCTTCAGCGATGACATTAATTATTGAACACAAAAAGAAGTAGAAACAATTACCTCCGGTCCTTCTCTGGCTTCGTAGAAGTCGCCAACTTGAATTTTTGTACTGAAGCTGAAATTGTCTCGGGAGATTTCAATTATTCCATTCCGAAGTAAGTACTGCAGACAAATGAATAATGCATATTAATTAAAGAAGTACATATTAACTGATGCAGTGAGCATATGCAATCACATAAGGCTTTAAAGCTGCATTCAATAAGACAAAGTTAAACATTGTAGATTTACCTTCATAACATCAGGATACTGACGCAGCTTCTTCCCACACGGAGCAAAGTAAGCAACCTCTCCCTGTAGACGACCCGCCACAGTCCTGATACGGGTCTCTCTCTGCCACCTGAAAAACAAAGAAATTGCAAAAAATAGCACATACACTACCATAGAGGTAAAACAACGACAGTGTTATTATTGGGACAGATACAGTACACATCATCCTCTTGTTCACAACAGCAACCAAATAAGGAGAGAAACTATGTAAATGATGTCTGTACAGCTGTGTGGTCCTGTGGCCTTGTCTTCCTCTGACCCTTCCAGTAATCACACTCCTATATGGCCAAGCACCAAGTGGGGCTACCCCTCAGTTCCCATGAGCTCCGCTGGAGAGCAGCCATGGCTTACACACAAGACATGTCGGCGGTTATCCCGCACAGAGAAGGGGTTAATATCCAGACTTATGGCCTCTGTTTCCTGCGAACCTGCTGATGAAAGACATCCCTAGAAGATGAAAGGCGCTCTGATCCAAGGCTGCAGAATTTGTGGGCAGGGGGCTACTAATGTTGCATGTCTGTGTTGAGGCTGTATGCAATTAACCCCTTGATGCTGAAGTGCTGGGCCTCATTTCATTTCCTGCCTACTGCTCAAGACCGGAGTTTTTAAAGGCCCCTAAAAGGATGTTTTTTGTAGTCTACTCCTATACAGCTCTTGATGAAACGTCACTGTTCTCAAATCAGGAACTCTAGTGGAGCTTTTTTTACAGTAACATTTACAGTATTTACTGTGGCACAAGAACAGTACTTGTTTAGAGAATGAAGTGTTTCTTATTCCTTTTTATTACGGGTGTGAATGTGTTCACACTGAAGGTTTATTGATCAGAAACACAATTCATTGTCTGTTGTATGTGGCAAACCCAGAGATATGATAATATTTGCCGTGGATGATCATGTGTCTCAGGCTGCTCCACAAAGACCGTAGATAACCTTTAAGGAAAGGTCACTCGCCAGTCTTCGGTAAGCTGACATTTTACTACAACACCAATTGCGTAAACACAAACAATTCAGGAAGTAGAACAGTAAGGACAAATGGAACATGGTGAGACTGTCAAACCTTTATGCGTTTCTTTTGACATGAAGTGCATGCACACTAGCTCACCCAAACTCAAGAGGCAACCGCAGAACTCCCTCGTCAGTTACTCTCCTCCTCTTTCCTGATCCTGGAAAACAGGAGAAATGACTCAGCGCTTTTCGCACCTCCATCCAGGAGGACGTGAGCAAATTCACAAACCTGCCATGTTTACAGATATATCCACTTCACGAAACAAGGAAGGGGGCAAAACATTATTGCAAGTATAAAAACATCAAACAAAAAGGAGACCCTGTTATACTGTACATCAAGTTATTGTGGATAGCTGTTTTATATATTAAATGGCAAACGTCACATGACTTCACTTAAATGACCACGCAGGTCAGTGGAATGTGTTAGCTCAGTTCACAACAGCAATGCCCTGACATGTATGGACATCAATATCACATATTAGACAAACAATATTCAGACCTTTTGACACATAAGAGAAGGACAAAACACAGGAACAGAGCTTGTACAGCAACAAGCCTCACCACGGTCAGGACTAGTATTAATAGTGTGAAATACAGTTATATTCTGTATTTTATAAATGTTTCTTTTACATCATTGAGATTAATTCACTGCATACACTCTACTTTTACCATTATTAAATGTAAAAGGAAATTAATACTTCTCTATTACGACAAGTAAGAACCCAGCTCTGTTAGTAGCGTAATATGCTCCGTGACTCATCCAGTATCAGATGTGTAAAGCATCTGTCTGCATTAATAAAGCAAACGCTGCTGGGGACCATCAAAACAATGACACAACCAATTTCTTCCAGAGATCATTTTAACCTGGAACTATTGAGAGATGCGCATCCATGTTTTCATACTGGAAAATAAACGTACTTTTCCACTGATGGGTTGGATGGTCTGAATAAGCAAAGTGAGTGTAGAAAAAAATAAATACCATGTTGACTTTTGTCATGATCCCACTCTGAATCAGCTTAAAAGTATCTTATTGAATTGTAAACTGAAGCAGTCTTGTAGGCTGGGGATGCATTTGGTTTTTAAACAAACACAGATTTGTTACCTGGCTGTGGGGCGAACGTGAAGGATGGCGATATGGTGCTGTGGTTACTCAGTGCCCCTGAGCTGGTCACTGCGTTGGGGGTAAGTAGGGTACTTTGAGGCTTGATGATCTTCAGGTTAAGCTGGGAGCAGTTGGCTGAGAGGTTCGACGAGGACCTTTCAGTAGACAAGGAGGCTTTAGCGAGTTTCAGGGGAGTCCTTTCTGCATCGCTGTCTGCTTCCGTCTCACTGCGCTCCTTAATATCATCCTCAGAGCCATCAGAGTCGCTATCCAGATTGCTCTCCGACTCTACAGGGGATACCAGTGTGACACAGGGGGGGGGGGGGGGAGAGAAATGATCTTCCAATTAGCATTCTGCTCACAACCAAACCTCAATAACATGTTGTCAATGGAATATATTTATTCAATTAAGGTCTGTATAATCTAACCTGACAGGCTACTGCCAGAATCTTCATCCTCAATATCATCTTCGTTGTCTTCATCGTCGTCAACAAAGTCATCTCCTAAAGAGTCGTCCGAGTCCCTGCTGCTGTGGATATCAGACTCGCTGCCTCTGACCAAGTCTACAGGTGGACAGGATGCTTTGGTCTTAGCGAGGCTCTTTCCTGCATGCAAAGACTTGGGAGTGGTATTCTTCCTTGGCCTGTGAGCAAGACCTGACGAGGCTGAAGATTTTAGTGGGGAAGCGGAGGTGCCGGACATCTCCTTGGTGCATGTGCTCAGGTTGATGGGCATGAGATAGGCAGGGCTGGTGGCTACCAGGAGGGGCTTGCTACTGGGGGTGCTGCTCTGGCTGCGGGGTTTAGTGATGAGGGCCAAAGGGGCATCCTGAACTGCGTTGTGGATCACTCCATTAAGGTGGTGGTTCAGGAACAGATTGGTGTCATTGCTGTGTGGGAGGGACAGTAAATGACTGCTGAACGTATCCGACGAATGTTTATGATGCGACAGCGACGACGAAGAGGATGACGCATTTTTGTGACTTTTATACCAGTTCTGGCTCTTGGGTCGCAGAGAGAAAGCTTGCTTCACGGAGTCCTTGGAGTGGAGGGGCTTTATAAGTAAAAATGAAAAAGTGACAGAAACAAAGAAAAGAGGAAGTAATTACACAAACTGTCACTCACATTACATTACTGTGGGCTGTGAATGGAGGAATTTAAGGTGTAATAAGAGACGGGGACAATGAAGAGCAGACGCAGGCCTGTCAAATACAGTAAAGAAAAAAAGGCTGCTGTGGAAAATATTTTCAAATTGTTTGGCTTAGTGCCATTGTGCGACTCCAGCTGTCATCGTGTATTTGTTGCTATTGTCATACTCAATCAAAAGCCTGTATTTAATGTACCACCATCATATGAATTAAAACCCTCTTGTTATAGACTGCTACATTTTCCTTCCTTTTCAAAATAGTGACAATAACAGAGTCCTTAAAAGACGACTCCTGATAACAAACGTCCCAAAGCGTAAAAGAGCTAATTGCTTGTCAATTTTGTAAAGTATTCCGAATAGAGCTAAATGCGTTGTCGCTTCTTGTCATGTTGTGGTCAGACTCACATGATTTCCTTACAGTAATTTTTTTTTTTTTTTGTTTGTTCCTTGGGCAGAATGTGGATACAAAAATAAAAGCTGCAGCTTCATAGCACCAATCAATAACAAATATAACTCACCTGTTTCAAATTAAAACTCTTCAAATGTAACAATCTTTCATCCGGAAGGTTTCCACTGCTCTCCTTCGTGCCAACGACAAGCTGGGTGTGCTTCAGAGAGGGCATCAGGAATTTTGGTTTCTGTGGAGGCTTTTGTGAGGCTAACATGGTTGGTGGTCTGGGTAAAGAAGAGAGGGAGAGAGCAACATGTTTGGAAGAGGAGGAGACAGAGCAATGTGCAATATCAGTACCAATATAAATGTATGTATGAGCAATAAAACTACCCTGTGCAATATAAACATTTTATATTTCCTACCTCATATGTGCAAGAATTTTTAACAATTTATTTATTTATTATACCTTTACTGTTTGATTATTTATTGTACTTGCTTAGCTTTTTTTCTTTTGTTTTCTACTGATGTTGCACTATCCACTTTGCTGCTGTAATCCTGCACATTTCTTATCTCATGCTTTGGTGAGATTAAATGAGAGAAGTGCTTTTGTGAGGTGGAATGATGGAAGTGTTTCGATGAGACAGAGAAAGAGAAGGGGTTGTTGGATGAGCACCTGGAGGGGAGTGGCGAGGCCTCCCTGTGGGACGGTGCTCGGGGACTGTTGCCGGCTGCCGACCCCGTGGCCTGGATCACACTGATGTGCTGCTGGCCGGCCTCTGTAGTCCCGGAGCTCTGGAGGAACAGCGCCGCGGACTGCGACAGGCCGGCGAGATGGGAAGAGGAATGCAGGCGGTACGGGGAAGTCAAAGGAATGGTTTCGCGTCGACGGTCTTGAGTTGAATTTCCATCCGCAGTGCAAGGTCTCTTCTTTTCACTCTCACAAGTGTTCTGTGTCAGCCGCTGAGTAGGAGGATGAGGAAAAGACAGCATGTCATGTCAGCTCCTACTGAGATAGCCTCACAGTGGCAGCTCTGTCAGCTAGCACATACATCCAGTTTGCCACCCACCACCATGGCTATTTTCGACAAAACAACTAACCAACTAACATTTACAGCACTTAAGCACAGAGAGGAAATTTGTCCCTCTAAAGCTTAAAACTACTTATTTTACCAGACATATTTACGTTAGTACATTATTCAGAAATGAAACTCTTTTCCAATGGTGTCCACGGATTTTAAAGCCGAGTATGCTGCTGAATATTCAAACACAAACCCTAAAAGTTTGAGACACTTACCTTGACTTTCATTTTCACTTGACAGTCTTTCTCTGAATCAGACCTGCTACTGTCAATGCTCTGATCATCCTCATCATTGTCGTCCTCCATGTCATCGGGATCGCTGCTGCTCTCCTCACCATCGCTGGAGGAAATATCTGACAATGATCCCGATTGGCTGCCACTCATGCTGGAGGTCTCTAGTGGTCTTTTGTTGGGTTTCTAAAAAATGAAATTAAAAAAATGAATCAAGTGAAATGGGAGAAATGGAACCAGGGACACCAGAACAATGAAGTGAGTTTGAATGCAGTGTATTGTACACGAGTGCTTAGCGTTAACCTTTTCTTTTGTCTTCTGGGTGATCTTCTGGTGCAGTTGGCCGAGGTCCTGGCTGTTCTTTTGACACCGACTACTGTTGGCTTTAGTTTTCTCAGTGTTTCCCTTTGTTGGAAATGAACTGGTGGTCACAGCAGAGTTCCCAGTAGGAGAAGAAGCACTCCTACCATTCACTGCTCCAACTACACCTACAGAAACTGATAGATGGAAACTAATGAGAACAAGCAACATGAGTCAAACACATTAGGAGGACAATAAGTCTCATAATGTTAACAGGAGTATTTTAACGTTATAAAAAGCATCTTTATGGAACCACTCTTTGTAGAGCCTCTTTGCTTTGCTTTAATCTATAACAACATGTAATACCATAGGCAGGAGCTGGCTCTTTTTTTTTTTTTTTACCTGAGGTACGTGACTGCAAGTGAGTGGGATCGTGGCCTTTGAAGGTTGATGCAAATATGGGATGCAGACCTAGAAGAGGAGGGAAGAAGGACCCGGTTCCGCTGGTATGTGCCTCAGATGGCCGCCACCAGTCTGGAGGGGGGGGCGAGATACCATGCAGTTAGGCACAAACTGACACTTTATCTTGATGTGCAGAGAATTAAATCTGCCAACATGTTATAAGAACACGTTTTAGCCGACCTGTCAAAAGCACTAATCGCCTCAAAGTAAAGGTTTGCATTGACAACAAGTGAATTCCACTTATGTCATCCCTTTATGTTGAGAGTTGAATAATTAAAGCAGAGGTCATCTGCTAGAATAGCTGCAAAGATTCACCTCATCTACTAGAAAAATCACAGCTGCTGCAGTTTCCCCAAGTGCAGCATTCTTCTGAAACAGCAGCTGCTTTCTAAAACCTACATTCACTCTGTGCTGAGTGTCATGATATCACTTTAAGAGAAGGAAATCAGATAACATGGAGAAATTCTTTCATTATTTTTGACATGAAAACATGTCAAAATCTGAAAAGGGAAGAGAAAATAATGTAAACTACTATTTCTGTTGCAATGGAGTTTGACAATTTACCTCCCCATTAGAATAATGATATAATCGACGAAGTCACCAAAATATTTTCCACGACAGGTTTGAAAACAATTAACTCGACCCTCAAGCAAATTTTCCTCTTTACTTCCATTAATAGAAAAACACATCGCATTTCCTACCTGGAAATGTACCAAACTGGGAGTGAGCAGCCAAGGCAGACAAGCCAAGACTTCCAAGGCCTCCAAACTCAGAGCGACCTGAACTTGATGTGTAGAGCCCAAAAGCTGGATGGCTGACCAAAGGGAAACCATTGGAGCTGCCAGAAATATTTGAACGTTCATCCCCAGGTACCTGCCGCAGATGGCCTGGAGAACAAAGGACTCAGTTCATAGAGTGCTTTAATTATAATACATTAACGCACATGTTAATTTTTTGGTTAATCTCGCTATCTAGAAAGACGCTCTATCCTGATATTCTATATACATATACAGTACACAACAATCGATTGAACATATCATGGTTTAATTATTCATTTATACAATCAGAAATTGTTAATACCGTGATACCATTAAGGACCTCTTTAGACAGTATTTTGTGCACTTTGCCTGTATCCACTCGAGTTTTCCACAAGCTGCTAGCTCGACAGCTGCGAGTACCAACAAAAGCCATGGTCCTTGTTTACGTTCATTATAAATAAACACTGTGTTTACCTTCATACTGATCATTTTGGGGGAGTGGCTTTGGAGGGAGGTCTGAACTTGGCGACTTTCTTGCTAGATTAAGCGACTTTTGGAGCAGGTGCTGCTAGTGCTGCTAGCTGCTTCCATTGGAAAAGAGTTGGCAACACTGGGCTGGGCTTTTCAATTGGATACTTTCAAAATCTAGCTTACTTGGTTTCTCCAATGTTGCTGAGCCCAACTTTAACAACCCAGAGCAGCCTGATAAAAGCAAAGCCCAGTTGATTTGTTCTGTGTAAATGCAAAGCTAACAAGGCTAAACAGTGCGTCTTATTACGGTTGTTACAGGACATAATCAGCTGTTCATCTGGGGAAGTAACTTTGGCTACAATTCCTTGATCAATTTAAAATGATCAACACTATCTGGTCAATAAGCTATAAATGCATCTAACTCTAACTGTTGATACATCAAACCCTAAGCTTTTAATGTAATCTTACTTCAATGAAAAGGTTAGTGCAGTTTAACTGACATGAAAGTGGAGCTAGAAACCCTAAAAACCACACAGGCCTAATCTGTAAGAGTCTGTTAAGGTTATAACAGCACACCTGCTGTATAGGAACAGTGAAATCTTTGAACCACTACTTAAAAATAACCAGGTCACGCCTTTCCTCAAACGCCACTCTGGAGTCAGACACTTGTTCTAACTGGGTTAAATTCACAAGGAGGGGATGCATAAACATGTTTCTTAGATCTCACTCACCTAAAGCAATTACAAAGCTTTTAAGAGTATGAAAGCTTGAGAACAATTGTATTCAAAGGGGTGTAACCATCTCTGGTCTTGTGGTATCTTTCTTCTACTTCCCACAGGGGATAGGACATCTCTTAAAAGAACTGAATTTACTTGATAATCATAACAGCTATGCGACTACAGAGGTGCCAATGTGCTGTATAGTGTTCAGCCCAAAATAAATTATCTGGGAAATTTCTGTGCACGTTTGGTGTGGGGGTTTGAATATGAATAATTTATGAGAATGTCTCTAATGTGTTCTTCATTGTGATAGCACAGCAAAAAAAAAAAAAAAAAAAAAAAAAAAAAAAAAAAAAAAAAAAAAAACACAAAAAGAAAACCCACTACTTTTTGGGGCATCTTATCATGAAAGAAAAAAATAATCACAAACCACAGTATGTAAATTTGCACATTATTTTGTGGTCAGGGGTAATCTGACAGCTTATGCATCACCGCTTCTCAATGTATAATGGCTTTGACCACAATTAATATTCAGGGAAAACAAGAGGATGTTGGCGGCTGCATGCACACTGAGAGGCTGACAGACATGTCAAATCACACAGGATAAACTGGAGCTAAAGGTTGTCAAAAGACATTCACAAGGGCGTACACAAAGCTTTTTAATTGTAGGCATTCATTAATTCGACAGTCTTTCCATTCCTATCAAATTGTCTGTAACATGTTAAGACTGGGAGAAGGTGTCTTAAGCCCCCTTATTGTGGCACAATTTTAATTCAGTGTTTTCAACACAGTTTAGTTGGACGTCTCCTCTTAATTTTTCTTCTCCCATGTCTGTGTGACAGTATAGTTATAAAGTGCATACTGATAAAGTCAGTCGGAATAGTGCATTCATTTACATTTATTCATATCTTGTGGATTTAAGGCGGTTTTATTTGTGACTATGAAAGCCGTTTGAAGCACTGCACACTCAAAACTTACCAAAAATAGTTCATCAACCTTGGGCAGAATTATAAGAAATAATGACTTGAAACTAAATAATATATCATAGCAATTAACTTTACGTCAGATTTGATCTTGTGCCTACGTCTACGTGGTGTGTGTGTGTGTGTGTACCACAGGTGGTGAGAAGGGAGCTGCCTGCAGGGCTCGGGGCCGGGCTGCACTTTGAGGAGGGTGTCTGGGGTGGAGCAGGGGAGGAGCCGGCTGAAGAAGAGGCCATGTGAAGGGAGGACGGGGCTGATGATGGGGAGGTCAGCCGCTCTCCGAACTCCATATCTGTCAAACACAATCCAGTCAATACTTAGAGATGCAAGAAAAGAAGGAAAACACACATCTGAATTCCCATCAAATCAACACTGGATTTCAACCACTGACGTCTCAATGTGTACAACTCCTTTGTGAAAGCAACATGTTGTCCATTATCACTACAAATGGCGTTGGCCGATAATCCAATGGTATTGTTTATTGTATTGTATTAGTGCTGAAATGATTGGTTTACTAATAATAGACAGAATTGTTTTTATTTTAGAACTATTTTCTGTTGTTGAAGTCATTTATCAAGCATCATTATCCCTTTTTGTATTGAGTAAATGGTCAATCTACTAACTGTATAATAAAATAATATAATCTGCTAACATAATAATTACCAACAACCTCTAGTTGCAGCACTAGATATAATAAATCTGGGTAATTATTTTACAAACTCCCGATGTCAAAATGAATGATTCCAAGTACACTGTAATTAAATACTAATTATGAATTGTCAAGGTTTTGTTTGATGTAAAGCATAACAGCGGATTTCATGTGATTTTGCATTCAGTTGCCTTAATATTCAGAAACATACAGACTGGAGTGATAGACTCACACACACACACATTACAGACACACACAAATTGGTACATTACTGCTGACTCGTCGTCATGTAAAATCTCTTTGCAACTCTTTAATGTAAAACTGTAAGCAGTAAGCCCATCTTCAGTCTCGTAGGAACACATTTATATTCATCCTTCCACAATCTTTACATCAAGTCCTCAATGATGAATAAACAGGAGCCGCAATCATAGCCTCCGCCATTTCCTCTGATGACTCTCAGACCACCGTCTTTCTTCCCATCGTCCAAATCACGCCACGGAGATTCTAGCACTACTGTGCTCTTTAATCAGCCCCACATTTCCTGGATTTTTTCCCCCATTATGTATGGCCCCTTCACATCCCCCTGATCACAAAAGCCCACATCTGAAATCCTCTTCAACGCATGTTTCCAGGTTGGTGTTTTACAGCCAGCCTTTGATATTGTATTGTACATTACTCCCAACAATTTCCAGATCTCCCCGGTGATTCTCCTCCGCACAAGAAAAAAAAAAAAACAGGAGCGGCTGATTAATTTGAGGAGACAAAGCTACCCTCTGAATAGCAAGTATCATCCCTCAACCAGGAACAGCACTGATGAGACGTAAACGACATGAAAGCTGCGGCCACGCTTCACTGGAAAGGCCAACATTTCCTGCGGTAGTGTGAGTTTGTGCAGAACAAAGAACAAAAAGGTGCTTTCAAGATTTATAAATCTACATTCAAAACATAAAAAAAATGATTTGGTGTAATTTTGACCTTGCTGCATCACACTTCACCTGTCATTCAAAGATGTCAAGTATGCTAATACAAATCAAAAAGATTCTTTTCTGCAGCTTAATTATGAATCTGTACAAATTCAATTAAATATAACAGGGTGGAATTTTTTTGTGACAAGGATTAAAGATAAAAAAAAAAAAAAGTGTGTCACAAACTCTCACACTCTAAACGTTATTGTTAATTTACCTCTTCGTTTTAGAGCAATTTGCTGAAGATATGATCTCTTACTGGGTACTTCTTCTCTACTGCATAATCCTTTTCTATCAATATGAGAGCTGTGAAATGTCTGGAGTAGTCTTTCCTTTATAAATGTTAAACACAGATTTACAGTTGAATTCATTTCTCAGCTCTAGTATCGCAAAAACATTCAAGTATATGAGCAAAAGGCAAAAAACACTCTGAAGGAAAAGACTGTTTTGCAGCATCTACAAAGGCCACCTTGACTTCATTAATAGAACTTAAAATGAGTTTAACAAGCAAATAAGCTTGAAGTTATAGGCTATAAACAGTACCGTATGATGGTTGTTTTATAAACATTTTTAATTAATGTGATGGATGTATGTACACCATCTTGAGCTAATGAAAGCATGTGCGGTGAAAAACAAACAGCAGGATGCGCGTGCTTATATACCAAGGTTGGTGGGGGGGGCACAAATGACTCTGATTGAGTGAATCAAAGTCACGTCCACATATATGACTCCACAAGAATAACTCAGCTTGTCGTCCCCCGAGTACAAATTTCTCTTCAAAGCGAAAACAATGAACGTATCAACAGAATTGAAGAGATTCTAATGAGACAAAACGCCATCAATCATTTGAATATAGGCTGCTGTAGCTATTCAAACAAGCAATCTAACCACTGATACAACACACTCTGCTAGCAAACATTCACATTATATAACATTTCCCATAATAACAGCCCGACGTTCACATTTCTATCGAGTGGTATAAATGCTAAGAATTCTCTCGAAACTTTGCCTATGCAAACTAGCTTGTACAATAAAATAAAGTGGATCAAATAATGTTGAGTTAGTGGCTGGAATAATGTAATTTGCTTATTTGCATGTACCTATTCAACGTCATGGCTAGCTGGAGTCGATCCCAGCATGCATTGGTGCATCATGCAGAAAGTAGTGAAAATGCGTCATCACTCTGCCAGTCCATCACAGGTGTGAGGGCACAACAGAAGACTATTTTAGCAGTCTCCAGTCCCCTTGACATGCATGTCTTTGTAATGTAAAGGGGAACTGAAACACCAACAGGACCAAAGAAACTCCAAACAGAATAAGCCCCGACTCAATCACAGGAACTCCCCCGCTGTGAGGAGGTAAACCAACTAATCCAACATGTTGTCAGAAGCAGCTAACCAGAAATCATACAGTTGGCCTCAAATCAAGTGTGCACTTTGTTTTCTTTTGGCTCTTTTGTTTTTCTACCATTATCTGCTATTTGAATCATTTTGTTGATGTTACTTGCTGAACTGGTTCTTATTGTCAAACACCTGATATTCTAAAAGCTTTCAGGAAGTTGTTCTGTGATTTATTAGCTTACATGAATAGTTTGACATTTTGGAAAATATGCTCAATTTTGCTCATTAAGGCAACATTACCCGTTATTTTTTATTATCGACTAATCAATCTAATTGATTTAAGCTACTTATCATAACAGACCTACTTACCATAAAGACTGGAAGGAGGATAACAGCCTGGCTCTGTTGGAGGGTAACACATCCTCCCAACTAGCATGTGCATAACACTCGGCCATTAACATATACTTGATATAATATATAAAATGTTAAGTGTGCAACAATAAACTGTTAAAATAGTAAACGTTGATAATTAGCATATCATTGTTTGTCAACAGTCAAAACGACTATTAACTGAATTATCAAATTACCATTTATTAATAATTGTTATTATCAAATATAGTGTAACTGGGAGCTTGAGAGGTATGTCAGCTGTGTCTTTGTGTGCGTGATGGAGCTGTGTATATTTTACCACATAGTGCTGTTATTGGGTGCACGTAAGCATTTGTTTTCCGTTGTGTGCTCCTTCTTGTCCGTGTTATCTTCTTTCACAGTAACAGATGGCTGATGCTAACAATGATAATCCAGTAACAGAGTCGTCAGCATGGATCAGCAGTATTCGGTCTGCAAACATATTGTCTTTTCAGCTAATAGAGGGCACACGCAAGAGGAAGAGGTAGTGTATCAGAGAGTCTTGACACTGTTCTAGGATACAGAGCTGCATCACCTAAAGGTCCTTTGCCTGTCCTCCAACAATCTGTGATGAAAATAAAGAGTATGTGGCTGAAAAAACTATTTAAAACAAAGAGGATATGTCAAGATCCGAGTATAATTGCCCTGAATTAATGGTGGCCTATTAATTAGCACTACCGTACATCACAATGCTAAATCCACCTCCTTAGACATAAACATCTCTCTGATGGATTCTATACATGGTTGCTTTGTCATCACCTGCGCACTCCTAAACCCTACAAATCACTGCTGGTGTCCATCATCCCACCAAACACAATTCATTTATTCTGCTGAAAAATGGCAACAACACACTCACTGTTTGGCCTTCGTACTTTTCTAGATGGGAGGAAAAAAAGGGATTTTTTTTTAAAGCCATTCTTTCACCCTCTCTTTGAGGTCTCCCAGCAGACCAGCTGTAATTAAGTAAAATATTTGCGATGTACCTTTTAGAGTGAAATAGACCGTAAAGCGGAGTATGCTTTTGGGCGGGTTTACTGTGATTGACAGGTCGCTGCCGCTACCAGAGCCGTCACTACGTCACTCCTCCGCATTCCAAATATAGCAACTTCTGTTCATTGGTTGCGAAAAACAACAACATAGCCACAGCCGAAATCCAAGATGGCGACGGCAAAATCAAAATGAGTTATGTCGCGATGACTCCGTCCACTTCTTATATACAGTCTATGGTTTACACTCACAAGATGTGCAGGATGAGAGCTCAATGTAGGCTTTTTATGGTCAAAGAATGAAATGGAGTGCGTGTGGTCGCTGTGACTGCAGTAGGTAAACAACAAGTTCAGTGGTTCCCCCTCAGTTCAGTTGGAGCACCATGCTCCTATGACTTTCCATCAGTTCTTCATTCTGCCCGTGTCTTCTGATGACTAGTTATTGTTCCTGGCCTTGACTCCTACTCTACCTGGAAAGTGATGAAGTGCTCTGTCCGACCCATCCCACGAGCTAAGCAAGGGAACTTCAGCTTGCCCTGCATCAGGGGGCAAAACTACACTAACACACAGCATTACTCATCGAGTAGAGTCAGGCACAAGGGGGGTTTCAAGGCCAACTATTGCCTTTTATGTTTGGTGGTGTTGCAGTGGGGGGGATTTATGTACCATTAAAGTCATGGTTCCATGGAAGTATTTTCAAATGGAAACTAACAGAATGTGTACAATAAGGTCACGTTGTCATTTAATAAGGTGACACTATAGGTAACATTTAGTGTTCAGAAGGCAATGAATGCTTTTAAAAAAGGAACCTATGAGCTAATTTAGCATACAATCAAATATATGTAACCCTCCGCAATGTTGTTCACCTCACATACGCAAGAAATAATAATTATACCAACAGAAAATTAATCCACACTTAGCCAGCTTCTCAAATGTGAGGATGCCGTTTTCCAACATTGTGAACTGAATATTCTTCTTACTTTTTCCCATTGATGGCATTCAGCTGCACGAAGCATGCTGTCACGAGAGCTGTGCAGAGTGATTAAAAGGGAAAACATGGCATTGCTAAACAATCAATACTCTGCATCACAAGCCGGTTTACCATTCATCTCAGGTTCTCTCTTTGCAGCGAGGGCCCCTTTTTTTAATGAGCATGTTGGGAGGAAAAAAGAAACCATGTGCTTTCCAGAGGGTGTGTGTGTGTGTGTGTGTGTTCATGAGCGTGTGCAGGGATGGTTGTCATCCAAGATGGAAAAAGTTCAGATGAAGATGCCGGATGTAGGTTGTAAATAACCGAATCTATGGAGCAACTGATCGACGGACTATTACTGTTGGGTGGTAGATGGTCGGAGCAGTGTTGGTTACACTGCGGAGCCAATGGGATGCTCTGTGACACTGATGCAGTCGTCTGTCACTAACTGTGATCCATAGCGAGGCCTGCCCTAGTGTTACTAAACACCTTCAAAACGCCATCTATTCACTGATTTGCCTGTCTCAGCCGTAGTTATTTATGCATCAGTGTAATCACATATTTGACCTCCTCTGCAAGAACGCACACATGCTGCGCGCCCAGCGATGAGATCCACCTGCGCTCATACTGCAAAGGATAGTAATCCATTTTTTGCTCTTGAGAATTACCACAAAAACACAGAGCGTAGGCATTCTGTTGTCATCGTTCTTCGAGGCACATCCATCTTTTACGGAGACCTTCGCGCCAAAAAATTCATTCCTGTTTGCATCGACCGCTTCAAACAAATATTGAATGCTGCCACAAATACATTGGAAAGGCTGGTAGTTAAAGGAGGCAAATGGACTCTGATGAATGATGCGAGGCCTCAGTATGGCAAATGTTTCAAGAAAAGCATTTGTCCT
Source organism: Anarrhichthys ocellatus (assembly GCF_004355925.1). NCBI lineage: Eukaryota > Metazoa > Chordata > Actinopteri > Perciformes > Anarhichadidae > Anarrhichthys > Anarrhichthys ocellatus. Next base: position 5,275,202 of record NW_022280050.1, read on the forward strand.
TCACAGTAGTGTCGGCACAGCTTTGCAGTTTGCATGTGGATCATTTTCACGAGGGGTGTTCCGGGGGTGGGAGCCTCCACATGTTTCTGCGCAGGCTGACATCCATCATGAACACGCTCCTAGAGCTCCTGCCTACTGCTGCCCCATCAGCAGCGAGCATTAGCCATAAAATGTGGAGCTCAGCCTCCAGTTTTTAATTAGACACATACAGAGAAGAAGGAGAGGGGGTAGAGAGTGAGAAAAGGACAAGTAATTGCATGCATCTCCTAATCAACTGCTATTAAGATGTTGTTGTTGTTGTTGTTAGCTTAGAAAATGCAGGTGGTTCAGGGAGAATGGTACCCCTGTATGACATTTTCCATTTTTTAATGCGTTGCTGGGGCAGTTCATTTTCCAATAGAATGCTACACTCAATATAAATGAATCATAATCTCAGAGCGACGGTATACCCGTTTGTGGCAATATGCAGCCAGTTCTTGGTATTTGTAGTGTTTTACAAAAAGGGTAGAGATGGGAAGGCAAGCCAAAACGTGCTACAGATTATCATATGTACACCATATTAATATCACGACACATGACAGAACTCACCACTACACCCTCCGTGTTTAATCCTGCTTCATTTGTTCACCATCATTTGCTGCAGACATCATTTTAACGAGTATTTGTTTCTGTATTATGATGTGAAGTTTTTTTATGTGTATGATAAAAACGACAATGTTAAGAAAACATTGTTTGCATCACTTTGTGTGAAACTTCAATTACTCACAGAAAGCAAGGTGGCGATGCAGTTGGACTGTGACTGAAAATGTTGAATTCAGCAGTTGAATATCTCAGTTTGATATTATTGGGCTGTGAAAGGTGTGCATTTGCATGTAAACAGGGGAAAAAAAAACAGCTCGACTATAAATCAGATGCAATCATCTGACAGGAAGCATAGCTACAAATTAAACAAGAAAGCAGGATGCTGGTGAAAAGGTTATTTGTCATTCTGCACAACTAAATAACACACAGCAGAGCCAAGGACTCCTACTATTGTAGATTCAACTGTAAAAGAAGACAAAGACATCCTCGTGTCATTTTAATAATATCTCATTTATTTGGTAAACAAACAGCTGCAAGGAGGCCATTTGGATTATGCTACATAATGTTAGAAATCTGCCTGTAGTTGTTATCAATCAAGTGTCTGTAGGTGGAAGGTGATGTGGTGAAGTCTGACGGTGTGATTCCAGGTCCAAGGTTCTCTCAGTCTTTAAGGCTTGACACGGCGATGCCAATAACACTCTCGTGCTTCAGATGATCAAAGAAACAGCACTTATGTACGGGGAAACACGGGGTTAACCCATTTCTCCCCACCGTCAATGTCCAAGATGAAATGGAAGGCAGCCAGGATCAAGGTAAACATATCTCTCTCTCCCTCTCTCCCCCTCTCTCTCCCCCTCTCTCCCTCTCCCCCCCCCCAACCGTAATGGGAAGTGGGACTGCGGTGTGCCAAATGAAGCAATAAAACAGATCCCGAGTGTCCCTTTCAAAGCATTAGTCACACAGTGTCCATATGTCCACTGCTTTATTGAAGCAGGCGATGCTGGTTACATTGAAACAAACACCTGTGCAGCGTGCACACACACTGAATGTCCTAAATGAAGGTCAATGACACGGAAAAAGTGAGATAATCAGGAATTTTAACCTCCTAATTTGGCACTGCAGCCTTACAGCTAAGATAATGTCAGGCTGCCAGAAGGAGAAGACAGTTTTCAATAGCTGGACTCTCACATCAGCCTTCTCATGGAGATGTATGGGGACTGACGCGTCACATCTCAACACTGGTCGCCTTGACGTGGAGAACCATGGGACCAAACGCTCATTACAAGTTCTTGGAACACAAAGAAACAAGGAGGGCCCTCAACACTTCAGACAGGATGGAGCAGGCATGATGAAGACAACAGACTAGCATGAAACACTGACAGATACGAGACTTTCCAGTTTTGATTCTCCAGACTCTGATGCTCAGTGTTTTGTCTTAATGCCAGTATGAGTGGTAAAGTGATGATTTCAACCATCTGCAAGTGTGTTTGCGATTAGCTGAGCTGAGCACAGCTTAAGCTTAAGGGGAAAACGTCATTTTTATTTGCAGCGCAGCACCTACAAAGGCCGATATTCCGCTTTATATTGTTATTATGTCAATCAAACCCCAGAAATATCATTAGCAGTGTGTGGGGCAGTGAAAATACATGCAACAAATATAGCCTGTAGAGAAGCAAAAAGGGAAAATGAATTGAACAAATGGAAACGGTGTGCTATAGGTTACACCTGTTGAGAAGCTGTCAGCAGCTGACAGGTTTCCCAAGCAGACAAATGAAAAAGAAACAATTAACTCCTTAAAGTGGACAATGCAACACAGATGTCCACACCGCAGGTGCATGGCACTGTCTTTTCAAATCTCAATTTGTTAAGTCTAGATATTAAAGAAGTTAACGCTTTAGGTGATTTTAGACAAACAATTCACTTTGGAACTAATAGAATAATACTGAATAAATCACAACCTTATACTCGACAGAACACAAACAGAAAAGGAGAACAATGAAAGAAATACACTCTCGTTTACAACGGTTTGACTAATTACATTAGTAATGAAATTTGAATTGAGACAAATTAATGAAATGAATGAAAATATGCAGCAATGCTTTCGCATTGCTGCATATTTTAGGCTGAATATGTACATTCAAAACATCTCCTCACTTTCACCACGAGCACTATATTTGTTAAGGCACTGGCAATTCTGCATGTGACCATGAAAATAACACCGTTATCTTTGCAGAGGCTGAACAATATGGCACATAGACAGTCCCTGTTGACATTCTGCTTGTTAGTCATTGAATCAAAGGTTATCACAAACTGAAGTGTCAAAGGCAAATACTTCACAGTTTCGCCATCTAGAGTTCTTTGTTCCCGGCACCAGATTGCAACCGCGTTTCACATCGTAATTTTAAGAGAGTAATAGGCGAAGGTTATAAAAATTAATGGTGCATTTCATTATTTTAAGTGTACTAATTCTTGTGGGATATAACACAGGACAATGGCTTGGAGATGAGGAGGAAGAAGAAAGAGTCTTATCGTACTCAAAAACACCTGAAAGTCATTGGAGATTTAATACTAAGCGCGCGGTGCATGCAGCTGTGGCTTCAATAGATGTGGCAGAGTCACTTGGGATACTCATCAGAATATTTCTATTTTGATAAATGTGCAGGTAAAATAACTAATTTCCTGTCTGCCTATGAGCCATGTTCACAAAAAGAGCTTCTTCTCTGCCGCTGTATGAATCACCTGCTTACTTCAAACACTGTGTACTCTACAGTGACATGGAGCTTTGCTAACAATGACTATAGTGAACACCACTGGCCATTCCAAGCCACCATGATAATAAGTGGACATTTTAATAGATGTAAAATATTATTATACCAGGCTATGACCATGGTCACGGAGTTTTGGAATACGACAGGAAATATGACCACATATTGCTGCTTTTGCTTCATAGCATATGGTTTGTATCCAAACTGTTGAGAGAGTTGGCTTTAAACCAATGGAGACAACATGCAGCATGTAAACTGTGGTTAGCATCACTATTGGGACTAGGGGTGGAAGTTTCCTTGAGTTTGGCAGTCGTTCTGTAGCCAAAATCCTGACTGGTCTAAAAAGAGAATGAGATAAATGAGATTGAGGCATCTGGGCTTTCTGCTGTTTTTCAATCTCACTTTCTACATCTGCATGTCTCGTTACCAACATCTACTGAATGCACACATCATTATCACACAACGGTGTATTTTGTTGCGTGCCAAAGACTGATAGCATAAGAAGAAATCGAGATGCGTGTTGGTAGCGTATCAATGATAATAGAGCTGTTCATACAAAAACACAAAACAACTGCAACCCCCTGTGGTACTCCACACATTCACTGAGCCGATGAAGGAACAACACAGAGATGGAGAGATTCCTGACAGAAAACAGTAAAACCAATGCGTGCAGTTCCAGATATACAGACCTTCTCTCGAAGCCCAACAACATGATGCCATGACCATCAGTGCCACAGAAAACTAGCCTGTTGAGTGTAGTAGCCACATCGCAAACTGTCAAAAATATTGTAATGTTTAGGAGCTGTATTGCCATTGCTTTCAATTTTTATATTGGACAGGAAAGCAGTTATATGAAGGATAAATTGAAACAGACCACCACAAAAAGCCATATTAATGTTTCACACAGTTCCTCCACAGAATGTATGTTTAGCTCCATTGATGACAACGGTCTCAAGAGTATAGGACAGATCACATAACACATGACATTAGAGCACATAACATTCAAAATCTTGGAATGAATGAAGATCAATATGTTATATATTGTAGCAATATAATTAATAATAATCAGAATCTGGAGGAGGACAACACTTTTTCTGAAGGAAGCCACTCAAATCCAAACACTTCCTTCAATATCGAGGCTAAGTGAATACAATATTACCATTTTACTGCAGGAGGACAGTCAGTGCATAACAATGAGAACCGCTAATGAAATCAACCATCAAGCTGAAATACATACATATTAAACTGGGGTCTCAATGTCATCTGCTTTTTGCATCGTTTTTCTTCATTTTCCTTATTTTTCCCCCAGGTTCACACGATATTTTATTCCGAGTTAGATTTGTTTACAGCCGGAAATAATGACTGCATATCACCATTTCATTCTGTTTGCCTGTGTTATCTGTGTAGTGAGAAGAGCCATTACCGAATTAATAGAATAAACATGCTTATTTGCATAGACATTTTAACCTGAGCAAATTATCTATTTTGAGTCAGATAAGGTAATGAAAACCACTTAATGCGATATAGCCTTACTCCTGAGGAATCGCTTCCATTAACAATTTTGTTTAAAGAACTGTTGGAAATCATTAAAATCAATTACAATAATTCTGTAACAACATGAAATAAATGGAGCTAAACAGCTGCCATGTATTGGTTGTGTGTGTGTCAATCTTGCACCGATTTATTTTCTACTGTGATTAAAAGGGTACAAGAAGACAAACTAGGATTTGCTTCCTCATTATGCATCAACAATAAACACCGACTTCATAATTACACATACAATCTCAGACATTTGAATCATTTTCCACCGGCCCAGTAAACAATGGAAGTGAGATAATTGATCATGTGCAAGGGGATCTCTTAGAGCGGCAGAAGGTCACCGCCCGCCAGCCAAGCTGATAGGGAAAACGGCGTTGATGCTCCCAAGCTGCCATTTTCCTTCCCTGACAAAAGACTCCATCTGCCACCAAGCCATTTGCAGCCTCCGAGTCAGAATATCAATGATTTCTAACCATTCTACAACCTGCCGTTCACCTTGGTGTCCCCTCCACAGCCGTCTGAGCGCTGACACCACAGATCCTCTCTGCGAAGGTCCGGTATAGGCTGCCAACAAAACGCTCATCCGGCACATTTTATTAGCATTGGTAATATTCGAACATCTGTTTTGAGATCTATAATCAAGCAGTTACAAGGTTTGAGAATGTCTAGGTTAATCTAAATAGAACAAATCTTTGTCCTCAAAACCAAGCCCCGCCAGAAATGACTTTGGAAGCTTTTCTCCAAGACACGATCTACAGGATCTCTACTTTGTGATGCACGATGTTGCTGTGTACTGATGGAGACTTTAAAATCTCTGTCGACCAATGAAGACTTAATGCAGTCAGTAAAGATGGAACATGAGGCAGCTGGCCATGACCATGTGACAAAATTTAATTTTCCTCACTGCCATCTGCACACCTCAGAGACGCTCTTGCAGGCCTACAGTTCCCAATAGACCATGCCGGTGTTGTCCCTAAAACCGAGGCCTGTCCGGCCCAGACCTCTCACCCCAGAAGAGAAACATACAGTCATTTTTTCCACTTCATTGACAAGAAACCAGCCTCTGTGACCGCAGCTGTCTGGAACTCAAACCACTTTCTGCTAGACTAACTTCCTCCCAGTTAAGTGGGACAACTGCAAATCGACATTACAAAAAAATCTGCGTGATGCTGCTGAATGTGCACCGCTGCTCTGGTCCCTCTGTGTCTGACTTGCACGAATCGATGCTGACTTCATCCTATGAAACAGGTGAACCATCACCATCAAGCACTTCGGTGATCTACCGTCATATCAAAAATTCAAAACGATGTTCTGAGGAACCCTAAGGACTAGATAAGGCTAATATGAGGCAATATCTCTGGCTCAGTTTTTCCAGAAGCAAAGATGTTTGCCATTCATTTTATTTCTTCGATCAGCAACCTATACATGACGTTATGAGCCTTGAGGAATTTCAAGATCTCTGGTATCTTTATGTCGTTGTATTAAAACATGCAGGTTTTTAATTTGTATTCATTAATCTCATAATAATCTCATAACCGCTGACCTAACCAGTGATTCTGGACTATACAGCACATTGTTAAATGTGCCCGTGTGTTCATTAAACTTCTGAGAACAGTCGGTGTGAATGCGGTATCCATGAAACCGACACGTCTCATAGTTGCATCATTGACGCGAGTCTTTGATTTGCCATTGACAGAGTTCTTTCATCACTTCACATGTGCTTTAGTGCCCCTCTGGGCAGAGAAACGTGGAGAGCAAAAGGAGAGTGGGCTCCATGTACGACCTCATCAAATTACATAGCCACAGCAATCTGTTCGCTCTTCTGGCAAAGTCACAAAATACAGCCGGCGCTGTAAAGTTACTACCTGAAAGCCATCAATATTGTACAAAGAGGGGGGAAACTGTGGTCTCTCTCTCTCTCTCTCTCTCTCTCTCTCTCTCTCTCTCTCTCTCTAGTATTAAGAGCCTTTTAAAAGCCTTCACCTTTGAAGTAATACTGAATATCAATACTGGAAGTGATTGATACCACTTTACACCAACTCATCCCAACATTCTGTAAACTACAAAAAAATAACAAAAGTTGAAATTGCAAAAATCACTAAAATATTTAAATTAACTGAACTATTTATTTAAAATACAATCGTACGAACACTAATATGTTTATTGGATTATAATTTACCTGACATTTGAACAGTGTGAGGGAACGTGCCCTGCTTCACTTTGTCTCCCTTAACAATTCCTCTGAAAATAAACACGTCTGCTTTGTCTGGAGCCAGACATGCCCTTTGTGTGCTCTGTATCTCCATTGTGTTCAAGTGGTATAGAAATGAATGGCAGCACCGCCTGGCTTTTACTAAAAAGCAGCTGCAGGCACATGCTGTACAATGAAGTGCTGATTTAAATTTCTTTTAGCTTGATTAAAGTTAGTCTAGGTCTCTCTCTGTACATGTGTGTCTTGCCTCTTTTCTTCAATTTGAAACATTGCTGGGGAGGGTTGGACTATAGCTGACAAAAATTACCAGATCATTGTGTTTAGCAGAAATCAGGTAGGGACTAACTCCTGGAAGTGTATCCTCATTAACACCTCGTAATCCTTTTCCACATCACTCTTTTTTCACATATTCTTTCTTAATTTGTTTCCTTTCCCCTCCTTTCTTCAGCAAAGGGAGAATGGGCTCACTGGTCACAGTTCAACAGTAGCAGTTTTGTCCAGTTTGCCTGGGAAACCAAATTTAGACTATCTGTTAAAAAAAAAAAAAAAAAAAAAAAGAATAGTAAACTTTCATTGATTTTGATCAAACTATAAGAGGCAAAGCAGGGCTTTTAATCGAGGAACTGCAGCTTAAACAAAGCGATCAGAGATGCACAATGTAAACCAACTTCAAAATATGAACATAGTCACTCAACTTTTAAAAAGTATGGTTTTGAGTGTGAAGTGTGAATATGTGTATAACAGAGAGACAACATATGTTTCACCATTATTGAAGCCATTGTTTATCATTCATTAATACGTGTTTAATGACTCATACGAGGACTATGCAATTAATGTACAGAAACCGTTGTGTCATCTTCTGGCAACCAAAAGCAATGGATGACTATATCTTGCCAACCTGGCAACTGTTTCTGAAACCTAAGGTTGGGCTCCAAACTGAAGGTTACTCATAACTGCTCTAATAAATCCTTGAGGGCTTCTACTACACACAAGTGAAAGGGAGAGTGCTCGGCTCTAGAGAGGATGGTATTCCTGTGGCGAGGCTCATTTCGCCATTTCAACTGGGCTTGTCTCTTTCCAGGGTCATTCACATAAACAGTGGGAGACTTTTTTTCCCTCTCGATCGGGAGGTGGCCGTGTGCATGCCGTAAATTTCATGGCACAGCTTCAGCACTCTTTGCTTCATGGAGGGTAAATAAGCAGCAGCCACACTCCCCCCTTTAGGGTTTTACTTAATGTTGAAAGAGTAGCACCAAAGGAGTCAGAGGAGCAAAGACACAAAGGAGAAAAAGGTTGGATTCAACGGTAAAGGTGAACACGGATTCTTCCAGAAACAGTAGCATTGATCGCTCAACTATATCGGATTAGTCAACAATTCAATTAGAGAGCAGAATCATTTCCTTTTGGAAAATATTTCACTTGCAGCACAGTACGTTTCATTTCAGCTGTGTCAGCTTTAAAACTGTTGATTTAGTGCATTTGTCTGGGAAAAGAAAACTATTTTGTGATAAACACTTCTCATCAACTGACTCCTATTCCACAACGGAGCGTGTACAAGAGAGAAAATGAACTGCACTTTCAAAACTGCAAATTTAACTCTCATAATTTGGCAGCAAATATTTGCATGCAGAGAAAAAAACGCATGTCACACTTTCTGATAGAGTAGAGCTCAGGATGAGAGGAAGTGAATTTGAAACAACCACCACCTCTGTCTTGGGGCAGTTTTTAAATAGCAACCAGGAAACATCTGTATCTGTGGAGCAGCCCAAATTAAATTTGAAAACAAAGCCAAAAAAATAGCTTCAATCCCGCCAATTATGCCTGTTTGGCTCACAGTCATTTATCTTAATACACCCCTTAGTCAAAAAAAGTTCTCTTTTCTCCCCCAAGAGATTTAAATATGTTCTGAAGCTTCAACCCTTTAATTCTAAGAAAGACAGGAATTAATTAGATACACACAAAATGAGAGCAAAGTGTAATGCAGCACAAACTAATTTCATAAAGGAGGACATTGTTAAATCTCAAACTAATTGGAAAATTCTAATCCTACACCTAAATAATACTTAAAAATGGGGTGTTTTGCTTAGTCCTGCATTTCCATTTACACGTTTTTTTTCCCCCCCAATTTAACAAAGCAAACTGGTTTTTCCTTTATGAAATCAAAAGAGACACTTCAAAGAGCACAATGGCAGTGACGTAACCAAACACTTACTCGTATGAGCGCTGTCCTCAGTTCTGTGACATCACTGCACCTGAAACACGAAACAGTCAGATTTATTGCTTGCTTTTATCGATTTACTCATTCAGCATTGTTGCTATCCGAAGGCTCTGTGGAAATGAAATAAAAATGGTAATATGGAGCCCAAAGGGAGATGAGTTATCCATTCTTAACATCAGCAGAAAATCAAACTCCTGCTCCACGAGACAAAACACTCGGCAGAAATTGGATTATGGTCAAGTGCGTACAACAAGAGTAGCCACACTTTGACTTTACAGAAATCCAATCACCTTAGGAAACTGTATTGAATAAATGTCTTTAATTTGATTAGAAACTGAAACATTTTTATAAACACTCAAATACAAAGCTAAAAAAAGTCTTCCCCTTCTACGGAAATTGTTTTAAAATGTGTGAAGATGAAGCAATGTTTATCTTTAATCCTCTCATTTCATCACAAAGTAGACATATGTTAGGCCCTGCAAACCACATGTACACTATGCATTACCATGTGGGTTCATTTTGTTTGGAATGTAAAGGAAATAGAGTCTAAACCAAGTCTTCATACATCACTCAAAACTACTGACCCACTAAAGGTGTCTCTACAACCATAAGAGCAGCGAATTTATGGTCATGTATAGTAACTCTAGACTATATCAAAGAGAAATATAGAAATGCCAAAGAACAATAACAATAACTCTGGGTTCTGAAGATCTATATCATCACAGGGTTGCATAATTTCTGGATTACTCAAGGTGGAAACTTTCCATAGGAATTAACGAGGAATATCATGAATAAAATGGAAATACACCGATTCTTTTGCACAGGCTGTATTAACCATGTCATGCAGATAGAAACAAACTTTATATTATATCATAAACAGACATAACTGGAAACACCTCTACTAAAAAAAAAATGTTTAGTTGAACTTTAGTTAGATGAGTTACCTCATTTGACATTATTTTAAACTTTCACTGCACAACGACAAACATTCCCTATGACCCCCTGTAAAAAAAAAAAGAAAAAAAAAAACTTCAAACAGGCCTCCATATCCTCTCCATGGACTTCATGCATGATTCTGTGTATTTCCCCAAATAAGTTCACTATTAAAAAGATACCCTTGTTATATTGAAAAATGTTTTTTTTTTTTTCAAAAACCCAAATCCAATTTCCAGAAATCTCCAGACCCTTCGCAACTGTAGACATACTTTTAACTCTGATGCACCATTACAATGGTTTTTTTCTCATCAAGTACAAGTACTCACATTTGAGTACTTGCCGATACCTAGTACCAATATGAGTACCTAATAATACCATTACAATTCAAACAAAAACTTTTGAATCATGTTGTATTTTCATCAGATGTCTCTTACTTTCTGACTGTAACAAATTAAATACAAACAGAGCATATTCTGCAGTAGGTATTTTAATTATTAAACATGCAACTCAGAAACTATCAGTTGTACGAATCATCCAAAAAATAGCAAACTCAGAGGCTTGTCACTGAGAGGAGTACATCACTCCCCTTTAAACAGCGTCCCTCTTTAGTACACTATTGGATAAGGAAAGGGGTTCTAACGGTTAGGCTCGTGGCATATATGTGTGGTTTTAAAGAGTGGAAGGCTGTAATATTATCCTCATATTCTAGTTTACAAAGGACTGCAAGCCAACTAACAGTATCAAAGGAGTGAGCTCCCATGCTAACGGGATACAATAAAGGTTTTATTCATCTATTGAAGACGACTACAGGCACTTCAGGAGATCCTCTATTGAAATGGAACAAACCAGAGGCCGATGGGATCACTCCAGCCGCAACGCCGAATGGGGCCGGGGGCAAAAAGTGGAGGGGCCCCTTCTCTGCTTCCTAACCCCCTACTTCTTGCACCCTTGCTTAGAACAAGCATATCTCCCAAACCCAACCTTCATTTTGATCTCAACTACACACCTGTAAAGATTTGTCATTGCATCTTGCCCAGTTGCGATGCTATCGCAGTGACAAAATACAAACATCTGGCAGTACCTTAAACCGCCTCTGTGTAGTTCTCGGTATCGAGGTGTCTCCAGGACATTGCTCTGGTTCCCTTCAACAAAAAGCCAATGGGAAAATAAGCTCTGTAGCAAAAAAAGAAGTTTATGATACTTACAAGTTTTGTTCAGCAGGATAATCTAAATAAATCATTTTATGATTTTGATACGAGTATGTTAGGCTTTAAACAAACTACACTTCGGTCAAAGGAGCGCGAGTAGACACGAGACCGCGAAGGCGGAACCGGCGTAAGGCAACCGCCTTATTTAAGACATTTAAAAGCTTCGAAATTCACAAGTACTGTACAACGTATGATTACTGACGTACGATTCATCGTTGAACAAAACGTTAACATCTCTTAAACTTGTGTTAACCACAGACCTTATTTCAGGCATCGAACCAAAAGAAAAAAAAAAACTTTCAAAAACACACTGACTTTGAGACAAAAAATGCAAAAAGATTCCATCGCAAAATGGTTAAAGGTGCAATATACTGGATTGGGAGCATTTCTATTGCCTCTCAACGGCTCTCAACATGGCGACAACCTGGCCGGCAACTCGCAGCTAACGGTGCTAACAGCGCAAACTACAGCAAAAAGTGCTGACAGAGCTAACAGTGTTTAGCTGAGAGGGAACCGGAGGGCGATTGCTATGCTTCCGGACGGCGTTATCAGATGTAACCGCAGTATGAGAGCAGTGCAGCTCACGTGCGCACACAAACATGCACTAAAAGCACAGGCAAAGCTAGGTCAACAAAGCAAGGAGAAGCTTGGATTACAACACACAGAGGGAGAGCAACTTCCTTCTCTGCTCAGATAGACATTACTAAGGATCTAAATCGAATTAACAGATTGGCCGCTTTCATCTTCCACATTTATTTTCCAATATAGAAACTGTGCCACCCTTCGTCTTTGTGCTTTCTAAATCAGCTCTTAATAGCAACAGTAAACACTGGATGTCTCATAACCGACGACCTCCATGCTCTCACATGAGTAGCAGCGACACTTGTTGTGCGTCATCTACAAGCGGGTCACCTTACAGTTCCATCTGTCTCATTCTGCAGCGTGAGTACCAGTGTAAAAGAGATTACTGTCTTCTACACTTACATGTTTCATTCAATATGAAGAGGGAAAAGGTCACTCTGCAACCAGTCTTTGAATTACTACAAGGCTGAGCCTCCTCAGGTTACTCATCTATCCATCTATCTGGCACATAATGGCATTGGCCTCCCGACACAGAACGCTATTTACCAAGTCACGAGTCATAACCAATAATAAACCCGGGTACCAAACTCAGGTTCCTTCTTCGCAGTCTAATTGACAGTCCTTGTATAGCATTATTTGAGGTCAGCGTGAACATTGGGTTTGTTGTGAATATAGAGGCTTAATATCTGTTCTTCATTTGTAAATCTCACCCTTTTAGCATTGACAAAACACCATCTCCTACAAATGAAGTCAATGTGGTTTTACATGCGCAACAATACATTCAATGGCAACACAGAAAGCACTGAGACATTCATACGTAAGGTGTGTTGGTTTACCTATTGGAAGGGATGCAATAAGCATTTGCCTTCAGTAGTGGTGTCCTTGAAGAGATTTTTTATTTTCATTTTATTGAGATCATTTCAGGATAATCTACTCTACCTGTGGATCATTTTAACCACTCAGCTAAAACACTTAAGAGCATTTCAATAAAAGGAGTTTGTTTAAAGTTGTATGGAAAAGGTCTGTGCTTTCATGGTGTTTTATTCAAAAATAACAACGTGCACATTTTCGCAGTACGAGACAGAAAGGCAATGAAGATGCATGCCCACTGCCAGCGCCGTGTCTCATCAGGGTGCGGAAAACATTTAGTCAATTCGATTCACTAAGCCTTAGAGTTTTGGCCTTTGCTGATCCAAACATTTCTAGGGAAAAACTGTATTTTCTCCCCGTCTCTTATCAGGCCAGAATATTTAAAAATGTGGCTGCAGCAGCATGCCTAGTGCAGCTCAAGTAGGAAGTGTTTGTGGCAGCAGTGACCAGATTTTAAATGCTTGAGGATCAATAAAAAAGTGGGCTGCTGATGCACAGCCTTTTGTGTGAGAGTGGAATGGTTTACAACAAGAACTGGACAAAAAGGTTCATATTGGATCTGTACCTATCTGACTGAGAATTATGTCTATGGAGCCACTTCATTCATTCCCAGCTGGCCTGCAATTCTTGCAGCAAAAGGAGGTAAATAAATACTAAAAACAGTCAAACAAATAGACCAGACTACTAGCACTTTAAACATCAGCCCCCGTTTACACAGCAGGGAGACTTCAATCTCAGAAGCATGATTGGCTCAAATAAAAGCACTGCGAAAAGCATCTCCAGGCGGAGAGAAAATAGATCAGCAAGATGAGTGAAAAAGAGTAATCTCCCTGACATATTCCTAATAATCCACCTCCCTCGTGCCGCTCCCCCCAAGCTCCCCCAATCATAAAGTGTCAACACTGACCTACAAAAAGGGACTCCCGTCAAGCCCTACATGTTTAAAAACATCAATCACGGCAGACAAAGAGGGTACATTGAATTATACAGTATTAACCTTCAGGGCTTGCATATAAAGACCATAGATTTATTTATGCTTGTGTGTTAAGAGCCTCTGCATTGTTCCTTACAGCAAGCTGGCTGCCAAATTGATGAACCTGCTCAGCCCTCAGCAGGAGGCCAGCATCTTTGATTAATGAGTGCAAACTTGTGGAAAAGGGTAAGAATATAGGAGAGACACGGTGAAAACAATTATTAGCAGAGCAGTCCAGTTTGTTTTTTTCTTCCCTGTGTTTGGCCAAAAGGCCAAAAGAAAAACAGCCAAAGGAACATAAAAAAAAGGAGGCACTCACATATTCTGTATAACAAGAGGGCCTACAGACATTTTAATATGATTTACACAGCACTGTGAATAATGTGGCAACCATGAGCCGTAGGAGCATGAAAGAGCAACATCTGCACTATTTTTTTTAAGATTGTTAAACATTAAAGGCTCATATTAGAATGCAAGCATAAAGCACCTCAGCATTGTTCTCTCTGCAGAGGTTTTCAAGGACATGTGCTCTGAATAAATATGAGGCAAATTTAGTGACCTTCTACCTGTGTTTTGATTCATTGGCAGTTACTGGATGCATGCATAACACATCAAGGCTATGATCTGATTTATCTCACTGAAGCCATTTAAATGATGGACTTTACCAGGAATAATGTTTACTGCCATTTCAGTCAGGACCGTGTGTCTGTGTGCAAAGGGCACACACGAGTTCATTACTATCAATTATATCAGTAAAGGCAAATCCCAGCTCCACTGTGCGGCAAACAAAAGATGCCTGCCAAAACAAACCAAATGACGCAAGTAGCATTTACAGCATCAAAATAAGCTCTTTGAGAATCAGTCGCTCACAACTCATCAAGCGCCACAACACTGCTGTATAAAAAAAGTGTGGTTGATGCTGCCATGACAAAGTTTACAAAAGGGCCCAGTACAAGTTCATTTCCAGGTTTGAACAATCCACACACCTGTTTCTATATAGATTTTGACATGTGACTGTAGGAAATAATAAAATGAAGGATGGCTGAATTCCATTGGTGCTTCTGTTTTCAGGCTCCTGGTATTGTGCATGCCGGCTCACTGTCACACGGTCAGTGCTTATACTCGGACACTTGAATACAACAAAGTCATCGTTGATGTTATTAGCAACAGGCTTCTCCCAACTATGAAGAAGTCAAGATGTCTGCTGTGAAAATGGCCTATTCAAGTTAACGTATCTCGAGCATGGTCTTAATTAATTTCAGGGGCAAAAGGTTTGTAAAATGCTGTAGAATTTACCTTAAAGTTGCATTTAAAACGTAGTAAAACGTCTGTGCCTCTGTGGCCTGTGTGTGTTCAGAATTGACAGAATGGTTTGTTATTCAAATAATTCTAAAAAAGTTTCCTATAATTTAGAGTGAGCCAAGTACGCCCAAGATAAATAAAAACATGGTACACATGGAAGACATCAGGACACTAAAATATCCCCTAAATTCTAAACGAGTTAGTGTTTGTAGCAGATGATTATTACAGCCACTAACGTTACAATGTTTAAAAAGTGAATTACTAGGGCTCAGCCACATGTGTGACATGTCATCACAGGAACAGGGAAGTGGTTGGTTTGCAGTTTCATAACATACTCAAGTCAGTTGTGAAATCTCACTAGCCTGAATCAAACTCCACAAAACTTACAACATATTGCTTTCACTTTCAACGTCACAGAAATAAAGGGTGCATCATTCAAATATTTTCTTCCTCCAAAGTTTCATAACTTTGTTGCAGAAAAAAAAAAAAAAAAAACACCGCTTAAATAGACAGCGATAATCTAATTTAAATACCCCCAAGATGGCGAATGCCTTGTTGTTAATATGAAAGCAGGAGAAAAAATGGAGGGTATTGTCATAATCTGAAAGGGTAAATTTCAGGCCAGACAGCAGCTGCAGCATTAGCCGCGCGCTCCTTTAATAGGAAGCAACAAAAAGAGAAGAAGATAGAGAGAGGGGGGAGAGAGAGACACACGAGACCAGCGGGCTTTAACACTCGTACTAATATCTTAGTGTTGAAATAAAACATCATCAAAGCCCACCTGTGTTATATCCAGTTTTTGCTGTCACACGAAGCTTGGAACCACAACAAGCGGTTACACCATGCACTACTTTAGAAGTGATGCACTCTTGGATCGAGTGTGCAGAGAGTTAAAAACCCTCCGATTACGCCTAACGAGATAACTTATGTTCACGTTTGCATCATCAACCGTGGATCCTCAGCGTGGACTATACGTTAGCTGGCAACAAAGACAAGATCCACGCTGCAAGGTAAATGACAAGACCGAGCAGCGGTGCCTTCCTTCCTTCCTTCCTTCCTTCCTTGCATGCATGCATGCATACTCGTCTGCCATGTCTGCCTGTGCCAAGTACCGATACCGGGGGTGACATGTTAACGTCATGATATCTCCTCCGAACATTCTTCTAGTGAACAAGTAACAAGCTCGACATGGCAACGGGACCTTTTGCACAAAGTTTGAATCAGAAACATCCGCAAACGCTAGCATCTACTTTCACATGAACTTACTTTTTTTTTTTTTTTTTTTTTTTTTTTTAACCTCACGGAGGGGATAACGCTTCAGTGAGGCAAGTGTAGAGAGGGATGCTACTGGTTTAGCGACATTAAAAAAACCAAAAAAAAACCGTTAGCTTAGCTGTTAGCCCAGGCGACATAAATCTGTGACATATATTCCTGAACACACGCTGACAAACACCTAGCGAGCTGACATAAACTCACCTTATCGTCGGGGGAAAAAAAAAAACCGGTGTATTCCTTTTAAGAAAAAAAAAAAAGGCAAAATGGTGCAAACACTGTGTTGATTTACTTCCCAGTTTCTGCGCAGTTTTGGAGGGGTTGATGAAAGAGATGCATGGAGAGTGTGACCGAGCGTGTTGCTCTCCAACGTTTAGTCTCAGATTGAAGAGACTCTCTCCTCCGCTTCAACTCGACAGAAGTGACGTCAGCTCAGGGCTTTTCTACAATGCAAACTTTTGCTCCCCGAAAACCTGCAGCCAGCGACTGCACACAATACTGTAAAACATGTGTGGGTGCACTCCTCGTGTCTGTGGGATGAGCGCAGCTGATGCCCTCTAAATGTAGAGCCACCAATGTAAAGAAATAAAAAAATAATGATGACAGGCTACCATAAATTAAATGATGATGCAGGCATTGTCATCACCACGGTGTTGTATTAATGATATATTATTACACTGCTCATCACTCTAGACGACATATATGTAGCCTATAGAGGTAAATAGATGCATGAACTCCCTCACAAACAGGTATTATATAGGTGCTGTCATTTACAAGCGTGGTGACAGTGAAAACCATTTTTTTTTTTTGTTTTTTTTTGATGCTACAAATTTGCAGGCTTTAAACTGATTTTAGATATGGTCTGATACTTATTTAACTCTAATAAAGAGCAAAAGACAGAGTACTTTGGTGGTGGATTATACTGCACACATCCTGGCACAATAGGTCTTGCTGACAGAGACATTGAGCGTAAAGTGTGTGGTGTAATATCTGAAAAGCAAAGTCTTTTTATTTTTATTTTAAAGATTTGATGATGCTTGAATTGGGACAACGGTCCAGGTTGGTCTTATTGTTCCACAAGCACAATTTAGATTGCAACATCGTAGAAACAGACACATCAAAGCAAACTCATCCAACAACAAACACACAAAAACTAAAATAGAAAAGGTAACATCCAAATGCAAGATAATTGTAATTTAAACTGGAAAACTAATTAATAAGAACAAGTTAAACATGTAAGACAGGTGCTCTTTTACAGTGCACCAGTGCTGGTAAATACAGAGGCCCACATTCATGTAGACTGCCAATAACTGCATTCTTCCACATACTTAAACATTGATTTGTGGATCACCTGGCACAGAAGAGTCCATACCTCTTTCTTAAAGGGAGCAGCTCAAGCTCTTTATTTAAGGGATGCTAGGTATGAATGTCAATTAAAGAACATTTTTGTTAAATTTGTCTGAAAGTATGGACTGCTCAAATCAGACCAGAATCAAATGAAGGTGAAAATGCGATAGAGAAACTATTAACGAGGCATTACAATACCTTTCATTTCACCTAATAAAGTGACTGCAGTTGGACAAGGACAACCATCTGTCTTTTTTGTCTCACCACTAAGGAAGTGTTCAATCTGCAACAGGAAATGGGGTGAGGTTTTATCATTAGACTCGAGAGCAAACATTTACAACGCAGTGTAATCGAAACAATGTAACAGAAAGTGTATTGCTGATGTGGACGTATGTAATGCTGTAGATCAGTGTTTGAATGCCACAAATTATATATATATTTTGTAATGAATTATTATAGAATAAGATCAGTATGTGCTTGTTCTTGGAGATTAGAATGAAGGTAATAAGATTCCAGTGTTTCATTTCGTAATTACAGTACGTTGCAACATGCTGCGTTTTGTGAAATATGTGTTTAGTGGATAAAGCGGATATCAATTCATGGCACTGCCACTTTTGCCAAAGCACACTTTACATGAAGCTGAGCTAATATGATACAGCAATTAAGGCACAAAGGCATGTTTTAATTAAAGATGTGGGGGGAAAAAATCCTTTTTAGAAATAAATTTGTCATTTCTAATTCTGTGTCATTTCTGTAGATTGTAAGCTGCAGTCACAGGAGTGGACTGAGTGAAACACACACGTCTGGCTGGATTAACACACATGGTGAGAGAGGGGAAAACATGATTTGATAAATGTATCACCCGAGCCACAGGATACCTGGGTTTTTAATTGTATTGGACAATCTTCATTAGGGAGAATGAGTGATGCGAGAGATCAGGGCTAGCTTCACTTTCAAAAGCCTTTTTTCCGGCCACGGTTTTTCACATTGCACAATCAAAATGTCAGCCTACCTTGGTCATTTGTAACATAGTAGTCGCAGCCGATGGCTGCAATGCAGCAGCATGCTGGGGGAAGGGCAAACAGTCTGTCTCCTTTTTAAAGGGATTTTTAAAGAGTCTTGATTAGAAAGTATAATGAGGTACCAAAGACACAGCAAAGATGATCTCTCTAGAGACCGATGGAAAACAAATTAAGATGGTGCTTTTGTTTTTAATTATTATTTTTCTATCAGTCCACAAAAAGCTCAGTATACCCGTAAGGCACAAGAGTTGGACTCTCTGTCACAGATTTTTATTTTTTTTTTGTCCTGACATATTTGAATAATGAAGATTTTAATCATGTCAGCACACGATGCGCTGATCCCTTTAACACCAACGCCTTCCAGCACTGCATATGCATTTGATTTAGAAAATGGCACAGTGTCTGAGCTAAAAAAAAACTGGGTATATATTCATCGCTTAAGTTTGCATCTGTGTGCGCGCACGTGTGTTTGCTTGTGTGTGAAACATGCAGTTTAAAATCTAGTACAGTGTTTTTAACACTTCTGAGCTAACCAATCCCAAAAATCTGCCACACACCATGTGAGTTGTCAGGTAAAGATGTTAGCTTGTGCTTGGAGCTTTAATCACACTGTATCTTCTTACGATACACTTACAGTCGGTCTTTTTTTCCATGCATTATGCTAAATGAATCATTTAATACAATGGTAGCCCTGTAGGTGGTAAAGTAGTGTAGTATGCCATGCCTTGACATAATATAATAGAGTACACTACTGTTTCTCTATGGCCGGTCAGTGTGCAGTCATCTTAATATGGTTTCCCTGTTAATTGGAGCATGTTCCAGGATAGTGAATGGGGGGGAACATGAGACTTCCTGGACATGAGAAATAGATGCTCTACCCTACTGTGCACTGACACCTTGCCCAGGAAAGACAGGAACATGAATAGAGGATGAGCTGAAAAGAAATAGCTGATATGTCGTAGAGACCTGAGAAAAAGACACATGGGATTGTGATGAAACCAGAAAGACAGGAAAGAGTTCTGAATGATTTGACCCTTTTGTATTTACACAAAGGCCAGAGTTAGTACTGTTTCTTTTGTATTTACAAGTTTAAGACATCGTGAAGCCTGTTGTAGTTTGTTGACGCAAAACTTGAAATCCACAGGCTTGATGTCTTGTAATCCAGTGTGGCTCTCATTTACGTTCCATCTGTCATGCTACTGTATGTCATATCTTATTCATGCATACCAATGTCCATTTTAATTAGTCACTGTGGGTCAACGTAGACCTCTTCCTGCTTCAAGCAGCCCCATGGCAGATGTGAAGAACGAAATTCATGTGCTATTATTTGAGTGGAAATAAACCATTAGAGCTATTGTGATGAGAAAAAAAAGCCCCTCTATGGTAATAAAATACAAAAATACACACACACACATACACAGTTAAACAAAAAAAAAGATAATGTTGGGGATGTTATAGCATAAATCACTTAAGCTACATGTTTACAAAAAAATAAATGATTATGCCTCAAAAGGTTCGTAATTAATTAAATTCTACTCCATTATTTCCCAAAAAAATCAAATGAGGCTTTTCAGTGTATTAGTGCTACAATTAATTATCATAATTACAATTATGATTATTCTGCCAGTGCAGGAAAACACATTTAGGAAAACCATCCTTTTGCATGTCAACATGTGTTTTTCTCTGTTGGAACTGTTGGCAAACAGGAGCATTAGCATTACAACAAATTAAAAATCTGTAGGTTCAGCAGGCCTCATGCAGCTGGATAATCATCATTATTCATTCTTAACTAATTCTATTAGAATTGCTAAAACATCTGAGATGAGGACAGCAATTCAGAGACCAGACTACAATGTGTATACAGTTTACAATCCCACTCCAAGCTTTCTAAATGTGCCATTAGGGGTTCCATTCAAACGGAGGCTTACACACAGCATTCAGCTACTACATCACTTTAAATGATATACTTTGTTGCATGTTAACAAGTGTGAATCCCTCTTTGGCTTTGGCAAAATATGGTACATAAACACAGAAATAAATATCCGCTTAAATATCACCAATTGAGGCACTTTAAAGGGCCCAGGCTGTACATTTCAGCTGCAATACAATTGAAGTAATGCATGTTAGAGTAATGAATAAACATCAGTTTAGTTTAATGTGTTTTTCAACTTGACTATACGCCTTTTTAACTTTGACAATTATTCAGTTTATGAAGTCATATTGATATACAGCAAACAAATGTGTGACAGAGTAAAAAAACAAAACAAATCCTTACAGATAGATAGTGTTGTCTCGTCATTATTATGTCAAGACCTGTCAATCAGTTCCAGACGGATTTGGTTGTGTTTTGAGTTGTAGTGGTTGGGCTTTTTGTTCATATTTCAATCATAAAATGAGCCTTTAAGCTCTGTATACTCAAGACTCTTTTCAAACGTCATCATTTTCTGTGATGGAATTCTTTAACCACACCTTGAGAGAAGCAACAGTTTATAACATAATGACATGACCCCCACACTGCAGCCATGCTCTTATGTAGCTCAGGCCCTTTCTGCTGTTTGGAACTTCATCTTGCATAACATTGTTAATTATTGGCCACCACAGCGGGACACATTACTTTTTTAATCATCAAGGACTTTCACCTCAGCTTGAAGACATGATAAGCTTTCTATAACTTTACACCGGCTCTTCGGTGCCTCATCTACTACTCCATGGTATTTGTTTCCTCTAGAGACAGGTATGTCATCTTTACAAATCCGTATTCCTATAGATTAACCAACAACAAATACTCACACAACCATCAAACGGATTATCGTCCATGTTTCCGGACCTCATTAACAAGTAGAAGAAAATCCCTCCCAGCAATGTCAGAGAAGTGACTTGACAGAAATGTGATTCACTGTCCCACCTTGTGGCCAAATCTAGAAATGACCTGCTTGGAGGAAAAGGTTATTGTTATGGTTCTCTATTAGTTGTGCTACATCAATAAATCAAATGCCTTTGATAGTTTATAGCTAGATGTAAAAAAAACAAAAACTGATAGAAAGCACTCAAAGAAAGGAGACATACACAGCGGAGATTTAAAGAAAATATTTTAGATGACTGACTTCTTGGAAGTCTAAAATTAGATGTGCATGACTGGAAAGGAAACATTTTTTTCACTTCCCTCAGCTCCGTTTCATTCCGGCCCACGCTGAGATGTCAAACAGAGCCACTGGACATTTGAAGGGTGCGGCAATGATTTAGATATCCTTTCGGAACCAATTAGACTCTATCCCCAATTTTGGTGTCCCGATTTATCCTTCTACTCCTCAGTTATGCACAACATATATATTTAGCAGAAATGCTCTAGATTGCACAAAATGTAGGGTGTTTCTTTTTTCTCAACCTGCATATTTTTGACACACTTCTGGACAAACCAATGCTGGAAGGTACATATTACAACAAATGCTTCCTGTTACAATAGAACTTTGACTCGGATCAATTCAAGAAAAGCAAAAACAAGCCCTTCTTATAGTCAAACATACTTTATTAGGAAAAACACACAGGGGCTCGGATCCTGCACAGTTAATCTCAAATATTGCACAAAAGCATGCATGCTGTTAAAAGTGTACAACAGTATTAAGAGGGGTATTTTACACAAGAAAGTCTTTTGGCTTCATTTTTCAGTATACCCATCACATAGCCACATATTGATTGTCTTTAGTGTCACAGAAGGATCTATTATTTCCAACACCAAAATCAAGATCAAGATTGGATTTAATGGGGCAGCAAGGAAACACAGAAAGAGAGTACATAGAGGACAGAAGAACTGTGATTGTAGATCATTTTCATGACCACCTAGAAACTATCCTGGAATGAATGCGGACAGTTTCATCAGTGTTATGATTTTTGACTAAACTTGGCTTTACTGGCTATATTCCGGTTGGTCTCACACCTTGTCACAATAAAAAAAAAAAAAAAAAAAAGCCCAGGACAGAACGCAAGGAAAATAGCCACAACGTTCTCTGGCAGTATTGGTTCAGGGCGGCTGGTCATTTCAAAACAATATATTTACCTGGAAAATATTCTGCGTTACGCGTTGTGCAAACCTCCCTCACGGGCAACATTTACATGGGTGGAAAAACGAGGCAATGTCTCAAACTGCAGCTGGGTTTATGTTGCGATCGAGCTATTTACATGGATGTGCCCCTAATAGCCTGTCATTTGGCGTTCCTGTTTCTTTGAATACTGCTTAAAAAGGGGACACTCCACTGGTTTGAAAGACATGAACATTACCAGGCAGTCAGGCTCCAACGCAAACATGAGATTGGTTGCATTATGTGAAATGTAGAACCCAGCATTTTAGGGAGCTTGATACATACTAGGGACTAAACATGAGGTCGTCTTAGTCTTTGCTGCATCAATTGAACATTCTTATATCTCCCCCTTGTTAGTCCCCAAGTTTGTGGCAATGCAATACTAAATCACTGAACATTAATGAAAGCTTTGCTCTATATTTGATCCCTCCCTTTTTCAATGAGCAAAAGCAAGTTACTTTTAATATGCAAGAGAGAAATAATTATCCCAAAAGTTGCCTGATAATAATGATGTTACACTTGACATGTAGACCAAGCTGCTGATGCACAAATCTGAAATAAATGTACAGATGTTTTGTTAGTGCAGATGACAAAAACGCAGTGAGAGGTTTATGTGCCACAGTGAGACGCTAGTATTAAAAGTTTGCCTCGTGTCAGCTTTCTTACAATCACACTACATTATTCATAACATTAACGTTATTAACCCCAAACTACTTCACTAACTGTTCTTTTAAAGTGGACGTGGACTTGGATTATGCGTGAACACCCACCCAGTGGGGAGGGCCTGGTGCCTCCTGGAAGAGAGATAGAATTCTCCTACGGCACGCTGTCAGTCTCCTCCGCCTCCACCAGGCAGGAGCGGTCTGTGTCCAGAACTCGGAACGGAGGGTGGTACTCAAATGCTGTGAGGATAGTGGAGCCAGGATTTTGTTTCTGGTGCAGGAACCAAATAACCGCTGAGACTCCCATGATAGCCACCACGCTGAGAATGACCAGGCTGGACAGCAGTGCGCTCGATTCTGGAGGAGAACAAGTAACAATGCAAGGAAGGTCACTGCTATTAAAAGAAATCTCTGAGGAATAAGTAAAGAAACAGCAAAAACAGCTCTAAGGTCGACTTACTCGGCTTGACTTCCTCTGCCTCTGAAGGGAAAAAAACAAACATTGTGAGGCAAGTGGAACACAATCCCAAGCATATCTTCTGAAGTCACAATAAACAGCTATTCAACAGGTCTACAGACATTTTGGCCTTGAATGTTAATTCTTACTCTGGTCTGTCTCACAGACCACTCCATTCTCTGCCTGATCCAGGCAGCTGACATTTTCCCACTTTCCCGTGTTTGTGTGCAGAGCCACACACGTATCCAAGGGCACGAGGTCTGCTGGAGCAGAGCTGTCCTCCCAGTTACTGAATCCCACTGGTTGCTCGCCGAACCACTTCATGCTGTCACCTGACAACATAAACCGATCAGTACGCCAGCATAACGGGCAGCGAGAATACAGCCACTGTCACAGGTAATAACAAACGTGTTAGCGTTTCTCTTTTGATTTGCCTCAGGTCTTCCTCCAGCATTCACACAAACTACACTGAACTGTGTCACAACACAAAATAATGTTGAATGTAAATGCGTTCCCCTCCTCAGGATTCATTGAAATGTGATTTAGAGTTTCTGGTAGCTTAGCATCCCCCACACGGCGCCGTCAATGACTGCTTCAAATAACAGGATTCATGCCGGGATTTAAAGACGAGGATGAGGTTGGTGTTTGTCATACAACCTTTCAAAAGAAGCTGGCATGAAATAGGAAGCAAGTTTACAGACAGTGCTCCATATTCTCTAAATCAAGAAAAATGGAGAATAGACTGAGGAATTTAAGTTTTAAAGCTCCTAATTATGGATATAATGTGATACAGTATATTTACTTGTAGGAGTCTGGTCATTTCATGCATTAAGTGTCTGTGAGAGGGGGTTTGAGGAATGTGCTGGAGCAGGGGTTGTGTGGAAGTGGCTGGGAGAGGTGTGAAGTTTAGGACAATGGGGCATAGGCCCAGGCGGGGCTTGTTGGACTTCAGCCAATCAATGAGCTGATCGATGAGCTGAGGAATGTAACTCTGGGGGGACAAAAGGTTTGAAGCGCTGGGGGATTTCAGATCTGCTGGCCACCGAGGAGGCAGACCAGCCTCCTGGGTGGCTCGGATTGGATCTTACTTTCATTTTATATATACATTTGTTTTGTTATTAATAGTGTGATTCGGTTTGTAACTGTCTGTATCTGTTTCTATACTTCTTGGACAATAAATCCATTTGATTTTTACTTTAACCTGCTGTTGTGTTTTGGAGGCGATTGAGACAGCATGGCTGCAAAAACCTGAAAAATATCTGAGATAATCTTTACTCGAGTTACTCAAGAGTAAGGCTTTCGCGCTTAACTTCGAAGCGGACTTGGACAGGAAGTCCGAAAAGTACTCAGAAATATATAGATAACCAATACTACCAGTTCACACTGACTACTTGTATATTACAAACATCTGAAACAAAAAACCCTCAGTGTCGGTTTTCTGCCTTGTCATCTCCAAAGAATTGTTTAAAAAGTTGTAATTTTTCCCTTTTTGATTGTTATAGAAAATCAGATATTATCTTATGGAAGTCATCCAGCATGTTTTCACAGTCCTCCGGTCACATGGTACTTACTGCTTGTGTCATAATACAGTCCCAGCCAAATGTTGACATTGTTTTTCCACACCTCCGGGCTATATTTGATGACACAGTCATTCTCCTCAGCGCTCTGGATGGTCAAAAGCTCTGGAAAAAAGCAAAGCAATGTATGACAACCAAATCACACACACATTGAGGAAACATACAGTCCATTTAAAAAAAAAAAAAAAAAAAAAAAATATTTGAAAATAAGATGTCCCTGGTACCAAATCCTTGGCAGAGGGTTTTTGCCCTCTCGAAAGTGTAGCTTTTAATTTTGTCTTCTTCTCCGTGGACGAAGTGGTAACATCGGTCTCCAAACGGCACCCAGGTGCGTCCATCTGCAGGGCAGTCTGAGGAGAAACCATGGAAAGATTTGACCCCTGACCCATCTAGAATTATTTTAGCTGAGTGGATCTGTGTAGGAGGATGGAGAGGCCACAGGGGGAACTTTAACAAACAAAAAAAAACACCTCATGAAATATGTGACTTAAACTATCCAAATCACCATTTTAAGATGCTACAACCGCTTTGCGTCATGTCTGTTTGGATAGTTACCATTCTACAAACCCCCCCCAACAGACTGTACGTTGAAACTGCCCTTGTGACCACTGTTCCTCTTAATCAGTGCGGACTGTGTTTGGTAAACGGTGTCAAGCATTTCTAGACTGTTCCACTTGTTGTCGTCGGTCTCAAGTTACTAGAACAACGCACAAAAAAAAAAAAAAAACTGGTTTTAAATTTGTGTTGATTACTTTTGCAAACGATTTTTTCCGCAACATAGGTTAGCGCACAACTTTAAACGTAGTTCCGTGGACGCTACCGTTACGTTTTGGTTCAAAAGTTGCCATATGCGAAACAACAGTGTCGACATTCAGGGAAATTAGTTTGCGGACAGTGATACATTTACGGTAAAAATGTTATACGTCTCCCTCTGGAATGAAAAGCATGAGATGTCGACAGAAACACTAAACAAATACAAGCGCAGCGGGTTACTGTAAGGCCTACGCAAGGCTAAATTCATCGGCTGTGTAAGGTTACAACCATAGCTATGCCTGCAAAAAAAGGATATCGCGTAAATGTAGCAGCTCAGAGCGAGGATTGAGAACTCTTACCTCCCGTCAGACCCAACTGCAGCTGAACACACAACACGAAGACACCGCCTATTAATGACAGGGAGCGGTGATTGCTTTTCAGTGACTCCATGACAGCGAAGACGAATGATCGTGTAGCACCAAACTAGTTTTCTGACTGTTGCTCCACTCTGGTGTCTGCAGCAGCAACGTGAGCGAGATCCCACCCACACATGCACGCACAGAAACGGCCTCATCCCTTCACTGATACACACACAGCGTAAACCCACCAATCTGCACTATTTTCACCTAGATTTGTTTACAAGTTAGTGATCATACTTGTTGTTACGTTTCTTTAGCATAACTGACACCAACAAACACATCTTTGTACACTATCATTTATAACAAAAATCGAGCGCGCAGACAATGAAAGGAAATCATAGGCCAATGTTTGGAAAAGTTTCCTGATAATTCAGCCATTGTGTTAGTATGGTTATGTATCAAAACAATTATACAGTTTATTTTGCACACAGAAACCTCTAGGTGATGCTGTACGCACAGTGTTCATCTGAATGAAGTGTCTGGATTTGCATTGTTTTATACTAAACAATGCAAGCTGTTTGTAACACACCCAAAATGTAAACTGGTTATTATTGACTCATGTGTCTGATGCTGTGGTTATGTATAATTGCTGATATTATGATGATATTGTTAACTAGATTCTGCCTTCTACCAGTAAATGTTATTTACAAGGATAGTTGTCTTTTTTTAAATGCCCACCTCATGATCATAATGGTAACGTGTTTGAGGCTCTAAATTTGCTGTTGCCAGAAGAAAATTGTGTTGGTGTATATTCATTTTTAAACTGACGTATATATGCCAGTGTTTTTGTATTGACTCTCTTATAAGCTTTGCCCCTCTATTCCCTCAGTCTCTATCGAAAAACAGGTGAAAAAGCATTCCGTTTTAAGACTCCCGTCACATTTCTATAATTTACCATGACACATTAAAACCATGACATGTATTGGATTATTTAAAATGTATTTGAAATGAATGTTAAATTGTCTACTTTTATATGGCTGGATGGTGCTTCCTACTGAGCAGAAGAGGACGGAGGGGACAGCAGAGAGCTTCAGGGGAAAGTGGCTGTCTTTCAGGGGGGAGAGGGGGTTTCAACTCCATTGCTTGTAAGCGCAGGTGGCACAAACACAGACAGCTGGAGCGTGAATTTTGCTCCTCGTCTGGAGCTGGTGGCTTCCCGTAGGGTGGCACAACACCCTGCAGGATACCGTGGGGACCCATCTGCCATGGCAAGGCCTGCTCACAGACGCCCCCATCCATCCACCCACCGTACGCCATACTTCCCGATAGCCCTAACTCACCATGTCCAGGCCACGTATGTTGTCAACAATACCATGTAACAGTGTTTAATCCCTACCAGGTCCTCACCCTATGGCCGGACAATTCCTAAATACTGTAAACCAACTCAACAGAGGAATAACATCTTGCACAGATTGCAGAATACATTTACTTTATCAGTACCAAAACAAGGCAGCGCTTAAGATCAGTTATCATTGATGGCATAGAGGACTGAAACTGTCTGATAGCTATTTAATATGGAATAGGTGTAGTGTCTGTATCTTGTCATTAATTAAATAATCTTGTGATTACACCACATTTTGGAGGAAAACATCACAGTTACTTTTCCGTCCATGGCAGACTATTTCTTGCCAGAGATAATAATGGCTCATTAATTCACGGAGTGAATCTCTGAAATATTGGTTCATGTATGTGTGAGGTAGGAGGTCACTGTCACATTAATGGAGTCTGCTATCTCAGAGAAAAATGACAGCCAAGTGACCTCTGTCAGCACCTGCGTTGATGGGGGACCTGAACAGATGTTTCTTTTCTTCTTCCATTTTTGTGTTTTTGAACTTGTCAATGGAAAACCACTCAAGTATCTTTAATTCGCCCCACGTTTAAAAATAACAAAAATAACAAGATATTTCAAACTGTCTGAAGAAAGCATGCATATTTTCTAAATTCAGCTAAGGCCAGATTCCTTATTATTAAACATAAATCAAAATGTGAGAGACCGTGCTCGTAGTCCAGCCCTCTGAGGCTGCAGCCAAGCTCCAGTAACAGCCATCATCATATTCAAATTTATTGTTCCAACTATTTACTGGATGACAACACAAATTATGTATTTACATAACCTAATCATCAATTCAAGGTTAGCAACCTGCTATACTCAATAAAATGGAAAACAGGTGTACTCGGGATTCAGGATGAAGAACAGTAGCTCTCAACAATAAAGACAAGAGGAAGCATGTATTAAAAGTTGAAAAGTTTGAAAAAGTTTATTCACAAATGCCAAAGAAATGAAAAGAATAAACCTTCGGTGACCTTCTACTGCAAAAAACAACAAACAAAACAAAAGTCTTTGGCTTGAACAAACACTACAAAACAAATTTACAGAGGAATGATTCCTTAAACTGTAGATACAAGTTACCACTGGCAATTGTGTGGCACGAGATTAAAAAAAATAAAATCAATAAACTTTCATGTATAGCTCTATGAAAATCTCTTATTTCCTCAAGCTGTCTGTACAACAATCGTCATAAATTAGAACTCTTTTCATATAACTTAATGACTGTTCATCATGGTGGATACTTATACGAGCAGTTTTTCTTATGTGCACCTCTGCAACTCTTGACCCAGATACTATGGCACTTGGTTCAGACACCACTAGCAGCATTAACCTCACAAGACAGTATTACTTCTCAGGCCTCACACAGAAATCTCGAGTATAATCACAGCGGCCCTTTACATTGGTTCACACCCAAGCTGACTACAAAGGAAATGCTGCCGCATGTTTGCCTAGACCCCCCCGGACAAAGCAACAAACATGTTTGTTTAAAAGAGCACAGATCCAGTCAACGCCACAACGTTTTGTTGACATTGTTGGTCTTTAACATTTTCAAATCAGCCTCTGGAATCTATCGCCAAAAAAAAAAGCAGCAGCTTTTTCAAAACCACGAAACTGAGTGTGTGTGAACATGAGTAGAAACATGTTGTCGCCCTAATGATTACTACAATACATCATAAAAAAATAGGTCTAAAGGAAAAATCAAAAAGTATTCAAAACAACCTATAAGGAAATAGCTGTATGTGGCCAGCTCCTGAGCATGGCATTTGGTCTGGAAGGGCGGGCTGGACCTGCTAACCCGACCTAGTACAGAGGAGAAAGAAAACTCTGAGGTAGATAGCTGACTGACCACCAGGTCGAATCACAGGCTTATTGGAGGACCATAATCAAAAAGCCTGCTTTAATCCACTATGATCAAACTTTTTTTTTTTTTTTTTTTTTTTTTTTTTTTAAAAAGGTCATAGCACTATCTTTTTATAGTTGAAATTTATTTTCTTTTTTCCATTTTTCAGTAAGTATGAAATTAATCTCTTGTTGGATCCAGGGCTTCCTGTCTGCTTGTGTGTGTCTGTACTTACTATTACCTATGAAACTGAATGTAATTGTACAAAAAAGGCACACTGTCCAAACTGCAATCTAGTTTGCAGAGTCACTCATGTCCTGGTTAAAGAGACAAAGGATTTTCTCAGCGCACAATCTTTGGTGACGTAAACTACATTTGAAAGTGCCTAGTTTGTTTGTTTCCTGTCAAAGAGCGAGGTGCAATAAAATATACATATTCCTCTCATTTAACCCCCCAACTCGCTGAACTTTTGCCTAAATTCTACAACAAGGCTTTGATGAGTTGTTGTTTTTTTGCACAATTGTAAGTCTAAGTTTTCCTGTTAGCTGTTCAGTTAAAAGTGAAAAAGACACACCCCATCAAAATAACAATTAACATCACCCAAAAAAGACAAAAACACAACCAATAAACAAAATAAATTTGCTCTTTCCCCCACCCCACCAATTTCAATATCAGCTATTTTACAATGCCAAGTAATCAAAAAGGCATGATTCAAAAGGTAGCACATTCCAACATCCAGAAACATGTACGGTCTTCTTACTAAATAAATATTACCTTCAATAAAATCATCACATGTGAAGTCATTTCTTTTAAAATGTTTTCCTAAAATGTCTTCAACTTTTCTATCAGTTTGGAGGGGAAAAGCAATAACATTGATTTCATTTAAAAAGTCCTATAAAGCTCAGTTCCAAGGCAACGGCTCTCGACATTGTTTTGCTTATTCTTGCTCTTCTGTGGTGTTCTGTACAACTACTGTATCAAAACTATGAAGGCAAGTTTTAAATCAGACGGCAAGATCAATCTAAAGTACTAAGAGAAATCACTTTACAAGAAAACAACAGGTAACACTTCACCATAGCAACACTCACACAGCAAGCACAAAAACATCATTTTCAAAATGTTTGGCTTAAAAAAAAAGTCCTCAGAATAAAAAAAAAAATCTGGAAATATTAACAAAAGACATATTTACTATCATGCACTTTGAACAACTAGTCACACGAGTCCTTGGATCCTGTGTCAATCTTTGTGTCAAAAATAAACATTTTCTAGTATGAAAATAAGACTTTTTCAAATCACAAACTATATATATATATATATATATATATATATATATATA
>NW_022280050.1:5306879-5322380 GCF_004355925.1 Anarrhichthys ocellatus
ATATATATATAATATATTCCTCAAAAAACATATAGATTAAAGATGATAGAATGTCACGTAAAGTATGCAGAATATCTGGGATGTATATGCGTTAATGTGCTTTTTTTTTTGCAGGATTGGATTTCAGGCAAAGAGTAACAGTAATCTCAGACTTCACATCTAATGCCCACACCAGAAGGTGAAATGTAACAAGCTGAGCAAGTTGTCTATGAGCATCTTGGCTGGCCTGATGCATCTAGCAGTGTTTTCTCATCTATGCTGGCTCCCTTTCAAAGTAAGAAAGGAGTCTTCTCTCGCAGTTCAAACCCATCCGTGATAAAAAAAAATATTCGACATCTGTCATCAAATACACAGCTTCACATAGCCTCTCCGAAGCAGTCGTTTTTACTTTCCTATACAAAACACTTTAGTACTGTAAATTCTCAAGGATCAGCGTCACCTTATGTGTAACTACTACTCTCCCATATTGTGTCTGTCTGTTTACAGAGAAATGTTTCACTTCTGTTACAACCACAGAGGGAAATGTTTGGATTAAAGAGAAAAAAGGGAAGATAGAGTTGTGAGGAAGACAGTGATGATGAGGAGAGATTTTGTTCTTACTGGGTGCTGCATGATGTAGGGTTGATGGGCCATCCAGGATGGGTTCTGCACCTGGAGCACCACACAAACACACAGTGTAAACACACCGGCATTGAACAGCTGCCATTTCCAGAGATCACATGCTACTGTGACGGCAACAAGCATGAAAGGCAACTGTGCCCTTTGTCCACACACTCATCCACATATTTAATCCACACCTCAAAAAACACCAGAGGACGGGTGAGCCGAGTTACTGCGTGTGAAACTGACGCATGCAAAGTCTTTGTTGAATTACAGTGTCAAAGCTACATTGAAGGGAGGGATTCAAACCTGGTATGTTGAAAGCGGAGACATGTAAGGAGACATGGATGCTTGAGCGAGCATCCTGTTGGAGATACTGTATGCTGGTGGGAAAAATCTGAGGACACAGAATAAAGTGTAATTCAATAAAATAAAGTAAGTTAAACCCAATGAATTGTATTCTGACCACGAACAGAGCAATCTACTCCGTTGTTGTAGCTTACCCATTTTGCATAGCAGCTGCACTGGGGTCATATGTGAGTGTCATTCCGGCCTGGGAACAAAGGACGGCACAGGTTTGGCGACTAAAGAGAAGCTTGTGACACTAACACTTAACCAACACAACATCATCCCAACGACGGTCCATTGTGTATCTATTGTGCTCACACCTGAAAGAGGGCACCCTTGACTACAAAAGACTTCATAATTAACAGCAGGGAACATAACCAGGATTACAACTCAATAAAAATGAGTAGCTACTGATAGGATCCGTGAGATTTATAGAAGACGACTCTTCAGCAACACTAAACAATAGAGTCGCTCTAAAGTGCTTCTGCTTTTTTCATCAATATTTCTGACACGCTCTGTTGTTTATCATTCAACACTTAAGATTTATTATTTATGGGTTGGTTTCCATCACCACTTACCAGTCTGTTGTCACTGTCGCGTCCCCAACCGCGACCATTCAGGGTAAATTTATTTTGACTTTGTCGCTTTTTCTGTCCACCATCAGCGAACTTGCACAGCAAAGGTTCAGATGGCGCTAAAGAGAGATCAGTGGCGAGAGAATACAGTAAAAGGCTTCGTGTTAAACGTTATCTCATACACGCGTTGCCGTCTGTTATTGCTTGCCATACAGTCATTCACTGCCTGAAGCCTGGGAGTGCACATTTACTAGCCAGCCTGGGAATGCAGACATCTAACTTGGCAGCTGTGGAGCTGTAATCCCCTCCCCTTCCTAAAGGAGGCAAGGCCAGCAGAGACTATTTCAGTCTAATAATCCAATTAAAAAGCTTAGAGAGGGAGCGGACGCCACACAGAGCAGCTCCCTCTCTCTCACGTTTTCTTTGTCTGTGCTCTTCCCCCTTAGGGCCGAGTATGTATGAGCAGCAGACTCACTGACTCCAGCTGGAGGCAAGAATCAGTTGGCTGACCACTTCATCCCATCTATTAACTTTGTACAAATTAAAGCCATAATAAGATACATCCGGAAATTTTCTTTCACGTAGTATATTTATGGCATGGCAGTTGAACTAGAATATTTTACATGCAGTGCGTACCTGGCAATATTAGATCATTATACTGCAAGTCTTACCTGGAACACCTGCAGGTGTCTTAATAAACTTTCCATTGAAGTGAGAAATGACTGCATCGCATTTTTCAGTTGACTCCATCCTGAAGTTATGAAAGACAAAATGTACACATGTTGTAAAAGACTTGTACACTCTCCACCATTTGGCCACACGGACCTATTAGTGCACACCCACTTACACAAACATTCCAATGAGGCATTATAATGTTTGTCAATCGTGACCCTGGCACCGCCTGTCAGGGTTACCGTCAAACGTCAGGTTGTACAAGTACGGCCGGTGCTTCTATAATTAAATCACCCAGTCATTGTGAAACTCTCTCTCATTAGAAGTTTCCATTTGTTCATTCATGAACTGTTCTCTCCGCCTTTTTTCTCATCACCATAGCCATGTGTTTTTAAGTATTCATTTCAGAAATGAAACCTATTCTGCATTGAACTGCATGGGGATTTTTATGATGAGAAATCAGAGTTTTAAATCTTTATAAACAATTTGAAATTCTTAGTTGTTGGTATTACGGATCCTTTGATATATTCAGCAGTATTCTATCTTAACAGCCACATTTCCCATAGTCTTTGTTGTCTAATGTTGTAAAGGAGATCTTGCCAATTGTCTCCTTTCCTTGACATCACTTCCATTTCACTGGTACATCCATCCATTATCTTTAACCGCTTAGCCTGTTCAGGTCCCAGCTGACATTGGGGCGAGGTCAGGGTACACCCAGGACAGGTTGCCACTATCTCGCAGGGCTGACATATTATTTAGTTTAATCATACCATTGTGTCATATTTGACATAGTTAAAATGCTAACTATCTCTTAATATTGTTTCAGGACCACGAGTCATTGACAATGACTAACACAATGATCTGACCTTGCAAAGCCCACTCCTCTGCTGCCTCCGCTGGAGTCCCTCAAGATGCGTGTGGATATGACCTGGCCGAAGTGCTTTAACATGTTCTCCAGTTCCTGCTCGTCCATAGACATAGGCAAGTTGGAGATGTACAAGTTTGTCGGGTCTTGCTCTTGTTGCTGGACAGTGAAAAAAAGAAGCCAGAGGCAATGTAATTACACTATAGGAAATTATTGAAACACCTGGAAAACACAAAAACATTCCTTTGTGGTATCACGTTCCCACTGGCTTTAGTAACAAAGAGAAGAGAAGAGGGGGTTTCCATAAAATTCCATATCACGTATCCCTGGAAATGGCTAAACGTTTAATGGACTTTAAAAGGGATATCAGTAAAGGGGTTAACGTGTCTCTGCTTCTTCCTGTCTGTCTCTGTTGGGGGTTTTAGGTAGTAAAGGGTCATGGTGAACAGTGATGGAAAGACATTTGCATGCGGCCCACAGTAGCTTGAGGCTCACATCAGCCGATTTCTTGCTGTATTTTAATAGCATCAGCAGAAACATAAGACACGGAAACAATTCCCTGGGTAGAGCGGCCTCCCACCATAAATATCCATCAGCGTTGTGTTGTTCAGAGTCAGTTAACAAGGACAGGTTGATTTAGTACACTGGCAGTAAAGTCAACATTTCAACAGAAATGTTGACTTTCAACAAATATTCAACAAAACACAGTGAAAGGAGTCCAATCACAAGGAGTCGGTCCTGAACACAGATGGAAGGAGAGATGGGATGATGGAGTGAGGGGTGCATCCGTTTCAACACCTCAGCTCTATGCAGCTCTTATAACTCAAAAGAGAGCAGGAGACCTTCAGTGATACACTTACCTGCTTTTACAGAGCCGAGCATTTAAACTGGTAACTGTTCACTTAATAGCCCCCAATTAGGCAAATGGTAAATTCTTAAAAATTGAATGCTGGTTTATTTTCTGTTTGTATACATTACTTCATGCAAGATACATTTTGGCCTGGCCTTTATTGTGACATAGTTTGTATTCCAGAAGAAATGATATTCGTGACTTATTCAAAGAGAGTCGGAGGGTGAAGTGAATGGTCACATGTTCTATTGGTGCAGTAAGTGAACCATAGCAGCGTCTCTGTTTTTAAACAGACTTTCATCACTTGAGAGAAATTTGAAAGAAAGAAAACCAACAGCATGTATGAAAAAAGGCTCAGAGAAACGGAGGGAAAACAACATGGCAGTGAGATAAGACATCCGTTTGTGCTTTGGATGGGTCACCACCCATCAGTCATTCATTAACTGTGACTGATGCACGTTTGTGGAAGAAGAGCTGATGAAGATGGATGTGAAGCTACTCTTTGCCTCACTACAGAGACAAGATGCGTAGGATGCTGTAAAAAGTATGTGATCTACAGTATACACACGTTTACCTTTACAAGGATATATTAGGGTAGAATTTCTGCTTTTTGTTTCGGAACTAAATACTCCACATTCACACCTGGTGAGGGCCCAGTACCGTCTCAGCCTTATCTGTTGGCCCCTCAGCAGCTCCACTGAAGCAGTTGGGAATTTGAGTGTCTTCCCCAAGGGCCCTCACAAGTGTGGCAAAGAGCAAGTGCTGCTCTTTCACTTCCTCTGCCCACATTCACTGTGACTTTCCGGTCACAAGAAACAATATTAAACAATGCCATTCCTCTTTTAATGTCATTCCCGCAGCTTGATAAAAACATCTAAAATAATTCCACGATATACAATGTTGACTATATTAATAACTTACGGTAAATGCCCAATATGCATACAGAGAAAGGGAAGCACAGAATCGAGTATTACAAGACATGAATTGGAATAACATGGTAAAAAGAAGGGAAACTCTTATCTGGCCACTTCCCACCAGCTGCCTTTGAAATAATAATGAGAGAAAGTCCATTAAGGGTGCCTGGGCAGATAAAAAAAAACAGGAAAAGGGACCTTTGTCAGAGAGTCCATTAAGCTCAAACAAGCTTCAGCAATAGTGAGAATAAAGCTAGAGTGAAAGGCTCACACTTTATAATGGCATTTACCTTCCACAATACAAAGATTAAACTTCAGCAAGCCCCTTGGAGCTGCTCTATTTTAATTAAAAAAGTAAAATGGGTGCACAGAGGCATGTCAAGAAGCTCTACAGATCCCCAGACAGGGAAATGAGGCCAAGGGTTCTTGCTCGGTGTCGTATGGGAACTAATTTCCCCTGACTGGTTCCTGTTACCATAACAACACACAATTATTTACTTCCTTTACTGATGTCAGAGAGCATATTAAAGTATTACAGTCCTACTTAAAAGCCCTTTATCCAAAAAACTCCTAAAGCTGGAGCTGTAGTGTATTAATGACTGTCTGTCAACAAAACACTAGGCACCTTTAATGCAATAGTGCAATAACCTTTAATGCATCTACTGTATCTACTGTAGAAGATACTTTTTTTGTATTTCCTGCAATGTTTG
The DNA here is from genome assembly GCF_004355925.1 of Anarrhichthys ocellatus. Lineage (NCBI taxonomy): Eukaryota > Metazoa > Chordata > Actinopteri > Perciformes > Anarhichadidae > Anarrhichthys > Anarrhichthys ocellatus. Next base: position 5,312,414 of record NW_022280050.1, read on the forward strand.
CCAATGGTTTTTTTAAACATATTTGCAGCATGAAGCCTCATTTGCTGCAAGTTCATTTTTGCAAGGTTTAAGTAAAATAATCTTTTGTTTGTGTAATGGTGCTTTGAAGGAGACAGAAAGACTAGTTTCAGCTCCCTAAACATGTCCACATGGTGGATAATGTCTCTGCTACGTCATCCCACTGTCAGCGCCACCAATCTCTACCCTCTATAGTCTGACTATTGGCGCCACTCGTATGCAAAACCCTTCGAAAGCCTGGCTGGGAGCTGTCAGCGGACAGAACACCTTTGAGAACCATCAATGATGGATACGCATGCAGGGAAACGCAGACACGTATAGATTATAAATAGAGTCCAAAATGAAAAAAAAAAAATGGACATGAGATGGAGGAGAGAATGAGACAAATAAGAAAGAGAGAAAGACGGAGCACCACGCAGAGGGCAGCAGGTGGCAGCATAAAAAGCAGCATGCTGTTATAATGACACAGCCAATGTCTCAATAGAATACTACAGTTAAATGCATTTAAATGCTCACTGTGAATGTCATCTGTAAGTAACTGACATTGTGACCTCGCAGGTCATTATATATCAAACAGACACTTTTCAATATTTACACGCAAACTGAGACATTCAAGCTTCAACAACTTTGTGCACATTTGCCACATTGATTCTGGAAATAGATGCAAGTCTCTCAGTTAATCTGGTGCTAAACTGAGCCTCAAATCAAATTTCAGTTCCATAGACACAACCTGTATATTTACTGTTATCAGCACATGCTTCCTTCATGATTCAACTCTCAGAGTCACTACCGAGTTGGGGAGCACACACTCTGCAGTCAAGGATTCCAGTCGTGCTATCTAATAGCACAAAGATTAGGTTTAGGTTTCCTCGCCAGACAGATGGAAGAGAAACGGGATTATTGGGTGACGTGTATGAGCGTGATATCAGGATTAGACTGCAATGAATCCTCACCTTCGCCATTTGAGCTTGGACACCAGTGGTCTTCAGGGCGGCCACAGCTTTCTGAGCAGCGGCGGGGCTGTCAAAGTCCACAAAGCCATATCCTGAGGAGACAAGCAGCACAGTTAGCACAATGTTCTATATAGCCAGCACAAACAAATGACTGAGCCTCAGTGTTGCGTGGGAGGACCTATGCCTGTGTGGCAGATGGTGATGGGTTGTGTGTTCATAGGGAGGTATAACAAAACTTTATTTACCGTGTCTCACTATGTTAATTTCCAATGTGTATGTCTGTATGTTCTGTATTATATTGGTATATTTAACTGTCTACATTGTATTTAAGTGAGCTTTTGTGTGTGTGTGTGTGTGGGTGGAAGGAGAGGTAGAAATGTGCTGAGGATGCAGATACCAGTGTGATGTTCATGGCTCAGGTCGGCTCTTTGTCCTGGGGGGTACAAACAGGGTGAACCTATGGTCCCTACCCTCTACCGCAGCTGCTATATTTAACCTTTTCAAGCTTAATTAAGGTGAATATGTCAGGGTGCTTTCAGCCGAGTCACATCGGTACTCAAAGTTTAATGTGAATCCTTGTCTTACGCTGTGTCTCAACTTGCGTTCTTGCGTACTAACACTTGCTACTTGAGTGCATAAGCGCGTTCACACTGACAAGTATGGCAAAATGCACCCGGACGGTGTACTTATAGGAGTCATAAAGTCGCGTGCGGAATGCTGGAAACTTCTCACCCTTAATGGTTGCCATCTAAGCTACGAGGCTGAAAGGGAGGGACCACCAAACTTGTAAAAAGGGTAGCTTAGGAAGCTGCAGTGGTTGCGTTTGCTACGGCGAACACCGCACTATCCAAATGGCGACACAGAAGGAAAAGTAAAATCAAGTTCATTCTTATTCAGTTTTAATATAATTGTCAGGTGAGCAAACAAGCCGGCAGATACTTTGGCCGTCGACAATTGCATTCAAATTGTTATTACTCCATCCGGTTGCTATTTGCCATTAAAAAGAACAAACAGTAAAATGTTGCGTTCATCATTTCCAGTAAATGCACAACAAGCGCGTTTGATTTGAGAACACTGCCCTGTCAAAATTCACACACTACAGAGTGTACTACATAGAAGTTTAGTAACGGAAGTATACAAATTGAGACACAGCATTAGTTATCAGAGCCAAGTTCTGAAATGAGTGAAACTCAAGGCCGCACAAAGTTATTGCCAAACCATCTTTTTGGCTTTTATGCAAAATTCAGTCAGAGCTCTACAAGGTCTTTAACAGTGCCCCTTTTCACTGAGAGCCATCAATTAACTTGCTTCTGCATAAACCAGAGGAGAGTGACAACATTCTCCTAATCCCATCAGCACTAGGCAGAATCAGACCAACGCCGACACTCAGCATGAAGAGGAGGAGTTGGCTACTTCTTCCCAGGAAACACCCACAGCAGCGACAAACCGGCAGACAAGGGCTGAGGGCTTAAAATAACATCAGCTGGGAGGCAGCTTTAAGCGGCCTGGCTGTCTGTTTCCCGACTTGCCCGGATCATCTGACACAACTGCATAGCTGTCGAATGACTTGATGTTTTGATAGAATTCCCACATTGGACGTCTACCAATTTTTGAGAACATATTAAAACGATATTCTCTTTTGACGATGTTGAAAAATCCTGCCGGGAGATTCATGAGGTTTCTTGATACATACTTCATCAGAGGAGAGGTAAAAGAGAGCAGTGTAGGAAAGAGAAGAACAACTTCACACACCTTTACATTTGTTTGTAGTCTTGTCCAGGATGGCCTTTGTTGATACAATTTTGCCATACCTAGGGGAGGAGCAAATAGGCGAGGCATTGTTAGCTGGATTATCTACCAGACTGAGCCAGTTATAAAACACGCAGAGAGGGAGGGTTGAGCAATAATCTATGGCATCACCGTAAAAATATGAGAAACAGGAAGTGGTTTCCATGTGGTGCTTAAAATCCCCTGCATGCGAGTGCAAAGTTAAACAGTCCTTTTTTTTTAAGTAAACCACTGTATGAGACTGTCTACAGACTCTGCACAGCCCAGAGGAGTTAATATACTCTATGAAGTGGGGAAAAAAACATCTTTAAAATTGAGAGTTACGTAATGTACATAGGCCTCTCTTAAAATATATTTCCTTCAATGTGTGTTTTCCATTTGGCCAACTACAGTGGATGAATTCAGCCCATAGGTATCATGTTAAAAATGACCTATATAATCCACAGTGACTGTGATAAAAGCCACGATGTACTCTGCAGTTCACCAGGAGGGTAATTTAACCATCGACATGTACATAGTGATTACCAGCACGTCCAATATTTTTGGTCACATTTGAAGTGAGAAGTATTTCTGTACATTAAAAAGTAAAAATTAAACTGTGGCATTTAGGTTGGTCTTAAATCCGAAGATCCATTTTTGAATCAATCCATAATTTCAAAGTAAAAAGAAATACATTCTCACAGTAAATCATTTTGAGGATTGTTTTTTATCCATCTGAATGCTTAATGAAATAAAATAAAGACGAATAAAATACAGTGTCACTGCTGAGGCCAATTTCAATATGTGATATATTTCTAAACACACAAAGAATGAATTTGCAGCTTTGTGTTGTTGAAGTCAGGGCCTCGGAAAGAAGAAGGAATAAAATCTCTGAGGCACCAGGGTGGTCTCTCTGCTCAGCAAATATAAGGCATCAGCGCACAAAGAGAGCTGTAGATGAGCCCAAAGCTGACAATATCGCTCCTTTATTCACACACATGATATATGGAACCCCTGCTGCTGTGCCACACATGCTCATCATATACACTTTGTCCTTGTTTGGCTTCCCAGATATATTTTTCATGTTTAAATTAAGTCTGTAATACGGCTGCATTTGTTATAATTTCAAATATACACATATAAATCCTTAGGTGTCTCACCGCGCACTCTGCATGGTCCAAAACGACTCTATTCTTCATAGAAAGATAATAAAATCTTAAATTATTTCTTGGAAGATATTTAAACTAACCTATGGCTAAATGTGTCATTCAAAGTCAACTTATTAGAAAGGACTTGTACTACTGTAAACTACAACAAAGACAAAAATGAATACAGTTTCGGATGTTTCAATAAAATAAGTGTGCAATTTTACTAATAAAATATGCATATTTACAGCTCGCCTTTTACATTTTTACACCATATTTGTATTTGAACAAATGTGTGTCAAAAACGACTGCCACCGCTGATTCTCACTACTCTCTAAAACTCCGAAACTAAGTAGGCCAAAAAATCAATGGCCGATCAATAGCAGATAATGACGAGAGGAAGTGTGGTACTCACGGCTGACAGAGCTTGACCAGGTCATGGTCTGTGGTTGAAGGGGACAGGCCTCGGATGTAGAGGTTCGTTTTGCTGAGCTGGTCCCAGCCTGCAGTGCTGCTGCTGCTGCTGTGGTTGCTCGGGCTGGGTGGAGCCATGGGGTGTGACGACGGGGCAAAAGGTGACTGGAATACACAGGGAAACACAGAAAAAAATGTATTAAATAATATTGTTTATCGTCGAGGTTCAAAGTTCTCAAGTCTACACGAATGATACGCCTCTGACCACAACCAGCATCTCTAATGGGTGTGGTCGAGTGGAGTCAGAAGTGTGCTTCTGATGTCAGAGTGTACTGAGAGACCCTGGAGTACACTTGTACATTACTGCAGCAAGGTGGGAAGTTAAACCACTGGAGGCCCGCAGAAATACAATTTCTATGGGGAAGTTAAGTTGCTCTTAAAACCTGCAATAACTCATTTTGCAGCCACTTTTGGGCAGAGGTAACAAGCTGAATAGTATTGACATTATTTCCCCTTTCAAAGTTGATATTGCAAAGTTCTTAGGAAACAAATGGGCTTATATACACATTCAGCACATACAGACTGACATTAGCATTCCTTTACAGTTGTGTTTCTGGCAATCTGTTGAATGGAATACCAATAAGCCCTCTCTTTTAGCTCTGTTTGCTCTCCGCCACCTCCCGAGGGAGATTATTATGCTGCAAAAAAACTCCAGTACGTTCACCAAATGGCTGATAACTGTGTCTGCTGATTGGTGCTGGGCAAACAGCGTACAGTGGGTTTTCCAGAGCTTTGTAGAGCTGATAAAAGCTGGGCTGTTGCGTCTGGAAATGGCGGGAGAGACCAAACAGGTAAACATGAGTAGATGTCTCTCTGTGTATAACTTCACAGATACACAAACCAATGAAGGCCTGTTGTGTGCCCTCACCAAGTCAGTCACATATGGTCACATATTAGTGGGGGGGGGGGAACTGTCTGGACACCCCATCATTAGTATCACGTTGATTTCTATCCAGTGTGAGGATACATATCTGCCGAAAAATCTCCATCACACCTTCGCAGTCAGCACAATCAGGGTCCACAGGGGCTTGTAGCTTCTTAACCTGAGCACTGTCATTAATGAGCCGCTTTAGAAATATGTTCAGAATGGTTTCAGTGACCTCTGGTATTCATTTAAGAAAAAAAAAAAACCAATTTGTTTTGCTCTGAGATTACAGAAAATAAAAAAAGTCAAACAACTGGCACTTTGAATTTCACGTACTATTACATTTTTGTTCCTTTTTTTAAGTCTAAGTATTTCTTATAATGCCTCTCCTTTGACAAGGGGGAAAAAAAAAATCAAAAATCCTTCAGCGATTGGGCAACTGTTTAGCTCTATGTTTACAAGACAGATGTCGTAGTCTGAGAGAGAGAGAGAGCTCTCTCCTTTGGGAATTTGTCTTCTTTACTATCCAACACTGATTACCCCCCCCCCCCCCCCTCCTCCCCTCTCCCCTCTGAGGAATCACAAGCTGAGAGGAAGCTGAAGGAATCCCAAGCATGAAGTGGTGACAGGATTGAGCAACCCAAGTCAAGACTAGAGAATCTTCTCTTGTGACCGACTGGTCAACAGCCTCACATGCCTTCACCACGACAGAAGTTTGACTTACTGGTGGCACAAGTCCTCATTTCTGTGTCACAAAGTTCAAATAATGAACTTTCACTATAATGGCGCAAACTAAATTGTTCCACAAATTAAAGACAAAGGATTATCTGATAAAAAAAAAACTGCCCCTCAGTAATCGCCATAAAGATACCAGCAATAATCTTGCTACTGTTGCTACGTGAATAGGTGACAGAAGAGTATAGTCACAAAATCCTTTGCGATTCTCGGAAAATGAAATAAAAAAACCTTATCATCACACTGCACTATTATAAATGAGAAATATGTCACAGTTGCTCTCATGACGAGTCCTCATTTACAAACAACATAACCGGGGCGTGACTGTAAATGGATTTTCCCGATTTGTTGGAGGTGATTACCAGAATCGCAGATTAGGCAACATTCAGGCCAAAAACGTACTTAACATGAATTACCAAAGAAACAGGAATTACTCCTTAACTTACACTGAATAAACCTCAGTTTGGCACCAAATATTTTCTAAAAGACCTCACTGGTGCCCAAGTAAAGGTGGCATGTGTCATCATACTAGTTCGGTCTTAATCATCATAGGGTTTTTTTTAATTTTTTTTTCCATGCATCGGATACAATCAAGCAATAGTTCATAACATATGAACTAGCACTACAAGACAAGTCGTTCTTGAAAGACTGCTTGCCACAGAGCCCCGAGCTACATTTTCAGTCTGGGCATCAGGTGAGTAAAACTTCCCTTCTCTGTTTTCATACATATGCAGCCGCTTACTGCAGGACTGTGAGAGAGCCTGTGATGGGGAGAGGACGGCATCTTATCAGCCAGCTCCAGACCGGCAGAGCCTGTCATATCCGAAGTGGAAATACACAGGGCTTCCAGTAACAGGCCTCGCCCATGGAGCTCTAGCCACAGGATAACAGCGCGAGCACTTCAGAGTAAATATGCCAATTCAAATCGTTTGGCCGAAGGGAGTTTTGAAGAAGAAGAAAATCTAGATGGAACAGCCATACTATCATTCTGGAAGACACAGAGAAAAACAAATTTGCAAGCAAACAGGGAATTACATTTTAGGTGACCTTTGGTTTAAACAATTATATATATAGTATGGAAATTGCAAACATCTGTTCGATCGAGTTTCTGTGAAGTGGTGTTCGTTGTCAGCTCGTGTACTTTTTTTTTTTAATGATCCAAAATATGTCAAAGTCATGCAATTAGAGGGTTCAGTCGACTATTTGGCCACTATAACCATAGAATACAGCATCAACTGTGGTCACAGGCCTGTATCCCCCCCAGCAGTGGACCACGGCCCGAGCAGCAGGTATTCTCAGTATGCATAAGTGGCCTATCTGAATGCTTCATCACGCACAGAAACACAACGCATGCCATTTCAAATGAACGTTACATAAGTAGCCCGAACCAAAGTAAGTTTCTTCTTTCTGTTTGAGCGTCGGCTATAAGTTTATTTAGGCTGTGTGCTGCTGTCAGACAGACCCCCTTTTTAGCGACTTCTATCAGCTTTGTGCTTTATTATGTGTGGTGGATGGCTGGTAAATGTGAGCGTGTTTACCTGTTTGCGATACGGAGTCCTGAGTGGGTTTCCAGAATTTGCAAAAATCATCCTCAAATCGAATAGGGAGGGTAGTTTTCTTTTCAGATAAGCTACAATGTTCTACCGAAATACATCAAAATCCTTGTATAAGTAGAAAATGAGTGGGCATGGATATCCTCCTTACTCCGCTAAATGACACACATATATAATTCTATGCATAATAGCTGTATACATATCCTTATTGTCGTCGACTTTCCTGTCACAGAAGCCTCCGTAAATTGTCCCAACTTCGATCGCCCAGCCCTGTTTGTTTGACTGGCTTATTGATTTGCAGTCAGCGCTACGCAGGACAGACGCTGCCATGGTGGGAGAAACCATTCCACCACTTAGTGTAGGGGGGAATGTTTTAAAACAGTGATCCCAAAATACATATACATTTGCATCTGTTCACTCTGATGAGGATTTAAAAGTATTCTTTTAATGTTTAACATGTTTATTGTCATTTGTGATAATCTACAGTGGCTTTTGTGTTCCGAACACATAATATAGAGACGCTGTTTACACCTGTTGTTCATTTATCTGAAGATGCATACCAAACATTCCGCCGTCAAGGCTGGTCCATGTGATATCCTGACAAGTTTCAAAGCATTTCTCTTCTGAGTTTAACTCGCACACACTATGGAGAATATTATCAGAAGAGGGGCAAATAAAATCAAGTTCTATGTTTAGTTTTAATGATGATTGTTAACGGCAGTGAAGGATTCTATTTAGTTCGGAGGCAGCGATTTGCCGATAATCTATATGAGCTCCGATGTAATTGGCCACGATACATAAGGCCTGAATAAAAATGATCACAAGGTGTTTTTTATAATAGAAATGCTGTATTACAAACGCATCCCTTTCCCGTAAAATGAGGTGTGATTAAAAAAAGAACGCACATAATTAAAACACACAGTAAGCCAATAACACACGTCTGAATACACACACGGCTGAATACACACACGGTTTCAGTGTGACGCTCACGCGAGCGTCACACTGAAACCGATCTAAAATAAACTTTAATTGAAATAGAATGAAATAGAAATGATCTGCATGTATAGAAACAACTAGTAGAGGACATTGTGTAAATATTTCTTTAGATTATTCCTACTATAATCCTTTAAAGATTAGGTCTTTCAGTATAAAATATTCTGTTGAAAGAGATGGCTTCTATTATGGATTGTGTGCAGTAGGACTCTCTTAATGTGAGTGACAGCTGGTGGTGCTGGTTTGTGTGGTGGGGGAAGTCTTTATTGAGCAGGTAAGAGGGACAGGGTGGGCTATAAATCAAAAGCAATCTACCCACCACTGTCACCTGCTGATTGGAAAACCAACACGGGTGGCAGAAAATGTGAATTAATAGCGACCTTCAGCAAGGTACAAGCTCCATGCTATAACACTGTCTTGTTCTGACTTAGTTAACAGCTGAACCCTGTGGTCTCCCTGATTTTAGTCCGCAATTGTTGATAGCTGTTGTTTTGTGTCATTGTCAGCAAGAACAAATAATAGCCGTGTTTTTCCCCCCCTATCTCATCGACCCAAACGTGCAGTGTGGTAACATCTAGAGAGAACAAGTGGCTCTGCTTTGGCCGAATAACGTAAAATTGGGTCCTTAAAGCTATTTACTGAAATTATCCTTGAGAACCCACTATGATATCATTGTAGCCAAACGTAGGTGTGAAATGTGATATGCCATCCCTAAATGGAAGTAAAGGTCACCAGTAGAGCATGTAAAGAAGTTCACCAGGCCAACAGGAGTCAGTGGATCAGCAGGGTATAGCTGTCTGATTCAGCACTCTGCTCAGGGTGCCAGAGAGGCAATTGAACCACCACCTTTTATGAAACAGTGAAAGGAAAGGTGATCTCTGATCCCTGCGTTTGTATAGACCTATAACAACACCTAAATAAACCTACACATGTATCTATCTATCCCATTGCTTTCCATATCATCAACCAGACTTGGAATGAACATCTCACTTAAATCTAAAGCCTGCAGTATATATATAATATACAATTAAATCCCTGCTAGCAGATAGTTTTGATAGGAAAGGATCAGCCTTTGCCAGATATCTTGAGAGCATGCGCTGTTCCCCTGAAGGCGATCTCCTTTCAGATGGAGGTTTAGATTGCCAATTCACAATCCCTCAAACAGGCACAAACATGCATAGATGCAAAGAATATAAGATCACTAAGACACAAACCCATAGATACACAGATAACTCTCACACACACACACACACCCACACACACACACACACACATACACACACACACATTCACCTACAAACACACACACACATGCACACACCTACAAACACACACATTCACCTACAAACACACACACACATGCACACAAACACACACACACATACACACAAATACAAACACACACATTCACCTGCAAACACACACACACATGCACACACCTACAAACACACACACACACACACA
>NW_022280050.1:5322390-5324730 GCF_004355925.1 Anarrhichthys ocellatus
ACACACACACACACACACATGCACACACCTACAAACACACACACACATGCACACACTGGGTATTTCCAAGGGAAATAAGAGAGAGAGGTTATTTTAGGACATTGTGCTACTTGTTCTCACTCCTCCCGGAGCTAATGAAAGCAGTGTCTACCAGCTGAGTTATATGAAGAAAACGTTGCTCTCTGTTTTGTCCTTGCAAATCACAACAGCAATTGCAATCGAAAAGCAGAGAGAGAGAGAGAGAGAGAGAGAGAGAGAGAGAGAGAGAGAGAGATTTATCCTCACTTCCTCTCTGTGTTAGATTCCTGAGAAGTATTTTAGCAGCTCCTAGAAGCTTTTAGTAACAGTCTCTGTACCTTTCTGCCTGCATGGATTGGGGCGTTAACCCCTCTTTAGCAGCAGCAGATTCATTTCCCCTGACTCTTGGCTGTAAGCTAGCCACAAAAGAGAGCTGTGAGTTCCTATGTGTGTGTTTGTCACACAGAAAAAAGGCCATATTCACAACTCTGGTCTTTAATTGAGGTGCTGACGTGGGGGTGGTGTTCATGACAGCCCTGCTCAGTTATCCAAAAAGAAATGAGTCACTTCACTGGCTCCATGTAATAATTAACAATTGAGGATGTTAAAAAAAAAAGAAAAAGTTATATAATATTTGTAGATGTTTGAAATGACTAGATGGTCTTTCATAGTCTTTATTACACGATTCTTTGGAACCACTCTCCATGTGATTCATAATGTTGGATTTAAAGCAACAGAGAAGTTGGATGTCATCACACATTTGCCATCATTGCAAGTTATTGCGCTCACTTGTATTTATTATTTTGTTGAGGTGAGTAAATCCCATAACTGTATAAGGGTTATATACAGCATTAGAACACCTTTATATTTATATGACACAAGGTTTTCAAATACTTGACATACTTGACAGCAGCAGGAAAGGTTTTATTGTGGAGCCTGGCCTCATTTCGCTCATGTCAAACATCCTGAGAATGAGAGTCATATGTGTACAAAGGCAGTTCTTTCAGGCCTGACACTGACATAAAGAGCAGGGCCACTGGGCTGTTTCATTGTGTACATTCTGCTGCCAGGCAACTCTCCAAACTTTATTGTAAACACTGTATGGTGCTGTTCAGCCTCAGCGTAATGCCATTGTCCACGTTCTCACCATGGCAGTTAATGCATTCACCTTGACAATAATTAAAAATTTACTTTGGTGGAGGCAGCCTGCCATCAACTTTTGCCAAAATATTAGAGAAATAAAAGAGTTCGCTCTGAACAATCTGTATCCGTAGCATGCTTTATTTTGATATAGGCTTGAGAGAGAACACTACAATTAAAGCTGCATAGTCAACAGACAGTATTTACTATTGTTATGCCTAGAATGTGCAGTTAAAGTCATTAATAAGATAAATACATGTTTATTTTGATGAGAAAAACTAATGTAGCGGTGATGAGTGGAAATCCATCATAGGAGACGATCAGTAGCATTTTGTTACTTTGAGGCAACTTCTGTTTTAAAATATCCCAAATCCTGCTAAATCCAAACTGGTGTAAAAAGCCTTTTTTTCATTTTCACTTTTTATACAATGACACTTTGTTTGGTCATCTGGTAAGCAGTTGAATAATCATCAGATAAACCCTCCCATCTCTTGTAAACAAGAAACGCCATGAATGAATGGCCCCATTCTATAAAGTCCGTTCACTGAACAGAAAGGGGGTTTGAGGAAGTACTAATGCACCAAGAAATATGATTTCCATTTAAAAGTAGGATAGTGGGAATGCATGCGCTCTGTTTCCTGTTGCTGGTAGAAGACTTATGAGAAGCCTAACATCTTTTGCTAATAAAACTTTCATGAGCTTGAGTAATGAAGAGCACTAGAGGGCTCTTTATGCAACGTCGGCCTGGGACTTTCTTCTTACCTCACATGTCCTTTCACTTTAGTTTTGTTCCATCTCCACTGACATTTTACCCTACAGAGCCACATAGCTGACTTGTAGTCTTCTCTTAAGTTAGTATATATTGTCATTTCTGAAAAAAATTGGGAGCATTTGCAAAATCAACATTTAGTCAGGCATGTTCTGAAGAGCAAATCACAACTCCAACCGCTGTGTTTGTGCAGCAGAGATGAGATCTACAGTCAGCCATAAAAGACAGAAATAAAAGCATTCAGTGGGCTCTGCTATCTCACATACCTCACCCACTGTGGGAAACACACAACGCTGTGACTCTCCCTTTCTACATACAGTGGGTACGGAAAGTATTCAGACCCCTTTAAATTTTTCACTCTGTTTCATTGCAGCCATTTGCTAAAATCAAAAAAGTTCATTTTATTTCTCATT
>NW_022280050.1:5324740-5335398 GCF_004355925.1 Anarrhichthys ocellatus
AATTTAAAGGGGTCTGAATACTTTCCGTACCCACTGGACGACCAAAATGCCTTATCTTATACTGATACTGACAAATTAGAAATCAATGCACACGTTTGACGACAACCGACAACCGAGTGTATTGCTGGCTCACTTTGGGGGCTTTTGGGATGTTAACATTGCTCAAACACAATAAGCTTTTTGCGTAAATTTAAATAAAATATATTTACATTTGACCAAAAAAGAAAGGGTTTGTGCTTACAGTAAGACTTTTAAAATCGAATTAATCAACTCTTTAAAGGAAGATTAAAGAGATATTCATGTTTTAGTTTGGTTGATGCTCTTTATACTGTGATGTAAACAACATTATGTTCATTGAGAGGTTTGTAGTTTAGCTCTTATGAAACAGGAACAGGGAGAGAACTCTCGCTATCAGTCAGGAAATTGAATACGCTTGCAGGAAAGTCTTCTTGCAGAATTTCTGCACCATAAAAAGTAGAGTTTAGAGCACCATGTTGTTTAGATCGCTGTGGAGGTACAAATAAGTCTGATGGTGCTTTAATACAAAATAATCAGTTACATGTTTTGCTCCTCCCTCGAATTTGGGAAATAAAAAAAACTATTAGCCCACAAAAGTGGATGAGAGTCAACCACAACTGACGATCATAAGATTCCCTCATAAAAATGAATTTAAATAAAAATAAAAATATCTTCTCGCAGTTTCTCAACATGCTCATTCCCACCCTGTCCTCTTCAAATAGCAGGAAGCCCCTGGGGCCAGAGCCTCGACCAAAATACTATTGTGTGCAGCTTTAGCCTCTGATGGAAACCACTGTGGCTCACTGCTCTGCTCTGACACACATACTTTTACATATTCCAGAAAAAAACAATAATTGCACCTCTTCACAGTGAGGTAGATTGTTTTGGCACAACAATTTGGATGAATGAAACCACTATACAAACATTTATATGACGAAAATGTGCGAAAGGACAAAGAAGAAATTGCATTTTTATGACTTTTTTCCTTTCATTTGTAGTTTCTTGGTCTCTTGACAGCAATGTTTCTCTTCATTCTCCTCCACCTCTCTCTGGGGCTCCTGAAATCTGATCTATGTGTCCCCCCCCTGCATTCCTCCTCTCCCCCTCCTCCCCCGGCATGCCAGAGTCCTCAGCTCTGCCCTCTGCCTGATCCCACGTTTCTGCAGACCCACTGCAGATTGTTTATTTTGCTAGACACGGAGGAAACGTGGATGGAACCTTACATTGGCTCAAGATTTACTACTGCTGAGCTCCAGCCAGGCTCCAGTGTGATGTGTATCTGGAACAGGCCCCATATAAGCCTATTATCCCTTTCACCAGTGACACATCACAAAGGACAATGGGCCTGCCGGCCTGGGGAATACAACGTCAGATGATCACATCAGTTGATACATGTATTGAGCATGCAAACAATCCACTCATCCTACTAAATGTGGACATTAAGGAACCAGATCATTCAATAAACCACATACACCAATGTCCTATAATGGATGAAGGGCACCCCCCCCCCCCCCCCCCTCCACACACACATCTAATCCTTTTATATGCCATCTCTAGGGTTGTCCCCAGAGATCATTTCTGCAAAAATTTATGAGGCCTCTCTGCAACACTGATGTCCTCTTGTAAGTGGTGAGGTCAGGGTATTGACAAAATTGCTTTGGGAGACTCTCAACAGAGAAACATCTCTCTGCTCACTTTATTGTGGACATTGGGCGCATATGTGTTTTAAGTGGCTGCATGTAACAGAGATTGATTACCAGTCTGAAGAACAATGGTTTGTAATGAAGGCAAACAGCGTATTTTTCTTCTTCTTTTCAACGCTGTGGGTTATTGTATAATGTTAACACACTGTGGTCTCACAATGCAGGAAATGCACATCATCTTGATGGAAATGCCTTTCAGCCTATGTGACTAGCTGACAGTAATCCATGGTGGAACTCTGTGGAGACAAATGTGATTTATGAGAGTGAAGTAAGTAGATTCAGTATTTTGGAAGAGAGAGAGAGAGAGAGAGAGAGAGAGAGAGAGAGAGAGAGAGAGAGAGAGAGATCAAACAGAGAAGACTGCTACATGAAAGGGAACAGGGTATTCATAAATCTGTCTCATCATGTTTGCAATTTTTCCATCTTCAGTGTCTTCACCCAGACATGACAGGTAAAGTTGAGTGCAGAAATATTCCTAATTGTATTGTTTTTTGGGGTAACATATTGACATTCTGAGTAGTCAGCTGGGTAATGAGATTTCCTCTGCAGTGCAGGAAAGAAAGAAATTGATACTTGAGATGAAAGACTGTGTTCACCACAGTCTAAGATGGCATTGTTCTTTACCAGAACCACAAGACAACAGTCACGTCAGATTGCCATAAATTCAGAGTTCAAAGCAGCCATGAATAATATGTGACGCCTTTAAGATTGCATGCTGTTAAAGAAATTCCTGTTGTTTTATATATAAATTGGTGGCACTCTGGGAGTGCAAGTCATTCTCAGGAGGAGCAGAGGTTGATGTTGGAATGTCAGTGAGGGTCAAGACGACAACCTCTGTGGCAGGACTCCAGAAAACGATCCAAGGAGGAGCCAGGCCACTGGAGTCCCACTGTGCTGGACGGGCCACACGAAGGTCTGAACTAATTCATAACTGATGACAGAGACAAGAAATGCTCATCTACTTATACTGGACGTTCTAGATTAAATCAGTTACAGACTGAGACTGACAAAACTTTGAAGGCTAATTTAACCTAACACATATCTCCCCATGTACAAAAATGTAAAAAAGTAAAAGAAAAGGTAGCCATGTTAGTTTAAGCCATTAATATCAGCTGATTGCAAAAAAACGGCGGAACATTGTGTCTTTCTAAGCACAAAAATCAGATGTAATACTCCAGTTTCTTTCACAGAAACAAAATGAATTTGTCGATCACAAATTCCAGCATCTGTTCCTCATGGTCACGGAGAGATAACAGACAATCATGTGAGAAAATAGGATGAAGCAAGATGAGCCAAGTTTGAAAAACTCACTTATGATGAAAAGTTATAATCGGCAGTGAATTATTACATCATTAAAAATTGACTTGAGCCGTTGCCACATCACCTGATGTTAAGTAATGTAAGGTATCAGTACCAGTGTCTTATGGTAGTATTTAAAAAAAGGTTATTTACTGCACCATTAGTACTGGCAACATACATACATTTGGAAAATATTACATAGAAACTGTAGGCATTTGCAAGAGCGGGGTCAGCTTTTTCAATTTACTCTGCTAACACCCTGACACTCGAAATGATCAATTGCGATTGACAATAAAAATGCCCTGTTTGATGTTATAGCTTCAGTGGGTTGTACATACGCTCTGAGAATCCTCAATAACTTAAAAATCTGTTAAAAAACTAAGTTAAAAAAGATACTCCATCTCAAAAAATCCCTCTCAGCTGCCATCTACTGGTTATCTTGTTGTCCAGCTATTTCTTGGATTGCCCTTTCCTGTGGAGAGTTCTCAATGTAGCATGAAGACAAATTTATAAACCTAAATCATGTGCAAACGTAGTTCTACATAAAACAATGGAGGCTCGATGAGGTGTAAAAGCAATAGTTGTGTAGAAACAGGGAGGGGATTCCCAGTTTGTCACCAGGACAGAGTATTGCATCATGACTCACTTTGTAGGTTCATGCTGAAAGGAAAACTACAAATATGCGTCCAAGGCATTAAGAAAGCATTGAGACATTTGCACTTTAGGGTGTTGGGTTTTAGTAGAAGTTAAAATAATGTACCAAAATGAAAAAAGTCGCAGATTAGGGATAAGTAGACCGTAGTAGGAATATAGGAATGTTCTTTGCCCAAACAATTTTCAAACAAACCTAAGGTTAGGAGTCCATATCAGTGCCAAAGAAGTGCAACCATGCACAGTAAAATTAGCTAATTGGGCCCAATTTACCAAAACAACAAAATATTCTGTCATCATCATTTCATCCTCATTAGGGATTTCATAGGTTTGGCTTTGAACAGGTTTTTGGAAGGAGCATAATGAGGCCTTTATATCACATTACTAAGAACCTGATCCCATGTGGTATATATTGTGTCCACAATTTACCTTTTTTTAACCAGTATCACCAGAGGGCACCACAGCTCAGCACAGCACAACTCGAGATACTGGTAATGTGGGGATTTTCGAGGAGTAATGCAGAACAAATCTTGCCTGGATGGTTGTGCTTTCACAGTATAGGAAAACCGTCAGGTCTTTATATACAAACAGTCTGTGGGATGGATTCTTATTATTCGTTCTGCATATGCATGGGAGTGAGGCAAGTCCCCTCATTCATGATTAGTCTCATTTGCAGCTGATTGAAAAGTAATTTGTTTTTGCTGACCTCCAGTGGTGATAGTCCTCACCTTGCTGCAGTGAAGTATGTACGCAGAGATCACTGTTGGCTGTGGTTACCCCAACAATGCTCATACTGAGCCCAGTTCATTTACAGCTATATGTCACATGTGTGCACTCACATAATAAAGAAGATACAATTCTTATTTAGGTTTAAAACTATGCAATATGAGAGGTCAACGTAATAAGATAAAATAAAGAAAACATACTTTGTTTGGATGATTGACAATAAACAATAAGAAAAAGATCAGTTAAGAAAAGGAAAGGAATAGAAGATTTTTAAACATTTCAGATGAATAGTTTTTTTTCACAGGTGTTACTAAGGACATTAGACGGGACTCCATCTTTTTAAATTGAATTCAGCCATCATTCATTTCATTATTAAAACCTGCTCTTGTCCGACTATGACATGTTGTCTGTGAAGTTGTGTAAAATACAGACAGATTTTTCACTTTCTTGATATTTTCAAACCAAAGCAAAATGAAAGTACAACTATTCCAAAGTTCAGCGGCAAAGACAGTAACTTAACTTAAGTTAGTTAGTGGTAATTTAATATTTTAATTTCATTTAATGAAACACAACTTTATTTTGGGTATTAGACCATGGGTGCACAAGACAGGGCCACACGATTACAGGACACAGTTGATATTGTACTTTAGGGGTTTCCAAATATACCAAAAAAAAAAATCAACTGACACACAGCAGTGAACTGGGGCCTTCTGAGGCCTCTGGAGGTCTCGTGTCCATGTGGCAGTTGCCCAATGTACCCTGTTGGTAATCAAGGTTATGTGTTAAAGCAGAAATAGACTTTAATTGCTTGTTACTAATCGGGCTTAGCAGGCAACTTCACAGACTGCCAAAGCCTCAAACTCACTGCATGTCAATTATTTTTTGCTAATTTAATTAATTGCACAATGATTTTTAAACCACTGAAGTGCAATGTCAACAAAGGTGGACTGGCTACATATTCTTAAGTTGGGTGGTGTTTATTATAACTACCACAATAGAACTTTCTTAAGGCAGACATTTTAACACAAGTGAAATTGATCATTTAATTTAACATAACATCGATGGCTTAGTTCTAATAAGTCCCTGTAAGCTTTTCCAGTGAGCCAGGATGCACAATACCCTGTCCTCCCCTAAGTGGAACGCAGCCATCATCAATGTTATGAAATACACCTAAAAAGTCTAGGGGCCCAACAGTTAATGGTTTGCCTATGAGCCCCCTAACAGGTTAATCTGGCCCTGCTTGTTACAGCTTTATCTACAACGAGGCAGAATCAATACTCTCGACAGAACTTGCAGAACGTTCAGTAATGTCAGACAGAATGTTGCAGAGTAAATTGAGCACAGTGTAACTCTAGTTTGGGGACAGTTTTCACATGCACAACAGTCGGTTGCAGACGCGTAGGCTGGAAGAACCCTCAACCAGCTAACCACCCAGCGCTCCTCCGAGCTCGGCGCTGATTGGCCGGGATCGCGTAAAGGCGGAAGTCTACAGAGCAAGGGGATTCCCCGAGGGAAGTTCCCAACTCAACTAGGCTATGTAAAACATACACTGCCATATCCTCTCCGGCGCTTCGTAACTTTGCATCTGAAGACGACGCTGCGGTGGTGTCAAACCCATAAGTTCGACTTTAACAGTTACGCGAATGAAGGTAAGAGGACACTCACTCTCTGGCAACTGGTCTGTGGAAGTCGTTGCTCGGTCGCTTTTATCCGCCACCGGTTGAATGAGCTCTGGCCAACCGGTCTAATGCGGTTGAAGGAATACGGAACTGTGAGGATTAGGTTTTGAATGACACTTTAAAGTGCTTCCCTGCTGTGCCTCGGTAGTTAGGCTTTGATGCAGTGTATTTACTGTGGTTTCATGCAGGAGCTGTTGGTGCGACGGTGTGTTGAAGATTGATCAATAATTGATGAGCAGCTCTGGGTGAGACTGACATCAGCCTCTTTCTTGTTTTGCATCATCTCAATATGTTAACTGTTACAAAAGTAAGTATGCTGTTGTAAATGTTGTTTGAAAGCCTGTGCTGACACTGGACAAGAACAGACACACATGTATCTTATTTAGGTCAGTGGTCTTAAAATGTGCAACAAATTGCAAATGCATCGAGTAACTTCATTTCTTTTTTTGTCATTTGTTTTCAATGACTCAGCTGCTGGTCAAAGTCCTCATTTCTTACAGAACTAGAACAAGGCATTGTTGAATGCAATTTTGCTTTTGCACTTAAAATCAATAAAGTCAATCATCTTTGGTTAACAGAGATTAAGAAGTATGTTTTGTTATTGCATCAGTGTCTTACATAAATCGATCAAATAATTTAACATCACTTATTGAGTTATTTTTATTATTATTTTTAAAGTGTGTGAAGACAAGTTGACGGTGTGTAGAAACATTATGTCACCAGTGAAAAGGCTCACTAACTCCATGCTTTTTTTTCACGAGTCCCAAAAAAAAGTACCGTCTGTATTTTATGGTTTTAAAACACTAACATTGTGATCTCACTTCCAGGGCTCATGTCTGCTGTGTCAGGGATGATTGTGGAGCACACGGCATGGAAAGGAACATCGGAGACCAGCTCAATAAAGCTTTTGAAGCTTATCGACAGGTCTCCATCGAAAAGGACAATGCTAAACAGGAGCTGCAACACATGGTAAGGACATGTGGAGACAAACTTTCTCAAAGTTTGAGGGAAATGCGCCAAACTTTACCAATATAGTAAAAATAAAATGTCACAGAGTAGCTTGCTAAGTGTGTTTACTCATTTTATTTTTTGTTAACACTCTGATAGCAATAAATCAGTTTTGAAAACATGACTATCTGTCTATACGTATACGATAATGTGACGCAGACGCATTGCATAGATCAGATTGCGGATATTGGTGCTAAAAATAACAGAAACCTCATTTTTACAGAGTGAATATTATGAGCGACACACTCAAAAACTTCAAAAGCAGATAGATGACCAACAGCAGTTGATTTCAAAACTTGAAGCTAAGTTATCAGCAACAAGGCAACCACCAGGTTAGTGAGACATGCCGGATGATCTCTCTGTTTTTACGCCGACAAGATGATTTACACTTCTATTGCATTACTGAACTTGTTTCCTCTAGCATTGCCTCCTCGTCAAACTGTTAATTCTAACTGTTTTGGTTTGTTAGGAGAGATGAAATGTGAGCCTTGCAACCATCTCCTTGATGGGGCCAGCGCTTATAAGAAAATACAGTACCTGGTATGTTCGCTGTGCTGCACTGTGCTCTTTTTTTATATGGGACAACTGCAATACGATGCCTGCAGAACTGTTTTTTCTTTATTGTCACATTTGAGAATACACATACGCATACCTACAGCTTCCTCTCACTGACAATCACACATTGATTGTACTTCTGCTGGATGTTGTTGCACTTGTGTCAACACAGATGTTTAGAGAACACATTATATCAATGGGAAGTCAATATAGCAGTAACTATAAGTCTCAGAATACGGTTGATCCATATGTGATTCATACTGTCTGATAACCTTTGAGCACTGCTTTAGTGACTGTAAGTTCTCAGCATCATCCTTTTTTTTCCAGTTTGTAACCATTGTTTAGAAATTCTCTCCTGGTTCATGTTTCCATTCGCTTGTCTTCCAAAGGTTCCAGCGATCCGAGAAACCAAGATTACATTGCTGCTGTAATAGTGTCCACCCTTTATTTTACTCCACACAAGGTGTATCCACGTTTACTTCACCAGATGGTGCTAGAGGATAATGTCGCTTGCACAGTTCAGCAGCTTGAGCTTTATTGTTCATTATTTAATGGGACAGAAAACATTTTCCACTAATAAATGTCAATTTGTGATGTGTAAATCAAATTGCAGACACATGAACAATATGCCCTTGGTTAATTGTTGCTAATGATCGTTATAAATGTGTATATGTGTCTTTTTACAGGAGAATACGGGCACTGTTGCTTCTAATATGCCAGTCAACAGCAGCGTTGACTAGTATGTCTCTAAGACTTTTTTTAATATATATATATATATATAAATCATGGACATTACAGTTAAAGAATGGATTTTTTTTCTCACTTTATTAATTTGTTTGTAAGTCAGGACATGCTGAATGCGTTTGAAGCAATTCAAGGGAAATTCCGGCAGATTCGCTCTCTTACCAGGAGACAAAAAGATCACCTAAAAAGGTTCCATGGAGGAAACGATGCATCAAACGGTAATATTAATATTTACCAAATATTAACACCGCCGTGTCTTTAAGGCCTGAACCTAAATCCACTTGTTTTCTTAATTCAATTACTTAAAAGAAAATGTGCTTAATTGAAACAGGTTTGTATATGTCATATCAACTTATGAGTTAACTTGCTTTTGAATTGTTCTTTGAGTTAATTAGATAGCAACACCTTAAAACTAGGACTGTGCTTGAATGCCTTGTTCTTCTTTTGATCCATAGCTGGCCACCGCTGTTTCAGGAAGTGATCGAAAAATACATTTAATAATTCCACTGACAAATGCATAACGTTGGCTCTGGATACTAGCTGTATAATTAATAATGGATAATAATTATTCATACAATAATAAATATATTGAAATATTTTTTTTCTCTCTCTTTGTATCTATACAGTTGCATATATAGTTTTTATTTGTACATATATATTTCTCAATACATGCAACTTCAAATGTCAATGTCAAATGCCCAATTGTCTTTAAAGCCAGCGCCGGAATACGTCAACATGGTGACCAAGACCGAAAAATGTGTGTAAAATGTTTTTCTGCCGTCTGACAGATCAGCGGTTCTCCATGCCCATCCAGTGCACAGACCATGCAGCAGAGGCAGAGAGACCCTTTTGCTCAGCGCTTGGGTCAGCAGTGGATATCCCACTCCCGCCTATGTCCCTGGCGTCTCGTGGCGCCAGCTCCGAGGACAGGGACTTAGAAGACTCTCTCACCAAACTCAGTGTCAAATTCCCGCCCTCTGCGGACAGTGAATATGACTTTCTGAACAGTGCTCCAGAGAGACACATGCCCACGAAGCGGCCTCTCAGTACGGTCCCCTCCACATTGACAGAAGAGGAGTCCGTGGAACTGCCCATGCCTTTTGTCTACCCTCCGTCCCCCACCCACTCAACATCATCTTCACTCTCCCAGGAGAGCGTGCGGGGACCCCAGCAGGTGAGAATCACAGCAGAAAGTCTGAGAAAACTAGTAGCAAATTATCAGTCTCTGATTGGTCTTCGCTAACAGAGGAGTGAAACCGTGTGAAGTCCATAAAAAAAAAACTTAACTGGCTTAACTTGAAACGTATTACTGTGTAATGTGTGCTGATTCTTTTTTTACTTAAGCATGGATGCTCTGGTTATATTTGGCATCTTTGCTGGAAAGTGTGAGCCAGATGGAAGCA
Source organism: Anarrhichthys ocellatus (assembly GCF_004355925.1). Lineage (NCBI taxonomy): Eukaryota > Metazoa > Chordata > Actinopteri > Perciformes > Anarhichadidae > Anarrhichthys > Anarrhichthys ocellatus. The sequence goes on from NW_022280050.1 coordinate 5,334,527, forward strand.
CATTACAGTGTCTGAATCGAATGAAATAAGAATGATGGCTAAGTGGGATTTATATTTGCTGATGTGTAGAAATGTCTAATAAAAAATTGTGAATGACATGGAGTAAGATCTTAAAGAAGGTTTAACAGTTTTTCATAGCGGGATTCTTTTCTTAGATGACATCAACACGGGCATTTATAATAGGCGAGGCTCATGTGACGGTGTGGTTGAACACATAAATAGCAAGATAATTAAACACTTGAGAATAGCTTTTTGCTTTTATTGTTGTGGGGTATTTGTTCAGACTATTGTGTTGACATGTTCTTGTATTCCTTAAAGCAACACATACTGCAGCTTGAAGTCCAAGTGGTCTGGCATGCTTTAATAGAGTGAGTGTAAGGATTGTTAAGACTATGAATAATATATTGTTTTCTTTGGTTCATCCTGCTCTGCAGCCTCTCTGGAGCCCTGAGCTGTGTGATGCAGCTGACGTGGGGACAGAGCTGGCGACGCCTCAGAGCAGCAGTCCTGATAAATGTGCTTTCTGCCACGCTGTGGTTCCTCAGGACCGAATGAACGGCCACCTCTACTCGCATTTCTCTCCTAACAATGAAGCCGACAATTGACAGTGAAGGCAGGGACTGACGGGTCCAGGGCCACCACTACTCCAATACTTACTGTATTCATGGTCTAATCCTGCCTGCCACGAAGAACATGCGCTGTACTGGATTTGAAATGACACTGCAATAAGACTTGAATCCATTTATTTAATGTTGAAGAATTGAATGGTACACTTTATGCCCATTATATTTTTCTAATATCACGCTGAGATTTAACTCTAGTACAAGTGACGACAATGCATAACATGGTATATATATATATATAGATAACAT
>NW_022280050.1:5340398-5348236 GCF_004355925.1 Anarrhichthys ocellatus
AATTTGCAAAAATTTCTACATTTCTGTTTTTTTCTGTCAAGATGGGGTGCTGAGTGTACATAAATGAGAAATAAAATGAACTTTTTTGATTTTAGCAAATGGCTGCAATGAAACAAAGAGTGAAAAATTTAAAGGGGTCTGAATACTTTCCGTACCCACTGTAATTCCAGTAGACAATAGACATATGAGGCACCATTCCACAAAGTCATTGTTATCATTTTCATTACCCGTCTAAATATTTAAACAAAGGTTATCAGATTGTGCTATTGCCAAAAGGTGTAACCCGAGTGGGGGAAAAAAAAGGAGATTGTTAAAGATAGCAAGTGGATTAAGGTCACCTGAATGCCCTCTTCACATCAATGTCATTACAATAATTAACAACTTTGGAGGGAAGCATATTCAACTGTCTGTGCACTGGTCACCGTTGGCATGCGAGACTGCCAACTCTCATGGCGTTGCGAGCTGAGAGTATCACCTCACAGTTGTCTTGCCATGCGTTGGGCTCCTCGTACTCTCTGTGCAGCAGTGGTGGAGCTGACTTTGTGTTCGATTAAATGTGTTGAAGCCATCGCTGCCTGTGCAAAGTCTCAAAACAGCCTCCCCTCTCTGTTTCAGTGCTGGTCTGAGAGCCCTGATTTCTGGAGCAGAGATTTGGCAGTCACAGCAAGTGATGACAGAGGCAGTGGTGAGATCGCACCCAGAACCCCAAAGGAGGCTCACATTTCAGGCGGACGGGAGGCTCTTTCAATACACAAAACACACAAGCACTGATCAGTGGAGTCTGATGATGACATTGTTCTGAAAATCAAGTTGTTCATCTTCACACAGCAAAGACTTATTTTACATGTTTACTTGTGGAGGATGGGGGTGTTGGACATTTGTAAACTTCTGAACTTTTTGAAGACACTTGGCTGCCAATTTGAAATAACTGTACGACTGCAAGTCTGTCTCAAGATGTCATCCTCCTGTTATCTTATTGTCGCTGTTAAATCAGTGTAGGTTGTTTTTTCCTCTTGACACATGGGGGTGGGATGGAGACTGACGATGTTTGCGGAATGGCAACTTGCAATTCAGGGATTAAGGCAGCATGGAAGAATCCATTCTCGGTTTAATGACCTAGCCTTGCTGGGCGAGGATGACAGGGAACATGCTCTTGACTTGTACTGAATTTGCCAATTAACACCTCCAATAACAGGCTGCCTCTGAACATCACCATTGTGGGGAGAGGAGGAGCAAGTCTCATGCACTTTGTTTTTCAGCCTCTGATCCTGTAATGATAAGGTCTGTCATTTCCTCATATGCTGAGAAATATTTTGCCGTTTAAACTGCTTGCAATGGCTTTAAGATAAATCCCCCCTTCACGAGCTGTGCAGCCACTGACTGGCAATGATGTTGCTGGAAATATTTTATTTTTCCACGTGCTGCTTGAATCCTTATGTAGTTATTGGACATTCTATTTTTCGCACATGTCCATATGGCCATGTGCATGCTTCAATTAGACACATGGCTGGTATCTAAGATACACCGTGCTTATTTGGCTTTGTCCCTTCTTATTGTTATACATGAAAATACAAAACAACAGCGCTGTCCTCAATAGATATATCTCAAAAGATCTGTCCCCCTCAAATAAGGTTCCCCATTCTAGTCACCCCTCTGGTTTCACACATGCTTATCAGAGTCCCAAACAACACCTAGTACAGGTGTGAATATCAAAATCCCCAGTGATAATCACAGTGGGTACTCGTGTGTTGTCCTCGGAGTCCTCTTACATGCAGCTTTGCATTCGGGCTGAGATGCTGCTGGCTAACAGCAACTGCAGAAACACCTTTGGCTAAGTGTAAGGTGGACTTCCTTACACCAAATGTGCTTAATGACTGAAAAACCGGCACCCAGATCTAATTGAAAAAAGTGTTTAAGTGTACAGTAGCTGGTTATTGCCCAGTACAATCACACCATAACACAGTACTTTCACAATTCATTAGCAGGTACTTTAATAAGAATATACAATTATTGAAATATGGCTGCATAATTGATAGCAGTTCACACCATAGGGAAAGTGCAGCGATCCATCTAATGATAGTAATAAAGTGTAGTGAATTTCGCGGAAGAAGTTAACACTTGAGGTGTGAGCTGTGTATGGTTGTGACGACAAAGACCTCGTCCTAACACTTTGTCAACATAACAGATACAAACACTGCAAAGATGTTAGTTATATTCATGTCAGTGGGACTGAAGAGCTTCACAATATCCCTCCTCAAGGTTAGCAGATCACAGCGCTTGTGCCCTCATGCTGACCACCTTTGTGTCACGAGTAGACGGATATGAGCCCTTGTAAGAGATGCGACATACAAATCAATTCATTTATTCAGTGTTAAGAAACCATCTGGCTTGATTAGAGCTGAAAGTCATCCTGGCAGACCAGTTTCCTGACTGACACCTCATAGAATTAGTGGGAGGACAGCTTCACTTACCGTCTTTGCTCAGCTCAGTACATGGCTTATCATCTCACTGTACTCTTATTTGAGCTGAGCTGAAAAGCCTTCAACAAGCTCCATTTACCTCAAGTCTTTGTTCCAGTATTCAACAGATTCAGCATATCTGGGTTGTTGTTTATTAGTCTTAGATAGTGAGATATAACACTTTTTGTGTGCTCTTTGTGGAAGCTGTGAAAATGGCACGCCATATGTAATACACTTGCTTGCTGATGGTCTTGCCAATTCCCCCAAGATCAGTCATTCCAGTGCCAGCGCTCACACTTTCTCTTTGTCCTTGTGATTCGATTGAGCTTTGTGGATTGGATGGCTTTATTTTTGATGCTGTGTCTGGTGTTTAGTTGTTGATTTGATGTCACTCGCGACCCACTTAAAATAACCATTTGAACCGGAAACATACGTGTTCACGTATACTACCAAGCACATTTATTTTAATCAGTCAAAGATAGTTAAAACACTGATACAGGATGAGTACACATAGTAAACAGGAACGCAAGTGGGAGACAGGTAGATAAACCAAAGCATGCTCCTGCTCCACCAATGTTTTTTTTTTTCTCTTTTAATTCTGCACAAAACAAATTGGCTGCATATTTTGTTCACACCTTTAGTAACCTGGGGACAGCAAGCTCAATTCTCCCTTGTCATACCTGTGACAACAACCTGCAAAGTGCTCCCAGTGCCCTAATCTGCGAGGTAGAGACCTGCTGCTGCTGCATGTAGATGTTGTTTTCTTCTTCCTTAGCTGCTCGTCCCTGTGTTTTTTTTTTTACGTTTACACACCCACCAGCATCACACAAGGTAAAAGAGAATATGCGAGTGTCTCACAGGCTACCTTTTTTTTTCTTCTCGAAAACATGGTAGCGCTCAGTAGAAGGCAATAAAGGCATACTGATGGTGTTTGATTTAGAAATGGCAGTCAGACCATGATTTTAGCATCAACAGATGGCCAGTAGATTGGTTTAAATGAGTAACACCACTGCCTGTTTTAGAGTTGGCTCAAGTAGTAGAGTAGTGTACTACTGTCTTATCGTATCTCCTTGTGTGAATGATGATGTCACCATGATAGATGCTACTCAAGTGGGATCAGACCTACTCAGTGATGCCTGTAGAGACCAGCTCTGGGAGATCCCTGTCTGGCTGCATTATTCAACAATACTCCTTACCTCTCTCAGGGAAAAGGGACTGTTGAATATTTGAAAGATACAGTTAGATTTTTTATTTAAGTGTATAGATTGAAATGTGAGAGGGGGGGGGGGGGAAATAGAGATAGTGCCAGTCGGTGCAGCCTGGATGGTCACCAAGGCAACTTGCCGAGTTTTTCTAACTGATCTACGGGACTTCTTGGCCGTCTCACGAGGGGAACGTTTTGGAAAAGTGGGCTTCTTCGAGCGCCTTTTGACGGTGACTACAAGCTGACAGGTCATTGATCATTTTAGTCTCGTAATTATTGCCACCGAGTAGTTGAGAATTTGATCAAACCTTCTTGCACAGAGCTTGTCAGTCACCTGGATGTCTTGAATGGATATCATTTCATGGCTGTACCAGCTGCTACTCACATTACACCATGCAGAACATTTCTAGAGCTCACACTGTCACTTAACGCTTCTCTATATGATATTCAGAGTATTCATATAGCAGCAAACAACTATTTGTAATGTACAGTGATAAAACATGAGGATGCCCTTCCAGTGGAGAAACATGGTAAAGTCCCTTGCATACGTTCTTCGTGTTGGTGCCCCACCATTTGCAGCTGGTGCCCTTTTCATTTTTTTTGCTCCTTCTCCTCACACAACCTGAGTCCGCCACTGTCGCTCTCCCTCTGTGTGTGTTGTAATCTGAGTTCCTTGGTGCTTTGTTTACATAGCCGGGCTGGCCGTGCATGCCTTTTAGTTCACTGCCCCACTGGCTAGCTCAGCTGATAATGCCAGCGTTGTCGTGGAAGCATAGAGCGCCCACCATCCAGTTCCACCTCAGGTAAACACTACTGGGTCTGTCAGCAGTGTTGCTGTTGTTTGCACTGTTAGTACTGTTTGCACCGTTAGCGCTGTTAGGAACATTAGCTGCGAGCTGCCGGCTCATGTAAAAATGATTAGAAGGTTCCGAGTCTCCTCTGGACTCATGGGCTGTTTTGTTAAATTGAATGTATCAATATTTCAGTTGCAACATAAGAACAGAAATCTGCTCATTGATAACGCACCAGACATTGTGTCAGACAGTGTTAGCCTATTTTCAGAACGGCAGCGTAAAAAAAAAACATGGCTGCAGAACCACTGCTCAGGTCCTGACGAGCCAAGCTGAGTATCGATCCATCTGGCTCCGAAGACACTGTCATGTCACCTTTGCATTTAAGTGTTATCTTGTCAGCTTCAAATGATCTAGCTGTCAGATCTGGAAAAAGCCGGCCTGTGTGATGTTGCTTTGTCTCTAATGTCCAGCTGTTGCTACAACAGTCTGTACCAGCAACCTATTTAAATCCAGTGTTTTGTACATGTCGAGATTTATATCTCCGTTGATCTGGATGTTTATGTGTTTAAAATTTCCATGTGATTGTGTGTATTTTTAGAATGCCATATTCCACATTGTGCATGAAAGTAGATTCTCAGCTTCAGGCAGTTATCGTCTTCATATTTCCTTGATGTCACCCACTCCTTCACATAATTAAAAATGACATTGAATGTTATCAGAAGCTCAAGCCGAGTGCAAATTGCCTTAAGTTTCTTCACTGCAGATGCAACTGATGGTAAAAGGCTTGGAATCCAGCTTCGTGGTGAAAGGGCAGGAAGCCTTTTATCCAAGGTGTGGTAACAGGGTGAAAATTTGAAAGCAAATTCTCTCACTGCTAATGTGGCCCGCATCACCCCTAATGATAACACACCCATTGCATTGCGCTCACAGCATTCATTTTCATGTTTTCACTCACATCCGCAGCAAACGTTTTAGTCGCCCATATGATTAATCTTCTCCTTTATTTTCCTTCTTCTTTTCTCATGCACAAATCAGTGTCCAATGTCTAATTTAGTCCCAATGTAGCGGCTTCATTTCCCGGTCATTTAAAATGTGGATCACTTCCTGAAGGCTCTTGGAGATACTGCGGGCTGGAAAATGGTCGGGCTGCTGTAAGGGCACCATGTAGGACACCAGCCAGTAGTTCACACTTGTTGGAACATACTAGAGAGGCTGTGGAGATGGATTCTTTCTTGATTTTACGGTACTGTCTGTATTTCTCATCTTTTTAATCAGCGTGAAATGGTGGCACAGTGTGATATATTATTTTCTGTATGCCATTCCTGAAACATGAGATGTCGTGTTACACTTCTGCAGCTGTATGGATTGAGCATTCATATTGCTATAGCTAAAAAAGCTAAATGGATCACAACATTTATTACCGTTGGTAAAGTTTGTCAAGAAAAATAAACTGGTTTCCACGTGTTTGTTTGTGACAGCAAGATGTGAGCGGTGGAGACATAAATCATGTCACATTTATTTCTCCTCTCAACTTGGAACATGGTTCTCTTCCCTGTAGAATTCAGAACTGATCATTAACCTTTCCTTTAGTTCCTTCCCTTGCCTGGTCACATTTCCTCTCTATTTGGTTCCTGGCCCCATATGCCACTTTCCTATTTCCTGCCTGCAGACAGCAGGGAGTAGCTCTATTATCACCTTCCTAGAGCTGTCTTTGAATGTGAGAGGCAATTCCATTTCACTCAGCCATGGGGAGGAGGAGGAGGAGGAGAGAGGAGGAGGAGGAAGAGGAGGAGGAGGAGGAGGAGGAGGGAAAAAAGCACACCATAGAAATTGGTTTAAGGTTACTTCTTCTAGCCGAATAGGACTATGTTGTATTGGCTTGCATTGCCTAGATTTAAGCATTATAAGATGCTCAGTCTGTTGAGAAGGTGCAGGTTTTTGTGGAATAGTTCCAAATCAGAGCAAAGGTTAAGTGCAGTGTATCATGTCTGGTTGTTGTGTGAACACTTAGAAGTTATCTTTTGAAATATTAACAATCCTAAAGCAGCTATATTACAGTGATGTGAAGCTGTGCTAAACATATCTAAGATGTCTCTAAAGCGTTCATTCTCCAGTGTGTTCTCTCCATTTTGCAAACATTTTACTCGAAGTCTGTGTTATTTTTGGACTTCTCTCAGTCTTATAGCAGCTTTTATCAGCCTCTAGTTCTTTGGAATGGTAGGGCTCTTGACAATATTGCTCCTGGATAAATTAAACATGAGTTACGTAGAGTGATAATCTGTGGGCCTCTCTTTTCACACTGCATTCCCAATGAGCTGTGTGTTGGCCTGGTGTTGTTGCCTGTGATTTTAATGAAGATTATTCTTGTAACACGACAGTCGCCTGTTTGCTCCTATTCTCCCCCCAAAATATTTTCTCTTCAAACTGAGAATGTGTGTTCTTTTGAGGAATATGTGCAGCATTTGTGTTTTGTTGAAGGTCAATCACCAGTTAATCGCGGATATAATTAAAGATATTTAGGTACCACATTTTTGACGTTGATTAATCATATAACAGGCTTCTGAGTCGTTAATAATTAGTACTTATTTTCATCCTGTCTAAGCAATGCAGGCTCGCATCAAAAAGGGGAAAGCTTCAGTTACTGGACTGGAGCCTTCTGTTTTCTATTGTTCGGCTTTAGGCTGATAGTGCTCTGGGAAACCTCAGAGGATCCTCAAAGGAGTAAGTGCACACTTCATGGCATGGCTACTCTTAAAATGGAACTGATGTTTTATAAATAATTTCAAAGTTACAAACATCAGCCTTACAATCACAGCGATTCAATGATATTCATTTGGCATAAGTCAGTTTCATTTCTGTGTGCTTTTCATCAGAAATGGCTTAAAAAGTAGAGTTAGTCTGAATTTTTTATGCCATGGGCTTACTGGGGACAGTGGCCATGTTCTTCACTTGCAGACGTCTGACAGTGCATGGCAGCAGAAATAACAAAATGGTCACAAACCCCAACTGCACTCCCCGGGTCACACAGGCTCTTTAAAATTTAAAGGGACTAGCAACAAACCAAACAGTTGATAACGGGTCAGTAGCAGGTGATAAAAGAAGTTTTCGGGTATTAGCCCTTCCACTAACTTTGTGATTCCTGACATTATATCCTCTCCATTTCTTTAGCCAAATAATACACATCAGAGAGCATGCGGCATGTTGTAGGCATTACTCTCTAAGGGTGTGTACTACCCAGAGGATTACAATATTTCACAAGTGCTACTTTGCTCCAGAATTGGTATGAGACGAAATTCACACATTTATAATTATGCATTCATTTTTTACATTCTGTCATCTGCATTAACCTTATTCTATTTTTTTAAAGTGTGTGTGTGTGGG
>NW_022280050.1:5348336-5355945 GCF_004355925.1 Anarrhichthys ocellatus
GGGGGGGGATCAATTTAGCAGCGTGGATAGCTCATGCATTCTCCCATATAATCATACTATCCATGTGTTAATTGCCACAACTGACAGGACTAAAAAGACGGACGATAAAAATTACTAATAATGACATCTGCTTTACCCTCTGCCTTATTCTAGAGAAAAATAAATGTGGCACGAGAATATCTAATGGCATATTGATGATCTTTCACACAGGACTGAGTTTATAACCTTGCAACAAATATTGGATAATAATACAAAAACAATGTAATTACTTGAATTTGAATGGTATGTGGTGACATCATAAAACAATAACTGTGAATGAACAGAACATTTCTATTTCTGCAAACTAACAGTGTGACTTTGTTCACCTAATAAGAAAGCAATTGGAGATTAAATAGTGCAAAAGAGAGATAAAATGCTAGATTTTTAGTCATATATATTATTACATTATTATAATAATATATAATAGAGATATCAGCTCTGTTTTCCTACATTGTTCTCTGCTCTAGATAAAGAAGCACATGTATAAATATTTGTTGTGCCTGTATAATCTCTCGAGTGCATGGCTCAGGTATGGTATTGGCACACAAGCCATGTCACTTGTATTTCCACTGAACATCACAATCACCTGTCCTGTGGGTAATTTGCTGTGAGGTTTGTGGTAAAGAATCACGGTTGGGTCTGGACATCAATAATGAGCAGGTGTAGGAGTGCACTTCTGCCCAGACGTGTGTCATGGTGTGTCCAGGGAGCACGGCTAATAAGGGTTTAAAAGCCACAACTGTCCACTCCGCCCCTTAACAGGCCTCCAGCTGTCTTTCTGTCAGAAAGCACCCTGATTCCCTCTGACAGAGCAGATCACTGATGGCAAGAAACCACAGGGGGGGAATAGTTATGTCAACAAAGTACAAAGCACCACCAAACTAGATCAGATTAGTCATGCTAGTTAATTAAAGACTTAAGGTTTACAGGTTTTGTCTTGTTTTTTTAATTGTTTTAAAAAAAATCAAAGACCCTTGAAGAAAAGAACAAATACTTCACTTTGATTTATTGATGGAAATTGCAATGTGACGTCTGGCAAACAACATATAAATAACTTAAAGGCCATCTTAAATGCATTCCCATGAAATTTTTAGTGCCGCTGTAATATAAGCCACTACCTGTCATGAATCCCAAATAACCTTGGCTCTATCCTCTTAGTTCAGCCCAGTGTGCCTCATCCCTTATTACTGGCCTGACAAGGAAATGTTTACCCATCCGACAAGAGACAAGCCATTTCATATTCGGAAAAAGCAATTTCACCTGACTGGAGTAGCACACTATGTCCCCATATCCTTGCTGGCTATAATTTTGTTGTCATTTTGTGTGCTGTGATCATATCATTGAAGTGACAGTGCTGGGCATTAGGTAAAGTCCCTAAGCCGGTGCTCACTTTCAGGCTTTTTCTCTCCTTGTCATTCACATTGATTAGATTAGACCCAGGTGGCAAGCAGCTTCCTTTGGCACAACAATGAAAAATGGTGATACAGCGGCTTGAAGAAAAAGCGTGTTGTTTTATGCTCAACTGAACATTGTTAACCAGAACTGTTTTTTTGGGAAAAAGTATTTTTTATAATCATATGTTTTTGTATTTTCACAGATTATTGAGGGATTATTCTAAAGGAGATCTTTCAAATAGGTTTGTTGCAATTTTTTAATACTATGCCTACATTGACAAATTGTAGATGTGTATATGTACTCATTTGAATTAAATCTAAAAGTATGACAATTACAAAGTAGAAAGAGCATAAATACTTTTCATAGAGACCCATTGCATTTAGCTCATCTGGTCAATGGTGGGTTTGAGCAAGGCAAGGGGAAGAGATCCTAATCTACACGATGCTACCTCCCGGAGGGACAAGGCTGGCCAGGCAAAACAAATCAGCCCCCCTCCTCTTTGGTTATGTCCACTTGCTGGATGAGCCAATAGAAAGAAAGGACTTGGTCTGATAAACAGGCACCAGAGCACCTGGGGAAACAAACGGAGTTGCTGCACGGGTGATTCAACAATTGGTTTGTTCAGGGGAAAAGAAGCAAGCCCATTTAGCTTGTTAAAGATCAGTGATGGAAGTGAACCATAATCCTGTAATGAGGAGAGCAGAGAGTGGCCTCTTTTGCGTGGGCACAGACAAGCCTGTGCTTGCATGTTTCACAGGAATAGATAGCTGGACCATATAGCTATATACTGTAATGACCCGTCTTGTTAGCTTCAGAGATTCATGGCAGTTCCTTAGAGATACAAACTTGTAGATGCACCAGTGATACAGGCCTTGATTGGTCTTCTCTCATCCTTGTCTGGTTCAGACTGTGGGTTAAAGACACTGCAGTAGAGCTGAACCAAAAGTTATTCAGTGAAGTGGAAATGATCAGTTTTTGATGTCGTAGTCAGCGATGTTGTACTGCACTACTTTATATTGATAGGAGTTTCTAATTTTTTGTCTGCAGTACACACTACACACAAATTATGCAATGGAATACATCTCCATAAAAAATGTCCAGTGTTGATTTAGCACCTACCTGACACAGTTCATAAGGGATGCATTGAATTTCATTATTGTTTATTTGTATACCTAATGAACCATAAATGTATAAATCCAGTGCAATTTTCTAAAAGGCCTTTCAATATACCATATAGAATAAACAGTGTGTCCAAAGCAGTCTGTGTTAACTTAGAAATGACTGTGTTAGTAAGTTATGCAGGAAGGTGTTTATATCGGTTACAGTTGCTCTGAGACTGTAGCCATTCTAATATTTCATTTTATCTCATGACAACATCGTCAAAATCATCCTGACAAAGTTTCATTACACAGTGAAGAGTTCAGGTTTTGGTCTGAAGGAAACAATAATGAATTGTTTGTGGTTTCACATGATCTTTTCAGTTTTATTGTCTATGTACTTCAACCAAACAGATGGGCAGTTCTCTCAGAGATCTGCATCCTGTGCTGACAATCAAATATGATCTTTATTGGAATATCCTTTTGTGAGAAATACAGATTTCTGTTCATAATGGTTCATTGTGTATAACCAACAGACTTAATATGAGGTAATGAGCCTCGACAGTAACTTTTTATTTTATCGAGCAACATCAAAATTATTCCAGCATATCTGCGATTTTCCTTTACTTTCTGTGAGATGTATTTTCCGCAGCAGCCCTGTTATCAGTCCACTGGTTCATAACTTTAAGGCATCAAATATTTATCAGCACTGGGACTCATAAACACATCTTCAGTGGGACGCCATGATTTCACGCTATACCACAAACATTTTAAGACATCAGATGCACTGCCTGTCATGGACTGTCATTTTTGGCGTGTTAATAATACATCTTGGCTTCTTCGGCAGACATACTTTGGCACTCATAGCGCATAAATAGGTAAATAACACGGAGAAATAGGTAAATAACGCAGCTGACAATCTTTATAACCCTTATACTTTCATCTTTTTTTTTGTTTTTCTTGCTCATATTCATTAACAGAAACATGTCGGAATTCAAATATTTTAATAATATATAGGCCCATGTCACACTAAAAAAACAATCACTTTGTTCACAGCACTTCTCAGATTGTCCTAATTATTAAGAGCTGTCTAATTAAATTAAAGCCTCTAGTTAACCAATGGCAACGCTTGTTTCATTAGCTAAGCGGGGAGAGTGATGGAAAGAAAATCCTTCCTGATTGCTGGATGCTAATTTGCTGCCTTCGCCACAAGTCATAGCAAGGCGTTTTAGTGTTAGATTAGGAAAGGCGCGTGCAAAAGCTTGCGATATAGGTTGAGCAAATAGTGGCTTCTCATTGAGCTATGCAGGTCGAGAATTGCATCTCGCCAGCGAGTGATCTCTCCAAGAAATTTATGAATGTGGGCAGAGGCTTTTCGAGCTCCGATGGATCAGAGCTTTCGTTGCAGGACCATCCTATTATATCTGCAAGTGACAACCTGGAGAGAAGTTCACCTCTGAAAAAAAACTCCAGGGAGATGACGAATCAGTCAGAGGCAGACAATTTTCCTGACTCCAAGGACGCATCGGGGGACGTCCAGAGGGGCAAACTCTCTCCTGGTCTTCACGGAGTCTCTGACATCCGTCATAATTTCGATGGATCTGCAGGAGAAAGGTGCATCTTTTCTCCATCTACCCAGCCACAGTCAGTCTCAGCAGCTCCCAGTGCCATGTTCCCTTACCCGACCCAGCATGGACCAGCGCACCCGGCTTTTTCTATTGGAAGTCCCAGCCGCTATATGGCCCATCACCCGGTCATAACTAACGGAGCTTACAACAGCCTTCTGACCAACACTTCTCCTCAAGGCTACCCGACAGCGGGCTACCCTTACGCGCAACAGTATGGACACACTTACCAAGGAGGGGCTTTTTACCAGTTCTCCACGGCGCAAGCAGGACTGGTTCCGGGGAAAGCGCAGGTGTATCTGTGCAACAGGGCCCTGTGGCTGAAGTTTCACAGGCACCAAACGGAGATGATCATCACAAAGCAAGGACGGTAAGTGCACGTATACGGGCTTGCCCGACCTGCAGAATTTCTGAGCTATCATTGAGAAGCTTTTAGTTTAAAAGTGATGTGTATTAACATCGAATCACTATTTCCCTGCACATAAAAAGAGGAACGGATTCAATGCCAAAAAGGTGGAAATGTCGCCTCATTTTTGTGCATTTTTTTTTGTTATGAGAGGCGTTTTATAAATCTGTCTTCCTTTATTTTCCACAGACGAATGTTCCCATTTTTAAGCTTCAACATTTCTGGCCTTGACCCAACTGCTCACTACAATATATTTGTGGATGTAATACTTGCTGATCCAAATCACTGGCGATTTCAAGGAGGCAAGTGGGTGCCATGTGGAAAAGCAGACACAAATGTAACAGGTAATTTGTCCCTACATTTATTGCAATTAACATTATAAATTCCATAGTATAACTTTATTTTTATACATTTTGACCACAGTATGTTTACAATTTAAAATCCAGGCAAACGAATTCATTTTATATAATATTATATACACATATTACGTGTTTTAATTATTTGTATTTCTTCGTATTCTTTTTAGGAAATAGGGTTTATATGCACCCAGACTCACCAAATACCGGAGCGCACTGGATGCGTCAAGAAATATCATTTGGAAAGCTAAAGCTTACAAACAACAAAGGTGCATCCAACAACACAGGACAGGTAATGCATCATCATACCCAATGCTTCAATTACAAATCGATTTTGGATTATTTCTAACAGCAGATGGTAAAATGCAATGATTTTTGCTTGTTGCATATAGCCTTATTATAATTTTTCTTCTGGAGGGGTTTACTGCCTTACTGGTATCATCTACAGCGCAACAACATGCGAAACGTTGTTACAATAATCATTAAAAAAAAAGATATATAATCGAGTTAAAACAGATAAGCATTCTGTTTTAACCATCTATCCAAAGTTTGAAGCTGAGTTTCTGATGTGCGTCTTGAATCTCCAGATGGTGGTTCTCCAGTCTCTCCACAAGTACCAGCCCAGGCTCCATGTGGTGGAAGTAAACGAGGATGGGACAGAGGACACCAGCCAACCAGGACGAGTCCAGACTTTCACCTTCACAGAAACGCAATTCATCGCCGTCACGGCTTACCAGAATACCGATGTACGACCACTTCTTAATTCACACAACACTGCAAATTTCTCCCAAACAACCCTTATTCATTTTAACAAATTAAATATTATTGAAAAAAAAAGAAAAATAATTCTAGTTATTGTAGTTATTGTACTTATTGATGTTGTAACAAATTAGAGCTACATGGATTATAATACAATCAAGACAATGAAAAAATGAATATTCCTGAATTTGACGCAGTCTGCTTGTTTCCAAACACACGCTGGTTTTCTAATCGATATATTATGTTTTCCACAGATTACACAACTGAAAATTGATCACAATCCGTTTGCTAAAGGATTTCGGGACAACTACGACACGTAAGTTTTTATTTTATTCTTAGGATTTTTTGACTTTTAATCGATTGTAATTTTGTTAACCTCTGTGTTTAATGACATGTGGGGGTTAGGGTTATCATCATATTAAAAAACGTAAATGCACTATAATTCTGCTGATTATTGTTTTCAGTTGATGTCCAAATTAGAGGGGCTCATAAGATTTTAAAAATTAATGAAATAAATAAAAAATAAAGAAGAAACTTTTCAACAGCTGAAGCAATGAATTTTCAATTTAACAGACATTTCATGTAAAGTCTTGAAAAAAATTAACAGTATCCAAAAATTCGTTAGAATTGTTCGGTTAATCATTGATGACGTACATTTCTCGTTCATGTCAGTTATTCTTGTTTTGCTGAAAATAACAAGCGAATATTGACCCGTACAATTCAGAAGTAAAAAAACTGAACAAAGGGACATATTTTTGACAATGCAACGTTGCATCGATATAAAGCAGCATGTCTATTTGGAAACACTCCACTTGCGTAATGATTATAGGTTTGAAGGCACAAGTGTTTTAAAATCATAAAATTGTCTCTAGAATGGCAGATTTCCCCACGTATGATAATCTAATTGTACATTTCTTTGATTTCTAGAGAACCAGCACATTTTAGTCACTGAATTGTTCCTCTGTTTTTCTCTCCATCTTTTCAGTGTCTACACAGGCTGCGACATCGACCGCCTAACTCCATCACCGGGTGACTCTCCGCGTTCACAGATCGTGCCGGGTGCGAGATATGCCATGCCTAGCTCTTTCCTGCAGGACCAATTTGTCAGCACTTATGCCAAATCTCGCTTTCACCCTGGCGTGGGGACTGGTCCTGGCATGGAGCGCAGCGTCCCACTCGGCAACAGCTTGCTGTCCCCGCAGCAAACCGACGAGTCCACTGTTGCCACCCCCCCGCAGCGATGGTTTGTCACCCCTGCCAACAACCGACTGGACTTTGCTGCCTCGGCATACGACGCCGCTGATTTCGCCGGTAACGCGGCCACCTTGCTGTCCTACGCAGCGGCCGGAGTGAAGGCTCTTCCCCTGCCGACTGCAGGCTGCTCCAACCGGCCTCTTGGCTATTACGCAGACCCGTCCGGCTGGGGAGGACGCACACCGCCGCAGTACTGTGGTGTAAACAGCAAATCCAGCTCGGTCTTTTCCTGCTGGCCCGCTAACTCTATCGGTGGCAGAGCGGGCACTAACTACCTGGCCGAGGAGGGAGACTCCATCACGACGGAGAGGTCGCCGCTCGGCGGTTCGGACGAGACCAAACCCAAAGACATGACATCCGAGTCGAGCTGGATAGAGACGCCGTCCTCCATTAAGTCAATTGATTCGAGCGATTCTGGTATCTTTGAACAGGCCAAAAGGAGAAGAATCTCACCTTCTGCCACGCCAGTTTCAGAGACAGTGTCCCCGTTAAAATCTGAGCTGCTGGCACCGAGAGAGTGTGAGAAAAACTGTACAAAGGACATTGGTTATTACAGTTTCTATCCTCACAGTTAAAACAATAGAACAGTTAATCTATCTATCTATCTATCTATCTATCTATCTATCTATCTATCTATCTATCTATCTATCTATCTATCTATCTATCTATCTATCTATC